>NC_080835.1:14103763-14417096 GCF_030435755.1 Ochotona princeps | reverse complement strand
GAACTGGATAGAGCGGAATCAGCTGAGCTCTGCAACGCAGACATTTTGGTCAGTGGCTGAAGAGCCTAGTTTAACATGGAGTCAGTGATGTTCACGTGCCCATAATCATTTCCAAAGCCAGAGGACATTGCTCACCTGGCTAGTGACAACTGTGGTTTGTGGTGAAGGTTTCAAAGGAGTGTCCTCCTCTGTTCCTGGGGCAGGAGGCTCCTCGCTCCCCTCATCCTCCATCTCCACCTCCTGGATCTCGCCATCCTCTGCGGGAGGAGGCGGTGGGGGAGGCGGGGGCGGGGGCGGGGAGTCTGGAGGCGGAGGCGGGGGCGGGGGCATTTCCAAAGGTAACGGTGGCTGAAGCACAGGCACGTCGGACTGAAGCAGGGTCCAGAATGGAGTAAGTGGCATGAGTGACGAAGAAACTTGACCAGAAAAGGATTCTTTACAAAGGGAACCTACGAAGATAAACAGAAGTCAGGGAAAAACCAAGGAAGAAACGCCATGGCTTATATTCACAGAAATGTTAGCTCATCAATGAGACAAACAATAACAGGAAAAAGTTTCAAACAGTGGAACTGGCTCCCTGTTCCCTGACAGAAACTTGACCCACAGGCAGCCTGGCCAGTGAAATATTAAAAGAACTCAGTTCAGAAATGACTTCCCATGGAAAGATAAATTCACGGCCTTCAGCTAGCACTTTCCTGAGCTACGCTGTCAGCCTTGTTCTCTGGGTCCGGATTTGGATGAGAAAATTAAGAGTGACACACCAGCTTAATGAGAAATTCAGGTACAGTTTGGAATTTTCGTTTCTGCAGCTCCAGGCACTCCTCAGGGCCGAGTGAGTGCAGGGTGTGCACCTGCAACACTGATGTCACAGAGCTGCGTAATCAAATGCGGATGACTCAAAGGACTCACTGCAAACACAAACATGCTACCCATTTTGATCAATCTGGGTTACCAGGTTAAAAGAAATATAGTTCCAAGGTGCTATTGTTAACCGGATAATTTCTCCATACCTTTGTGTAAATCACACTATTTCATAGAACACAATGCCACAACTTAGGCAGAATAATTTTTATCTTTGTGACGAGAAAAGGGAAACTTACAAGAATAAATCTTCAATTAAATCACAATTTTTTTTAAAGAAATATCAAAATGCACAGCATCTGAAATTATTGTTACTTAACTTTGAGTTAAGAAATTGCAGCTGAAAAGCTGCTGGATTAGTTTCTCTGAAATTCTGCACAAGCCACCCCTAGTTCCTGTCCGTTCTGGGACTAGCTCTTAAAGGGGAGAGAAAACACGACATACTTACTTGTAGCCTTCCCCATCCCTCTTTATCGTCAATAGGGAAGTGTCACAAGACATGGGACTATTAGATACATAGCCCAGGAATGCTGAGGGGATTTTCTCCCTAAAAATCATAGAATTTAGGAGTAGAAGAAAAATGAGAAGTTATCTAGTTCAACCTTGTTTTAAAGGTAATGAAACCCAGGCAGGAATTGACATGCCCAAGATAATACAGCTGTTGGTGGCCAGGCCAGAGTGAAAGCTCAGGTCTGACGCTTAGTCTTACGCTTTCTATTTCACCAAGATGTCCTAGTGAAAAATATCAGGGGTCCAGGAGCTTTAGAAATCTCAAGTCGGGGGGCCCGGCGGCATGGTCTAGCGGCTAAAGTCCTCGCCTTGAAAGCCCCGGGATCCCATATGGGCGCCGGTTCTAATCCCGGCAGCTCCACTTCCCATCCAGCTCCCTGCTTGTGGCCTGGGAAAGCAGTTGAGGACGGCCCAATGCATTGGGACACTGCACCCACGTGGGAGACCCGGAAGAGGTTCCAGGTTCCTGGCATCGGATCGGCGCGCACCGGCCGTTGTGGCTCACTTGGGGAGTGAATCATCGGACGGAAGATCTTCCTCTCTGTCTCTCCTCCTCTCTGTATATCTGGCTGTAATAAAATGAATAAATCTTTAAAAAAAAAAAAAAAAAAAAAAAAAAGAAATCTCAAGTCGGGGGCCCGCACGATAGTGCAGTGGTTAAAGACCTTGCCTTGCACACGCCAGGATCCCATATGGGCGCTGGTTCTAATCCCGGCAGCCCTGCTTCCCATCTAGCTCCCTGCTTGTGGCCTGGGAAAGCAGTTGAGGATGGCCCAAAGTCTTGAGTCTCAGCACCCGCATGGGAGACCCAGAGGAGCTCCTGGCTTCTGGCTTCGAATTGGCTCAGCTCCAGCTGTTGCGGTCGCTTAGGGAGTGAACCATCAGATGAAAAAATCTTCCTCTCTGTCTGTCCTCCTCTCTGTATATCCGCCCTTCCAATAAAAATAAATCTTAAAAAAAAAATCTCAAGTCAGATAATCTTATGATGCAGATATCAATCACTTGTTAAGTTTCATGATCCGAAATGGTGGGTTATGTAAGGGTTCAATTCTGAAAGGTCTGGGGGCAGGGGAAGGCCATTTATAGTACTTTATTCAAAATATATTACATTGGCACTCGACAGGTAAATCAAAAGGAATCAGAATCCCCGTGGCCTCCAGAGAAGCTTTCTTCTACCGAACAGGTAGATGATAGCATAAAAATTTTAGAGACTTGCTCACATTGTCTCTGTAATTACCTGGACATGTAGTTTACCACCAAGGAAAAGGGAACTGGGGAATGAATAACTGAAGCAGAAAACATGAACACAGTTTTCCAACTAAGAATCCAAAGCCTAAGGAAACCTTTCTATCTGAGCAATGAGACTATGGCGCAGGAATCGACGCCACACCCCCATCCGAGTGCCTGGGACTGATGCCTCACTCTGCTCAGTTCCGCCTCCTCCCAGCTTCCTCCCGAGGCATACCCAGCAGGCAGCAGGTGATAGTCCACACAGTGTGTCCAGCGTGTCCCTGCCACCCGTCTGGGTGACTGGATGGAGCTCCAGGTTCCTGGCTGCAGCCTGACCGAGCCTGGACTCTGCAGGCCTTTGGGAAGAGCATCACATGGAGGATCCCTGCCTGCCCACCTGTCTCTCTGCCTTTACACCTGGCCCTAACACTAACACATGTGCAACACACGCACCAGCTTGCCGACACCATTGGATAGGCTGTCAAGACTATATCCAGTAAAGGTCATAACCAGAGAAATTATTTAATGACTCATTAAACTTTCTGCAAAATTGATCATAGTGTATACTAGGGCAATAAATATTAAACTCTGATACTGGAAGGTTTTTAACTAAAAACAGAATATAATACCAATATTTATCATGGCTGTAAGCAGATACGCAGAGAAATTCAAAGGAAAGTAGTTGATCTGATATTAATGTAAACTGTATAACACCAAGCATGGCTATCAAAAATTAGTGAACATTGGGTAAACTCAAACTATATTACAGGGGTGTCAGGGCTGTGGAACATTAGGCTAAGCCACTGGGGTCCCCACAGATACAGTGGTGACATCTTGTAGCTCAAAGCTGGTTCAAGTCTCAGCTGTTCTGCTGCCGATACAGCTTCCTGCTCCTGCAAATGAGATGGCAGTGGGAGAAGGCAAATGGAGGATTCCTGGCTTCAAACTGGCACAGAAATGGCTGTTGAAGGCATTCGGGAGTGAATCAGGGGATAGAAAATCTGCTGTTACCCCTCTGCCTTCCAAATTAAAAAACAAAAAGCTCAAACAACTACTAGATAAATTTAACCAAAAATGAGGAGCGTTTTAAATTAATATTTGAATCCCAAAGTTTACTCAGTCTACATTGATAAAATTAATTCCTTTAGTTCAACCATAAAGAATCCTGAATTGTAATATAAATGATATTTATTATGGTAACTTTAATTTTTGTTATTTAAGACTACATTTGGGTCCAGCATGATAGCACAGTGGTTAAAGTCCTCGCCTTGCACGCGCCAGGATCCCTTATGGGCATCAATTCTAATCCCAGCAGCTCCACTTCCCATCCAGCTCCCTGCCTGTGGCCTGGGAAAGCAGCTGAGGACAGCCCAAAGCCTTGGTACCCTGCACCAACGTGGGAGACCCGGATGAAGCTCCTGGCGCCGGATTGGTTCAGCTCTAGCCATTGCGATCGCTTGGGAAGTTTACCATCAGGTGGAAGATCTCCCTCTCTGTCTCTCATCCTCTCTGTATATCCACCTTTCCAATAGGAATAAATAAATCTAGACCCGGCAGCGTGGCCTAGCAGCTAAAGTCCTCGCCTTGAACACACCGGGATCTCATATGGGCGCCGGTTCTAATCTTGGCAGCTCCACTTCCCATCCAGCTCCCTGCTTGTGGCCTGGGAAAGCAGACGAGGATGGCCCAAAGTTTTGGGACCCTGCACCTGCGTGGGAGACCCGGAAGAGGTTCCTGGTTCCCGGCTTCGGACCGGCATAGCACCAGCCTTTGTGCTAACTTGGGGAGTGAATCATCGGACGGAAGATCTTCCTCTCTGTCTCTCCTCCTCTCTGTATATCTGACTTTGTAATAAATCTTTCTAAAAAAAAAAATAAATAAATAAATATTAAAAAAAAAAGAGACCACATTTGGGGGGCCCAGCGTGACAGCCCAGCAGCTAAAGTCCTTGCCTTGCACACACTGGGATCCCATATGACCGCCGGTTCTAATTCCGGCAGTGTTGCTTCCCATCCAGCTCCCTGCTTGTGACCTGGGAAAGCAGTTGAGGATGGCCCAAAGCCTTCGGACCCTGCACTCATGAGGCAAGACTTGGAAGAGTCTCCTGGCTTCAGCTTAGCTCAGCCCCAGCCACTGCAGACGCCTGGGGAATGAATCAGCGGATGGAAGATCTTTCTCTCTCTCTTCCTCTCTGTATGTTCATTTGCAATAAAAAAAAAAAAAAAAAAAAAAGATGGCCCACGCATTTGGTCCCTGCCATCAATGTGGAAGATCTATAAGCAGTTTCTGGCTCCTACCCTCAGCCTGACCCACAGCAACTCTGGTGAATGAAAGAGCCCAAGAAGTCCTCTGTCTCTCTCGCTCTTCCACTCTCTGTATATATGCCTTTCCAATAAAATACATAAATCTTTTAAAAAAGAAAAGTCGAAGAAGAGATTAAAATTTCATATTGTTTTAACTTTAAATTGTACCAAAAAAAAAAAAAACTTTTTCCGACTACGGTTACGGGACAGCACTTCAGACTACAGGGAAGTGTGGGAGTGAAGGTACCACCTGTCATACTAATGTGTGCTTTTATTCCTGGCTGCTCTGTTTCTGACTCACATGGGAATGAAGCTGAAATGGCCCAATTGCTTAGGTCCCTGCCCACGTGGGAGACCCAGAAGCAGCTCTGGGCTCCTGACGTTGGCCTAGCACAGCTGTGGCTTTAGTGGCCATTTGGGGAGTGAACTGGTAGATAACAGACTCATCAACCAATTGATCTTTGTCTCTTCCTCCAATTCTACCTTTCAAATAAGTTGCAAATTAAGAAAATCTTTGAAAAATTAATCAAACAAAAAGACTACAAGCTTAAAACAGCCTGGATACAAATCTTTTAATTCTCCAAAAATCTTTTCTTCTCTACATTTTTTCAAAAATATTTATCTACTTTTATTACAAAGTCAGATACACAGAGAGGAGAGACAGAGGGGAAAATCTTTCGTCTAATGATTCACTCCCCAAGTGACTGCAACGGCCAGTGCTGTGCTGATCCGAAGCCAGGAGCCAGGAGCTTCCTCCAGGTCTCCCACACGGATGCAGGGTCCCAAGGCTTTGGGCTGTCCTCGACTGCTTTCCCAGGCCGCAGGCAGGGAGCTGGATGGGAAGTGGAGCTGCCAGGATTAGAACTGACGCCCATATGGGATCCTGGTGAATTCAAGGTGAGGACTTTTTGCTGCTAGGCCACCACGCCGGGCCCTTCTCCACATTTTTATTTCCACTTACAGACAGCCTTCCTCCTCCCTCTATCAGAAACTGCCTGGTGTTTTAAGCCAGGAAGCCAGTGCAGCTACTTTAGAAAGAAATCATCCACCTAGGTTTCAGAGACATTATGAAGTGACACAAAACAACCAGATAAACGAGTTTCGTATTTTCAAATATCACCTTATCTTTGGAGACATGATGTTAAATTCAAATATAAATGAGTAGGAATTTATATAGAAAGAGAACAACTCTGAAACTGCTCGGGACCTCACTGTAGTAAGTCTTCTGGGGTTCTGTCACCGCTCAACCAACAAGGCCATACAGCCATTGTATTTTAACCTCCCGCAGACCTTGGGAGAAGACTTAGATTACACTTGGATTTTTAATCATTTACTGCTGGGACTCCCAATGAAGAGTTTAAGAATACAAGCTGGTTAATCAGTGGCTTTCTCTCAACTATGTGCCTCTTCAGCATTGTGAGAAAACTACTTAATAACTGACTCCTAAGTGTTTCAAGAGCATTTAATGGCCGGTAACTGCTGGAAAACTTTGAAATACCTAACAAAATGACATAGTGGAGGCTGGTTGCCATGTCATAGCACGTTAAGGCACTGCCTGTGGTGCTGGCATTCCAATGGGCAGTTTGAGTTCCACCTGCTCATAAATAATGTGACTGGGAAAGCAGTGAAAGAGCGTCCAAGTCCTTGGCCCCTGCACCATGCTGCAACATCCTGGCTTCAGACAGGCCCAGAGCAGGAAGTTCTAGCCATTTTGGGAGGGGCGCAGCTGACATAAGATCCCCAAGTCTCTCCTTTTCTCTCTCTGTAATGCTGCATTTCAAATAAAAGTAAAGAAATCTTTAAAACGGGGATGGGACATAGTGTGACAGGAGTGCAATCATCTATTTCAAACTACTATCAAATCTCTTCAGTTCATTCGCTGCTAAATGGATTGTTAGATATGTCTATGTATTGTCACCCAAACAGGGAAGAAAGTATTCAAAAGAAAATCTCTCTACGGGCCTGGCCAATGGTCCCATCGGCTAGTCCTCCCCCTGCAAGCACCAATATCCCATATGGGTGCTGCCAGATCATGTCTTGCCTGTCCCACTTTCCATTCAGCTCTCTGCTTGTGTTCTGGAAAAGCAGCAGAGGATCGCCCAAAGCCTTGGGACCCTGCACTCGCATGGGAGATTTGCAAGAAGCAACGGTTTCCTGGGTTTGGACTGGCTCGGCCCTGGCTGTTGAAGCCATCTGGGGAGCGAACCAGCAGATGGAAGATCTTTCACTATCTTTCCTTCTCTTGGGAAATCTGTCTTTCCAACATAAATAAATCTGTAAAAACAGAATGAGAATTATAGTAAACCTACCCTTCCACCACTATATTCTAAATTCATCATTGCAGGCACACAAGGTTTTTACTTTAATAACCTAATTATAATCCCTAGATTATAACGATTAGTACCATATGGTTCTTGGTTTCATTTGGTTGTCTTGTTGGATCAGGTCTATTTCTGAAGGTACCCGAACCATTTTGGTAGCCACCCAGCTCTTTACTTGCTACATTATCAATAATGTCTTTATTTTCAAAGGTCTGTTATTTCACTTAACATTCCATACTCTTGCCTTCATGTCACCACTTTAGCAGCTGTCAGCTTTGTAAGAGTGAAAGGTTGCTCATCAAAAGGCAATTTTGAGTATGTTTCATTATTCACTTATTTGCAATTCCAACAAAAATGAACTTAAAGTATTATAGGGTGCAATCAAGTTACGGCTCTTCTCAAAAGCTAGCCATCAGATAAATCTCAGAGTGACTGAGGAGCTATGAAAGCCTGTTTCCTTATAAAAATGTGCATTAACTGAACTGAATTTCTCTAAAAAAGTATCTTACATGGGATAAATCATCTTATTTCTGATTGTCTACATAAGGATGCTGACAATTTTCAATAACAAACTACTGTTTCTTATTAGTGTTACTTTTATAACATTTCTTCGTTTTATTTTCATTTGCACCAACCATACTTCTTATAATAATACTATCTGGAACTGGGAGATGAGTGGACTACCAGTTGACCAGAGACAGACCTTGTTCTAACTCCTGGTTAGGATGCCCACACCCCAGTTGGGGTGCCTCAGTTAAATACGTGGCTGTAGCTCCCGATTCTACCTCCTGTGAATGCAGGCCTTGGGAATCAGCAGTGAGGGCTTCAGTGGTTGGGTTTCTGCTGGCCGCAAGGGCCACCTGCAATGAGTTCCTAGTTCCCAGCTTTGGCCTACCTAGTGCAGTTAATCAGTAGTCGGGAGCATGTGTGCTCTCTCTAACAAATGCATTTCTGCAAAAGTGTTTTTAAAAATGAAGTCCAAACATGCTCCGAAGTGGAAAAATTTCATCACACCACATAGATATTAACAACTATCTTATTATTATAGTTAATTAGCTTTCCTGTTTTTGGAGATTCACAGGTTTGACTGCAGCATGACAGACAGTCACAGGACAACCTTGTTTTTTCTCCTTTTTTTCTTACTGTTACAGCAAGGATCGCTAGCAAACCACACTCATCGAACCAGGGACCCTCGTGGTGTTAGAGAAAAGCCTGCCACTGAGGTAGCACACCATCTACAATTGTGAGCTCACTGGCCAATCAGCAGCTTCAACTCCAAGCTCTAACCATGTGTACAGAACAACCCTTCAATACTAAAATATACTGCTTCTCCTTCTTGCGGTTTTTTGTTTCTTTGAAGATTTGTGTATTTGAGAAGCAGAGTTACAGAGAAGAGACATAGATCTTCCCTTAAGGGGCTTACTCCTCAGATGGTTGCAGTGAGTAAGGCTGTGCCAGTCTGAGGCCAGGAGCTGAGAGCCTCCTCTGGGCAGGATGGACAGATGGAGGGACACACACACACGCCTCAGGGACTTGGCCATCCTCCCCTACTTTCCCAGGCATATTAACAGAAAGCTGCACTAGACGTGGAGCAGCTGGTACTGCACACACCAGCTTTAACTGCTACACCACATGTCGGCCCTATCTTTTCACATTTCAACCAGAGTGATATATCAATAAATGATGACTGCAATCCCTAACTTAGCAAAATTCATAATTCTTTTAGTTCAGTCCACCTTTTCAGGTATAAGCTTATATGGTATTATATGAACATCTTTTTGTCCTATTAGTTCAGGGTAAATGTTCCCACCTGTAGAATTCTCGGTAGAATCTGTAGAATTTGAATCCGTGCTGGTTTTATCTTTCAAGGTCTGTTTAGCAAGTGTCTCTTCTCTATTTTCTTGGGCTTGGCTTTCTTCCTCCTCTTCCTCACCATCTGGGAACTCCCATTGAGATTCGCCCGACTGTTCGTTTACATAGAAATATCGTCTATGATCCCTAAATTACAAGAAAGAAAACACACGTTTTACAGCCCATTCTCTGACAGAGACACTTGCAATTTGGTCCAGTCCCAGGACAGCAGACTGCTCTCCCAGGGACGAACCTCTTCTTATGGACTGCTATTCACAAAGGCAACAAAGAGCTTTGACAATTGACAATGGAGAACCAAGGATAATTCAAAGCTATTTGCACTGCCAGCAACTCTGTGAATACAGCCCTAAGCCCTCTCACTCCAACACTTAGAAACAGCCTTGTCTTTTTTTTCTGTTTGCTTTTTGGCCAATGTGAAACAAGGTTTCAGGTTTTGTTAATGAAGGGATTCAACCGCCTAGAACACTAATTTCCCTTCCAAAGAAGAGAACAACGATGACTGTGAAAGTTGACTCTTCCCCTCTTGGACCGTGGAATTCACATTTCATATTCTTGGTATCAAACACAGTGAAAGCTAAAGAGAGGGAGAGGATCTGGGAGCTGAAAAATAAAAGAGCAAAGATTTCAAATAACGAAAAAAAAAATCAAGAAAAGCCAAATATAAAAAGAAATGTTTTAATCTGACCTGCTGGCAGAAGATAGTAATCCTGTTCTTCAATTCACATCTTCAGCCACGAAGTTTTCCTTAACTTCACCGAGGTTAATCAGGAGTAGTTGCTTCCAGAGGTCCTGTAAAGCGCACAGAGCTCTCGCATGCGCTTAACCCCCAAGCCCGCCCTACTCCGTGCAACACTCTGGAGAGTAAAAACCGGCTTTGTCCAATCTTGGGAAAAAATCCGTTACATGGAACACTGTAAACATTGCTTTTGTTTCTCCACTGGGTGGCTGGCCCAAGCTCTGTGCTCGCGGTGCTTTGCCTGCCAGCACCGCTAAGTGCAGTTGCTCTCAGTCTCCAGGCAGGCTGGCATGTCCTCAGGTGGTGGTGATCACAAATCATGTCTGAGATGTCAAAGGTGAAAGGTGAAAAGGGGAGAGGAGTGCGTACCTGTCCCAGTGGCAGGACCAGCCTTTAGGAGTGGCGTTTATTTCATACTGTTTTAGTTGCTCTGCTGCATCCTGGAGTTTTCGTTTAAGGTAGATTCCATTAAGAGCTCCTTCTCGCCAGTCTGCAATTCGAGTCTACAATCAAGGAGGAAAATGAGTTAGACTCTGTTAGACAACAGAAGTCAAAGGGACTGAAGTTTTATTAGTCAATATCATATTCTTGAGATGTAATCTGGCCAAAGGAGAGCCAACCAAAGATAAAAATCCCACCACAGTCCACAGAAAAGGCTTTCCCTGCAGATCTCTGGAAAGTGAGGCTGGGCTGCAGTGGCGTTTGCACTCTGCTAACCCTCAAGTACCGGAGAAGGTAAAGATGTCTGCCCTAAGGACTTGATTAAACTTGCCTCTCCAGGCATTTTTACTGGTTACTTTTGGAAAGGTAAGGGCAGCTGGTCTAACCAATTCAGTGTTTTTTTTTTTAAAGATTTATTCATTTTATTACAGCCAGATATATACAGAGGAGAGACAGAGAGGAAGATCTTCCGTCCGATGATTCACTCCCCAAGTGAGCCGCAACGGGCCGATGCACGCCGATCCGAAGCCGGGAACCTGGAACCTCTTCCAGGTCTCCCACGCGGGTGCAGGGTCCCAATGCATTGGGCCGTCCTCAACTGCTTTCCCAGGCCACAAGCAGGGAGCTGGATGGGAAGTGGAGCTTCCGGGATTAGAACCGGCGCCCATATGGGATCCCGGGGCTTTCAAGGCGAGGACTTTAGCCGCTAGGCCACGCTGCCAGGCCCAATTCAGTGTTTTTAGGATAAAAACTGAAAGGTTCGGTGGTAAAGCAAATCAGCCACATCCCTACAGAGGTTGTTCACCTGTCATCTCATTAAATAAACAGTTCACAAATCAGACTCAAAACATCTCTCTGTAACTACACCCTTCAAATAAATCTCAAAAAGAAAACGAAAACAGAGTCCTGTTACACACAGCATTTCATTCAAACACAGGCTCTTCATATGAAAAAAAAAAAATTGATAATTACCTCAGTCTGTAATAGTAGAACATGAAAGTTGGAGATGGACTGTCTATTAATGCCTAAGAACTCAAATTTACTCATCAGGGTATTCGCCAGTTCTCCAATCTGAAACTATAATGCAGGAAAGAAAAAAAGGAACAGTCAACAATATCATCTGTATCATATAAATTTCATTTAATGCTGCACAAGCTAGAAATATGAATCTGCCTATTGACAGCTTTCTTCAAATAGCTACATCTAGTCATGCAGAAGATGCAGTCAGCAGTTGGCATTTGGCACATAGTTAAGGTATCTCTTGAGATGCTCACCTGCCTTACTGCTGTGTCTGAGTTTGGAGCCTTGTTTCCACTTCTAACACATACCACTGTTAATACACACTTAAGTACGTGAGTTGGGTTACCACATCAAAGACTCAGAATACACTGCTGGCTAGCAGACTGACCTTGGCCTTAGCCAACTGTCCTAAGCACTTGGGGAGAGAAACAGGATGATGGAAGCAACTGCATGCTTTTCTATATCAGTATGCAGTTCAATTAAATTTTAAAAATTAAGGGGGCAGGCAGTGTGGCACAGTGGGTTAAGTGGCAGCCCATAACAACACTGGTTCAAGTCCTGCCTGCTTCACTTCTGGTCCAGCTCCTTGTTAATATGACTGGGAACCAGTGAAATATGTCACAGGTGCTTGGGCTTCTGCACCCAAGTGGGAGACCCAAATGAAACTCCTGGCTTCAGTGTGGCCCTGGCTGTAGAGGCTGAACTAAACTAAAAGATCACTCTCCCTCTGTCTTTCAAAAAAATAAAATTTTCTGAAAAATTAAGTTTTAAATTTACAATAAAATAATTCACATAAAGTGATATACAACAGGCAGTCTGAAATTCACAACCTAGCCACAGCATCATAATGCTATTTCTAGTACAATAAGGAATTCAACACATTGTAATCTTAGTAAAAAATCATATGATACGAGGGGGCTGGCATGACACTATAGCAAGCTAACTTTGCTTGTGGATATCTTTCACTCGTGGTGCAAGCATCTCATGAGCACAGCTGAGTCTTGGCTGCTCCACGTCTGATCCCTGCTAAACAATCCCTGGGAAAACAATGGAGCAGGGCCCAAGCCCTTGAGGCCGTGCACCCACATGGGAATCCTAGAAGAACCTCCTGGCATTGGCTTCTTACTGGACCAGCTCTGGTTGTTGCGGCCATTTGACGAGTAAACCAGCAGATGGCAGATCTCTGTCTTTGACTGTCTTCATAATTCTGACTTTAAAAAAAAAATCATTCCTTGGGGGCTGAGCAAGCTGGTTACAAGTACAAGGCCAATCAATCTGCAGTGCCAGGATCCCACATGAGTTCCGGTTCACGTCCTAGCTGCTTCAATTCCAATCTAGCTCTCTACTTATGACCTGGGAAAGCGGTGGAAAAGGCTCAAGAATTTGGGCCCCTGCACACATATGACAGTCCTGGATTCAGCCTGGCCCACACCCAGTTAATGCAGTCTTGCTGGGAGTGAACCACTGGATGGGACACATGTCTGTCTCTCCCTTCAAACAGTTCTTTTTAAGGAAGTTTCTTTTGTGCTTCCCAGCTGAAAAAACCAAAATTGACAAGCTATTTCTTTCCAATAGAGTATTAATTTGAAAGTCAACATGTAGCTAGAATCTACTTTCAGATATTTTTTAACATCACATCTTAAAAATGATCATTTTGGAGCAGCTACTGTGCTGTTGCGG
This sequence comes from Ochotona princeps, assembly GCF_030435755.1. Classification (NCBI taxonomy): domain Eukaryota; kingdom Metazoa; phylum Chordata; class Mammalia; order Lagomorpha; family Ochotonidae; genus Ochotona; species Ochotona princeps. The sequence goes on along the minus strand of NC_080835.1, from coordinate 14,404,122 downwards.
GTAGACCACTCACTACAGTGCCTGCAAACCATAGGTTCTGGTTTAAGATCCAGCTGCTCCTCTTCCAAAACAGTTCCTGCTAATGAGCCTGGAAAAGAGGAGGATGGCCTGAGAGCTTGGGATCCTGTACCCACACGGGAGATGGCGCTCCGGACCAGCCCAGCTCTGGTCATTACAGCCGGGGGAATGAACAAACAGGTGGAGAGTCTGCTCTGTCTCTTCTCCCCACAACTCTGTGATCCAAATAAAACAATCAATCTTTGAAAAACAAAAAATCATGTCAACCTAACCAAGCCAATGATTTATGCTTGGAGATGATAATTTTTGCTACTCATTAATGTCAAGTATTTTAATGCTAACCTTTTAAAAAATATTTTTTAAATTCCATTGAGTAATCTATTACACATACCTTCAAATCTTGTTCTTCCTCTACTTTAGGTGCTGTCTGGACTTTTGTCTTCTCTGTAGATTCTTCCATTTCCATCTCTTTGTCTGAATTCTCATCTATTTTTTCTGAATTTTCAGCACCAAGCGCTACAAAATAAAACATGAAATTAAATCAAAAGAACCAATACAATTTCAGCACTATACATAGTTTGTTTTCTGTAGACCTCTAAAAACATTAAACTGCCAATTTGTCTTTATAAATCAAAAAATATTTTATGAATGCATTTAAAAACTGTCTAGGAGGGCCCGGCAGCGTGGCCTAGCGGCTAAAGTCCTCGCCTTGAACGCACCAGGATCCCATATGGGCGCCGGTTCTGATCCCAGCAGCTCCACTTCCCATCCAGCTCCCTGCTTGTGGCCTGGGAAAGCAGTTGAGGACGGCCCAATGCATTGGGACCCTGCACCCGCGTGGGAGACCCAGAAGAGGTTCCTGGTTCCCAGCATCAGATCAGTGCATCGGCCCGTTGCGGCTCACTTGGGGAGTGAATCATTAGACGGAAGATCTTCCTCTCTGTCTCTCCTCCTCTCTGTATATCTGACTTTGTAATAAAAATAAAATCTTAAAAAAAAAAAAAAAAAAAAAAAAACTGTCTAGGAGCCAGAGCGTTGGCTCAATCGGCTAATCCTCCACCTCCAAGCCCCAGGATCTCATGTGGAATCTGGTTCATGTCCCAGCTGCTCTGGTTCCCATGCAGCTCTCTGGTTGCAGCCTGGGCAAACAATGGAGGATGGTCTAAAATGAAACCCTGAACCTTCTTGGGAAACCTGGAAGAAACTCCTGGTTTCACAGATCAGCTCAGCTCTAGGCTCTGCAGCCATTTGGGAAGTATCCACACTTTTAAATTACTTGTTTTTTCTTTAATTAAAATTTACAAAAATCTTCTTATTGTACTCAACTAATGCTTGGAATTATTAAATCCTACTGCTCATTTTTTCACTATACGATATTGAGGCCAAACGGAAATTAAAATTTTGGTTTTGTTCAAAGCTCTCTGGTAACATACTGGAAAAGTCAGGAGGGCCTCTTCCACCTTTCTCCAGGAGACATGCCTTGAATCTTGGTGACAACAGCAACTAGCTGTCCACACAGGCTGGGCAACTTGTACAAAAATGGCAGAAATGAAACCTGGCTTACCAGAGATGGTAATTCCTGTCCCTCCTTGCTTAACTGGAAATAGTAAGCAAAGCAGATGTCATGGCCCTACGTTGGCCAAGGAAATGTTTATGACAAACAACAAAGAAAGGAAGAAAACTGATTTTGCTTTCTGCTTTTTAAGAAGACCTAACAGCCACACAGCTGTGCGTGAAAGAGCCCATGAAGCGCAGTCTGTCAGGCTCTGCTCTGATAGAAGAACAGCAAGAGAAGGCAGCCTGAACCGATGCTCCTTCTTGGCACTTCCGCAAAAGCATCAAAAGGCTAGCTTCCTTCTTGTTGCTGATGAAATACACAAAGGAAACAAAATGTTTTCCATTCTCTTCTACCTTTCAAGTTTAAAATTTATTGACAATCAAATTACCAGTTTCTCCATTTTCAGGAGTCTCTCGTCCAGTTTTGCTAGAGCTCCGGCTTGTGGATTCGGGACTGGTAGCTCGAACAAACATCTTCCACTTTCCTCTTTTAGACATAAGTCTACGCATGCCATCTTGAGATGCAGGCTGGCTGATATCGGAACGGGGACTAGACCCTGATACACTACCATCTCCTTCCTCCAAGGCTCGCAACTCAGCCTACAAAGAATGTGACATTAAATTAGAATCAAAGTGAATGCTCATCAACATTTAAGCACTTCTGAGCTGTAAGAATAGCCATACCTCACCTGTAGGCAACTGCCCAGGTTACACTACTGGGAGAAAAGCAGCTAATAACTGGTGGGCATTCTGAGACTGGTTAATGTTAAATTTGTGCCAACTATTTACAGGGTGGCAGCCTAGTCACCTTTTTTGTCCCCAAAAGATATGGGGTGGGGGACTGATTGCAAACATGCCAGCCAACAGGGTCTAGACCATTGGACTCAAAACTCCATCTACAGGGAGAATTTCAGGATTGGTGGCCAGACTGCAGGCTGCATGTGTCAGAACTGGTCTCCTCGGTTGCTAAAGCCTGAGCAGCAACCAGCATGCCCAGATGCACATGGGAACTATGACAATTGGTTCACTGAAGCCTACAGAACGTAAAGCATCATGGAGGGCAGAACAAGTTTGACAGCAAGTATCCGGGCGAGTAGAGAATACGTCAGCCAACGGGCCTTGGAAGGATTTCCTCAGCCTTGGAGCAAGCACATAGAAGCATCTCAGAACTCTCTGAAAATCATGAGAGTAACCTCAGAACATGCTCCACACTAGGGACCCTGGGACGATCTGATTGGCTGTCACCCAATCAGGGCAGTGATGCAGCTGGGTTGCTGGGAATGGCCTTCTCTCCTTCTCTCCCCATTTTCCCCAGAAACATGAGGGAAAGGGGAAAAAAAAGGATTGGAGATAGCTGTCTCTCACTCACTTTCCTCCATTTCTTTACCCTCCCTACCCTACTCAGTGAGCCACATGGGCATGTATCCTTAACAATGTAACATCATCAAGAATATATCACAAAAAGATTATAATAAACATACACAAAAATATACAAGTCATGACAATGTTCTTAGATTTCAAATCTTTTAGACTAGAAAGCATGTAACACATTTTAAAAATCCCTTCAGAGTACTATACTCCATGTTCCATACTCTAATTGCTACTGAATTTAAGCATGTATTGTTAATTACACACAAAATGTGAAGCAGATAATTTTTAGAAATTTCCAAAACTAGGAGAAGGTGTGGTGCCACAGGAGGTAAAGCCACCACCCAGGGTTCAGTCCCTCTGCTTCACTTTCAATCCAGCTCCCAGCACAAGATGGCCCAAGTGTATGGACGCCTACCACCCACATGGAAGACCTGGACAACCAGCATGGAGTTACAGGCTCCTGGTTTTGACATGGTCCAACCAACCACTGTGGTCATTAGAGGAGTGACACAGATCCAAGATCTCTCTCCCTTCTCCCTCTGTAACTGTTGAAAAGAAAAGGAAATTTCTACGGGTCTCGGCACGGTAGCCTTGTGACTAAAGTCCTTACCATGCATGTGCCGAGATCACACATGAGCACCAGCTCATATCCCAGCTGCTCCACTTCCCTTCCAGACCGTGGCCTGGGAAAGCAGTCGAGGAAGGCCCAAAGCCTTGAGACCTTACACACACGGGAAACCTGGAAGAAGCCCCTGGCTCCTGATTGGCTGGGCCCCAACCAGTGCAGCCACTTGGCAGTGAACCAGAGAGTAGAAGATCTTTGCCTCTGCCTTCCCTCTCTGTAACTGACTTTCCAATAAAAGCAAACAAATCTTCTGTATAAATACACACACATATATAATATATGTATCTCCAAAGGAATAACAGCAACAAAATCCATGGTCGTAACCTGAACAGAATGATTGTCAAGTATGACACATTGAAGGAAGAAAATACCCTTTAACTATCACATACTTACCTTTTTCCTTTCCAAAACCAGCTCGAGCTCCAGGGTGTCCTGCTCTTCCTCCTCCTCGCTCTCTCCGGACTGCACCACACTGCAGAGGCCCTCCTGAGAAGGGTCTTCTATACTGTCCAACACACTGTCCTGCGGCTTCACCACGGCTGCTCCTTCTTCTACGGGGGCACTCGATTCTTTCGCTTCCGATATAGGCTCGACTTCTTTACAAATTACTTTTCTTCTCCATCTCTCTTCTTCTTCTTTTATTCCTTCAGGCAATAAGGGAGCAAGGAGCGAGGCTGCCACTCCTTTCTTCTCCTCCTCATTATTCGACAGAGCCTGAATTCCTTCATTCACCTCCTATAAAGAAAAAAATAAAGTAGTCTCATTTCTCAAAGAAACCTCAATTGATAAGAACTATATTTTCAGGCCCGGCGGTGTGGCCTAGCGGCTAAAGTCCTCGCCTTGAAAGCCCCGGGATCCCATATGGGCACCGGTTCTGATCCCAGCAGCTCCACTTCCCATCCAGCTCCCTGCTTGTGGCCTGGGAAAGCAGTCAAGGACGGCCCAATGCATTGGGACCCTGCACCCGCGTGGGAGACCCGGAAGAGGTTCCAGGTTCCCGGCTTCGGATCGGCGTGCATCGGCCTGTTGTGGCTCACTTGGGGAGTGAATCATCGGACGGAAGATCTTCCTCTCTGTCTCTCCTCCTCTCTGTATATCTGGCTGTAATAAAATGAATAAATCTTTTAAAATAAATAAATAAATAAATCTAAAAAAAAAAAAAACCAAAAACAAAAAACTATATTTTCTATCACTGGATGCTCTTAAAAACCATGCACTCCCCTCAGGCTAATATGCATGTCTGTGTGTTTGTGCGTTTGTACAATTATACATACAAAGTGGAAAAGCCCGTTCATTTAGAAAGGCAGTGATGAACACAGAGGTTAGTTGTGAATGGAACTTAAATACATCCTTCCCTTGTTCTTAGCGTATCAAAAGACTGACCAGCAGTAGGATGCAGGAGCAAGCTGAAAATCAGATCTGTATTCTGTCAACACCTGACTGACGATAAACCTCCAGCTTGCTTTTTTTTTTTTTTTATGATGAAAAACCTTCAAGTATGCTGTGAAGGTGACTTAAAGGAAAACGAACAATTATCTTTCAAGTATCTCCCCCATTGGGATAACATCTGTTCTCAACCCCTAGTACAACTACAATGATGTAATGAGTTTAAAAGCAATTTATTAGTTTGAATTAGAGTGAAGAGAGGGAGACACAGATCTAGGACTCACGGACCACTCCCCTAAATGCCCAGCAGTCAGGGCTGGGCAAGCCAAAAGCAAGGAGCTAGGAACTCCACATGGCTGGCAGGAACCCAGATCATCAACTTGGCCCATCCCAGGAGCAATAGCAACCACTAAGCTGGATTTAGGTGAGGCTTTATGTAGCTGCTGTGGCATAGTGTACTAAGCTGCTGCCTGTGCTATCAGCATCCTCAAGTGAATGGCTGGTTCCAATCCTGGCCACTCTGCTTCTGACCCAAATCTGTTCACGGGCCTGTGAAAGAGGAGGGCCCAAGCACTTTGGCTCCTGGTTTCATCCATTTAGGGAGTAAAGCAGTAGAGAAAAGACCCCTCCCTCTGTTATTGGCCAAACCAAATTGGAAGGTGGGAAAGGAGGAGAGGGAGAGACGCACAACCTCATGGCTCAATTGGCTAATCCTGCACCTGTAAATACCAGTATCCCACATCAGCACCAGGTAATTCTAGCTCCCTGCAGAGGAAAGCCCAAAGATTTTTTGAGACCCTGCACCCTGGGCCCAGAGCGATAGCATAGCAGTTAAGGTCCTCACCTTGAACGTGCCAAGATCCCATATGGATGTCGGTTCTAATCCTGGCCCCGCTTCGCATCCAACTTCCTGCCTATGGTCTGGGAAAGCAGTCTAGGACGGCCCAAGACTTTGGGACCCTGTACCCGCGTGGGAGACCCGGGAGAGGTTCCTGACTTCGGATTGGCTCAGCACCAATCATTGCGGCCACATGGGGAGTGAAATATCGGACGGAAGATCTTCCTCTCTGTCTCTCCTCCACTGTATATCCACCTTTCCAATAAAAAATAAATAAATCTTTAAAAGAAAAGAGAGAGAGACCCCGCACCCACATCAGAGACCCAGAAGACTCTCCTGGTTTCGGAGTGGCTCAATTCGGACATTATGGCCATTTGAGGAGTGCAACTGTGGATGGAAGATCTGTCTCTGGTTATCCTTATTTCTGTAGAATCCACCTTTCCAGGCCTAGCACGGTAGCCTTGTGGCTAAAGTCCTTGCCGTGTATGCACTGGGATCCCATACAGACACTGGTTCACTTCCTGACTGCTCCACTTCCCATCCAGCTCCCTGCTTGTGGCCTGGGAAAGCAGTTGAGGACAGCCCAAAGCCTTGAGTCCCTGCACCCGCGTGGGAGATCCAGAGGAAGCTCCTGGCTCCGGATCAGCTCAGCTCTGGCTGTTGAGGCTGCTTGAGTAATGAACCAACGCATGGAAGACCCTTTCTGTTTCTCCTCTCTGTAAATCTGACTTTCCAATAAAAAAAAAAATACAACTAACTTTTCTTATTGATAAGTAGTTCTTCATTAAAGAAAACTTATTTTTGTTTATATTTATTTCAAAAACTCTTCTACACAATCCCGAAATCTGAATAATTTTGTCTGAAGAGATGGTGATGTACTGTCCTGGCTTGCTTGTCTGCACCCACATCCTTCAAATGACCCAAGGACACGATATGACACTCAAAAGATCAGAGAGTCGCACAAAACTGGATGTATGCTTTCCCGTTAGAAAGCCTAGACCTAAGCCAAATAAAACTTAAACAAATGGAGGAGCCAGCATTGTGGTACAGCAGGCTAAGCTACTGCCCACTTGTCACACCAGCAGATGGTACCAAGCACTTGCGCCGTTGTAGCCACACGGGACACCAGCAAGTTTCTGGCTTCCAGTATGGCCTAGCTCAAGCCTGGCTGTGGCAGGTAATAAACATTTGCAATTTTTTAAATTTATCTAAATTTTTTTTTTGGAGAAAACATGTTTTAATTTACACTAAGACAGAGGCTTAATGCCTCTACCAAAGAGTTCAACAAATAAAAAGCAAGAAATTTATCCTACTTCTCATGTGCCATAAAATATTAACACAAGGCTTCCAGTCTGTGGTCAAGGAACATTCAAGATCACCAGATGTGAAAATCAGCAAATGACTCAAGTTGTAACACTGACCTTTTTAACTTCTCGCTTGGCTACCACTGGTCCACTTTTACTACTGGAAACAGAAACAGTTTTATCCTTGGCATAGACGTCTGTATTTACCACAAAACTAGCTTCAGCACCTGTTACAGAACTTTAAAAAAAAAAAAGGCAAGAAAAGGTTAAGCAAGAAATATACAAGGCAAATATTAACAGCAAAACCTTAGAGGCAAACTTTCTTCTAGGTGATTTTTTCAGATCTTTTACCTGGGCTGGTAATGTTGTAATCCCTGTACTTGGGTGGCAAGATACTGGGGTAATTCCCAAGTCACTTCATTTGACTGAGTGTTCCAATAATAATGGCATCCTGTATTCTCATCCCAGACTTCTTGCCAATCTCCCATCTCAATTCCAACTAGAAGGAAAAAAAAAGTTTAAGAAACACAGTTCTGACAACCCAATTCGGCTAGAAAAGTGTAACAATCAAATGCAGTTTCTCAATTTTGGGTGGAGAGGTTGTCGTTGTGGGGGATGTTTCTATGTAGAGTGTTTAGCCTTGTAGCAACCGCACCTGTACTCACTAGCTGTGAAACCTGTGGGGCAGGCACTGAGAGGTATCAAGTAGAACTATTGCCTGAAACACCAACATCCTATATGGGTGCCACTTCCAGATCTTCCCTCCACTGATTCATTCCCCAAACGGAGCTGAGTGGATCCAAAGCCAGCAGCCAGGAACTTCTCTGTCTCCCACACAGATGCAGGGGCCCAAGGACTTGAACCACCCTCTGCTGCTCTCCTAGGCCACAAGCAGGGAGCTGGATCAGAAGTGGAGCCGCTGGGAAACGAACCATCACCCATTTGGAAGACTGGCGCTGCCAAGTAGGAGGATTAGACTATTGAGCCACTGCAACAGCCCCTAAATACAATGCGTACTTTTAATCTCAAAATAACTTTAAAACCATGTCCTAATTTTTATTTTCCACTTGGCAAAACTGCTACTGGTTAGAAAGACCAACAATTCCTTTTCAAAACCCACAGCCAGCTGACACCAGCATTCCACAAGGGCACCAGTTCAAATCCCATGTCCAATCAGTTGCCTACAGTTGTGCTTGGTTAGTAGTGCAAGACGGCCTAAGTACTACGCCCCCACAACCTCATGGTAGACTTAGAAAAAATTTCTAGCCCAGCCTTGGTTTCTGTGACCATCTGGGGAGCAAATCACTGGATAAAAGCTCTCTCCATCTCTACCTTTCAAAGAAATAAATATTCAAAGATAAAAAAGCTACAACCAAAGTCTGGGGAGCTACCTGAAAGACTCTGGCTGAAACACCCAAAGTTAACTTAGCTAGTCAACCTGAGGGCTTAAACCTGACAGTCAATTATCTCAGCTGACTGTTCCACAAGTTCGACTTTGATTTCAGGTTTATTTTTATGTTTCTTATAGGAGAAATACACACACGGAGTCAAGTTTAAATGATGCAGATTTAGATGTGTTCATCAACTACAATGAAAAACGAGGAATCTCCAAGTGAAAACTGAAAAACAAACTTGATTACTGATTAAGGAGGTACATTACATTCCCACAAAGAATGTCATCTGTATGTCGGGAGGGGTGAGCAATGGGTCATGAACTTGTCTCCCTACAACGACCTTAAGATCTAAAACTCATCTCTTTGGCTGGCACCATGACTCAACAGGCTAATCCTCCACCTGATTCGCCTCACTCCCTGATTCAGCTCCATTTACGACCTGGAAAAACAGCGGAGGATGGCCCAAGTCCTTGGGACTGCACATCCACATGAGAGAAGTGGAGGAAGCTCCTGGCTCTTGGTTTCCAATCAGCCCTGCTCAGGCTGTTGCAGCCATTTGGGGAACGAACCAACAGATGGAAGATCACCGTCTCTCCTCTCAGTAAATCTGCCTTTCTAACAAAAGTAAATAAATTTTAAAAAAGAAATAGAACTCATCTTTTCTTAAGATGTAGTAGATGTTCTCCTAGTAACAGCCGAAGGAATGCAGAAAGGCCAGATATCTGGGGCTGGCTGCAGAATATCTTCACAGCATGAACACCCCTGGCTGACTCAGGCCTCTGCAGACACCACTTAAGTCCAAAGGGGCTAAACCATTTGGTTTAGGGACTGTCCATGTCCAGAACATCTTTCAGGATTGCACTTTACAAAGGTCCATGCTCACTCACCTCCTGCCAGCGAACACTGAGTATCATAATGCCACCCGGATGCGTGGGCAGAGTCTGTTCCATTTGCAGTAGCAGAAGAAAGGGCAGATGCGGCTGCCCCCTTGGGCTCCGGGCGAGGTGGTGTTGGAGGTGGGGCAGAAGCCGCTGCGGGAGCTGCCGTCTGAGGAGCTGTGATGGCGTCAATCTCCTACAGAACAAACAATGCAGGAAATCGAATAAACTCCTACAAGCTCCAATCTCAGCTCCTCTGCAGGCTCTCAAGGACTCCTATTATGCTTTCTTCCAAGAACAAGGAAAATGTAAGGAATGAAGAGGAGCGATAAAAAAGAGAGCCAAGTATGCTAACCACTAGAGATCTACACCTCAAAGAGGCTTCAATAACTGAAAACCCAAACCAAAGCAACACTGACCGCCAAAAAGTTAGCCAGGGTGCTGTCAATGTCAGCTGACTGGTTCCCGTTGGCCTCCGTGGGCTGCGCTGCTTTCTCAGAAACATCACTCTCGTCATCATCACTGTCGGCATAAGCACCGAGCAAACACAGACCGCCTGGAACAAAGAGAAAAACTGTTCAGGACACAAGGCTACCCAGGCCCAGCGAGCTCACTGGGCTGATCACCCCCTCCAAGCACCAGGAACCCATAAGAACACTGACTCACATCCAGGTTGCTCTACTTCCCATCCAGCTCCCTGCTTGTGGCCTGGGAAAGCATTAGAGGACGGCCCAGAATCTTGGGAACCTGTACCCATGTGGGAGACCTGGAAGAAGTTTCTGGCTCCTGGCTTTGGAACGGCTCAGTTCCAGGCATTGGGGACATTTGGGAAGTGAACCTGGGGACAGATCTTCCTCTCTGTCTCTCCTCCTCTATATATATCTGACGTCCCAATAAAAACAAATAAATCTTTAAAAAATAATAAAAAGCTGAAGGAGATGGGCCTGGCATAGTAGCCTAGGGGCTAAGGTCCTCACCTTGCATGTGCCGAGATCCCACATGGGCGCCGGCTCCAATCCCGGCAGTTCCACTTCCCATCCAGCTCCCTGCTTGTGGCCTGGGAAAGCAGTCGAGGATGGGCCAAGGATTTGGGACCCTGCACCCACAGGGGAAACCCGGAAGAGGCTCCTGTTTCGGATTGGCTTAACTCTGGCAGTTGTGGCCACTTGGGGGGGGGGTGAATCAGTGGACACAGGCACTTGTATATCTGATGCTCCAATAAAAAAAATCATAATAAATACATATGTAAAATTAAAAAAAAAAGAGCAGAAGGAGCAGGGCAGCACTGCAATGCTGGCATCCAACACAGCACTGATTCCCATCCCAAGAGCTCCACCCCCTCCAGCTGCCTGCCAGTGGTCTGCAAGAAGTGCCAGAGACGGCCCCTGCCAGATGCAGCTGTTGAAGTCATTTGGGGAGTGAACCAGCAGAAGCAAGCTCACTCTTTCCTGGACCTCTACTTTTCAAATCGGCAAACCTTCAGAAAACAAACAAACAAAAACACTGAAACAAGGAAAAGACTTGGCAATCTTTGAGTACTGATTCCTTAAACCGTGTTTAGTTTATCTCCCCACTCAAGCACCCTGAAAAAAAACAAAATTTTTGATTGGAAAGTCAGAACAGAGAAGGACACAGACAGATCTTCCATTCTCCAAGTGCTCACAATGGCCGGAGCTGAGCCAATACAAAACCAGGATCCTAGTGCATGCGTGATGAGGTGTTACTTACAGGGCTACTGCACCAGGTCTTTAAACATCTTTTTAAGGTGTGATAGCCTAGTGGCTAAAGTCCTCACCTTGCATGCGCCGGGATCCCATACTGGCGCTGGTTCTAATCCAGGTGGCCCCTGGAACATCCAGTTCTCTGCTTGTGGCCTGGGGAAGCAGGAGAGGATGGTCCAAAGCCTTGGGCCCTTGCACCCGTGTGGGAGACCTGGAAGAGGCTCCTGGCTCCAGACAGGATCAGCTCTGGCAACCATTGCAGCCACTTGGGGAGTGAATCAACAGATGGAAGATCTTCTCTGTCTCTCTTCCTATCTGTATGTCTGCTTTTCCAATAAAAATAAATCTTTTGCAAAAAAAAATATTTAATTGAAAGGCAGAGTTACAGAGAGAGAAGAGGAAGAATCGTCTATCTTTCCTCAAATGGCAGCAATGGTCAGAACTGAGTCAGGCCAAATCCAGGAGCCAGGAGCTTCCTCTGGGTCTCCCATGAGTGTGCAGGGCTCACGCACTCAGCCCATCTCCTGCTGCTTGCCCAGATGCATTAGCAGGAGCTGGACTGGAAGCACAGCAAGCCAGGATGCAGGCGTAGAGGGCAAAGCTCAAGCTGCAATATTCCTGAGGCCCTGCAGGCAACCTGGTGGACAGCAGTTAGGTGTCTACTAATTCCACTCCACCCAACTACTCTTTCAAGTCAGATCCTACAGGCCTAGGACTCACAATATTGTCCTCTACTTCCGATGTCAACAAGTCCTAGGTTTCTTGTGTTTTTGGACTGACCTTGGGTTCAGTTAAATTTGTCAGAGTAAGTGGTTTTAAGAACCATGGAGCAGCACATTAGTCTCCTGTGACACAGGTATTCCACATGAGCGCTGGCTCAAGTCCTGTTGCTCTCCTTCTGACGAATGGGAAAGCAGCGCAGGATGGCCTGGACACCTGGAAGAAGCTCCTGGCTTCTAACCGGCCCAGCTAAGACTGTTGCAGCAATTTGGGGACAGAACCAGTGGATGGGAGATCTCAGTCTCTCCTTCTCTCTCTGAAATTTCATTTTTCCAATAAAAATCAATAAAATCTTTAAAAAAAAAACACCCCAGGGAAATAACCCTTGCCAGTTTATTATAAAGGATATTACAAGGGGAGCAATGAAGAGCTGCCCAGGGTTGGATGGGCAAGGAAGGAGCCCCCAGGCATGCTCTGCATGCGGCACCCGACCCCAGCTCCCTCCGTGAGCTGTCTGAGCTCTGTCCTGAGTTTTCTATGGAAATCTCATTACACAGGCATGACTGACTAAGCATGTGGTGACCAGCTCAACTTTCAACCCTCTCTCCTCCTCCAGGAGCAGCGAGGGTTCTCATTCTGTTCTGATTTTTGCCACGAGTAGGCAATCCTGACACTGCCTAGGGGAGTCCACACACACTCATCATTCTGAAGTTTGCAAGAATTTTAGGAGTCAAATGCTGGAAGTGTGGGAAGAAACACAACCAATGGGAAAAGGGATCTTTCACATCTTAAAAAAAAAAAACTGAACAGCTACAGACCCTCTCCCCCAGGGGCAGGGAGGAGACATGCAACTCAGGAACTTCAGACCGCTGGTACTCAGCCATGGAACTGTACAACATATGCCCCCTCCTTTTAAAAATTTTATTTTTTTAAAGATTTACTTTATTTTTATTGGAAAGTCAGATATATAGAGAGGAGGAGAGACAGAGAGGATGAACTTCCCGCCGATGATTCACTCCCCAAGTGATTACAACGGCCGGTGCTGCGCCGATCCAAAGCCAGAAACTCTTCCAGGTCTCCCACACTGGTCGGGTGCAGGGTCCCAAGGCTTTGGGCTGTCCTCGACTGCTTTTCCAGGCCACAAGCAGGGAGCTGGATGGGAAGTGGAGCTGTCAGGATTAGAACCGGTGTCCATATGGGATCCTGGCACATTCAAAGCGAGGATTTTAGCTGCTAGGCCACTGCGCCAGGCCCAATCTCTTTATTTTTTTTTGAAAGGCAGAGTTGCAGAAAGGGCTCGAGTGGGGCAACACTCTCATGTGGTTTGCTGTCCAAACGGCTGTACCAGCCAGGGCTGGCCAAAGGCAAGTCGGTGACTCCATCGAGGATTCCAACCACTGCAGCCAGCCTGCACCACTTTTCAGCAAGTGGGTGGGAGCAGACTCGACGGATGCTCAGAGGATCCATCATCATCACAGGGAGTTGAACCTGCAGCACTACAGTGCCAGCTCCAAGCACCACTGTGGAAGCTGCTAAGCTAGTGTAACTATCATGGCACCCTGCTGACCTAACTTAATACAACTTATTCTAAATACTCCCTTCAGTGATTTCACATGCGTACAACACGTATCACAGTATTTCCCCGCTTATAAGCATCAGAGTTTTGCTTTACTGTATGAATATTATATTATAGTATTATATTATATTATAGTAACTTTAAAAAAAAATTTATTTGATGGGCCCAGTGCGGTAGCCTAGTGGCTAAAATCCTCGCCTTGCACACACTGAGATCCCATATGGTAAAATCAGTGCACAGAAGATCTTCCTGTCTATCCTCTCTGTATATCTGATTTTCCAATAAAAAACTAAACAAATTATAAAAAGTCAAATCCTTTAACCAAAATAATCTAAAACTGATTTTAAAAAATATTTGTTTATTTTAAAATCAGAGTTTACAAACAGAAGAGGATAGAGGGGGGAAGCGAAGGAAGAGGGGAAAGACAAGAGCGCTCTGCCATCCACCAGTTCCCTCCCCGGATGGGCACAATGGCTGCCCATTACTCAGCCTGAACACAGAAGCCCAGAACTCCATCAGGGTCTCCTTTATGGTGGCAGGGTCCAAGCACTTGGGCCACCTCCCACTACTGTTCCTAGGCTATTAGCAGCAAGCTGCACAGGAGGGAAGTAGAACATCCAGGACTCACACTGGCACCCACATAAGACAGCTTTACAGCTGTGCCATAACATCAGCCCCAGAAACTAGTTCTTTGTTTTTTTTAAGATTTATGTATTTTTATTGGAAAGTCAGATACACAGAGAGGAAGATCTTCCGTGTGTTGAGTCACTCCCCAAGTGGCCGGTATGGCCGGAGCCGAGCCTGTCAGAAAACAGGAGCCAAAAACTCCCACATGGGCGCAGACAGAATCCCAGGCCATAATCAGGGAGCTGGACAGGAAGGGAGTCCACCGGGGTTAGAACAAGCGCCCATATGGGATCCCAGTGCGTGCAAGGCAAGGACTTCAGCGGCCAGGCTATTGGGCCAGACCCAGAAATCAATTTCTTAACTCTGCTAGCTACATGAAACCATACAAACAATGAAAACAACCTTTTTCCTTTGATTACACCGACTAGTGAGTAAGAAGACAATAACGCTGGAAATGCTACTGGTAGGGTAGGAGGAAAGAAGGCTAAAGATGCTGGTGCTCAGAGCACGGACTCCACCTGACAAAACAACCAAGGTCATCGCTCCCAGGAACTTCTGAATTTTACACACTTTACGAAGTGTCAGAAAACTCAAATAAAATACGGATTTTGCAAGTACAAAATGTTAACATCCCTGTAAATTTCTGCTTTTCTTCCTGTTGTTGATTTTGTATTGCGGCTTTTCATTTAAGGGGATGTAACTGTGTAATGGAGACTATCATATCCAGATTTGAGGATACAATGCAGTATGTATCTCTACTTCAAGATCAAAGATGAACTCCCAATGAACCTGTTAACTGTATCTTGACAATAGGATGCTGGACTCTGCCATTGTCCACGCCCACAATGATGGACTTAGGACTATTTATAAAGAACTATAGTACTGTATTAATATAGGGGAACTCAGTGGGGGAGGGGGAAGGATTTTCGAGGAAATCCCAAAAACCTATGGAACTGTATCATAAAAAATGTTAACACCTGTTCTGAAATTTCTTTCACAACCATGTTGTAACTTTTCTAACCCACTAATATTTTTATTTATAGTGACAAATAGTGGGAAGGGACAGAACAAACGTATTCTTTTAGGGTCAAGTATTAAAAATATTCCAGGCAAAACATGAAATCACTACTAGTTATAGAGCATCTAATATCAAAAACATTTACTCTTTCAAAATAGGGAAGAAAAACACCCACAGTTGGCACTTAGTATCTGAAAACATTACACCCATTACTCATTTTAATCATTAAAGAAAGGCCAGGGTTATTTAAGTTCCACTTCACAGATGAGTCAAGTTCAGTCCACTTAATGATCGTGTTAACATCTTAGAGTGACTATGCCTTGACGATATTAACCCAGGTTTGTCTACAAAACCAGCTGCAAAATTTTCTTTGCACGTAAACATTTAATAGGACCAATTTTCAGCTCCATAAACATCTGCTAGGTACCGATCAAAACAAGAGTGTTAAAAAAAAGTTATAAAACAGCATTTGAAGTAGTGCATTTGAGGTACGGAGAAAAAGAAACCAATTTTTCACTTCTTAGTGTCTCACTAAGATTTTAAATTCCACCTCATGGCCAAAAATATAATTAACACTGAGCATTCAACAAAACATTCCCTGTAAAAACCTTATTTAAACGTCATAAAAGATTGTTTGGAAAAGATGGGGGGGGGGGGACAAAATTTCTACCTGTTGCTTTAACGGCTGTGGGTCTGGTGGTCATGACTGGCTTTGGAGGATTCGGAATTACTCTGGGAACGTCCACCACCACTTCTTGTTCATCTGCAGGGAGAAACGCACGAGAAGTCTGCAGTCAGAGCGCATGTGACAAGGCCGCCTTGGACGTGACCTCTCGGGGCTAGAATGTTTCGGGGTGTGGACTGTTGGAACGTCTTGCATGAGCCAAACGACTTCCATAAAGCTGGGATCTCAACAACCGCACAGATTCACCTTGCAAGACTTGGAAACGCACACCGCCACGCGGTCCACGCCGCCCCAGGGCCCTGGGCAGCGGGGTCACTGCTCCGACCCGGCCGTTCGCCCTGCCGGGTGGCGGGCTCGGCTCCCCCTGCAAGACCTGGGCCAGGGCAAGAGGAACCCTCAAACTCCCCTTCTCCAGGGACTTCTGGGAAACGTAATGCAATTTGAGGCCACTTACTGGACAACTAAAGAAAATGGAAAAAGAACTAATCATTCCGTCTCACTTTTCAACAAAAACGAAGGGAAGCCGACCACGCGTGGCCAAGCCCCGGGTTCCACCGCCACGAGCCTCGGGCACGCGGACACCCCAAAGCACCACCACCCCCTCCACGCTACGTTCTCCAGACCCACCCGGGGACTCCTCCCAGGCCCCGGAGGGCCCCGGACCTTTGTCCGGATTCAAACGTTCCCGGGGCTGAGCCTTGCCGCAGAGATGGCGCCCCGGGAGGCAGCGGCCCGGCGGGTCTCTTCCGCCGCGCTCCTCGCGGGCACCGGGCCGACAGGCCTCGGCAGCGGACCTGGGCGGCATGGCCCTCGGGGTCCTTGTCCTCACGGGAGTCAGCACTGGCCACCCCGAGAGGCCTAGGCCGCAAAGCCCCGGGTTCGAGTTTCGGTCTCCACAAGAAGCCAAAGGGCCTCCCAGCCACCATCGCGTACCTCCACCTTCGGACGGAGAGTCCTCCGGGGCGGCCGTGGCGGCGGCCGTCGTGGTCGTCACCGGGGCTGCCTGGCCAGCAGCCGCGGCCGTCGAGTCCGCCTCGGCGTCAGCTTCTGGCTCCGGGTCGCGTCCCGGGGTGCTGCTCCGGGGGCCGGGAGGAGAGAGCTGCAGGATGGGCCTGCGGCCGGGTACCGCCCGGGACTTCTTCCCCATCGCGAGCCCGAACGCGAGCAGCGAGCGTCGGCAGGGAGAGGGGCGGGCGCTCGGCGCGGCACGACGCTGCGTAATCAATATTCATGCACAGTGACACCTCCTCCCCGCCGCGGCCGCATTTAACGGGCACAGCGCGCGCTGACGCATGCGCCCTACTTTTCCTGACGCTGCGGGCGCCTCCTCTCTGTCGAAGGGCGGGCTTTTTCCACGGCCCTACACGATTGGCTGTTTTAATTCAGAGTAGGAACCGGTAGCCAATGGAAAAGGAAAACAGGTATGTATCCAGCCAATAGCGCAGAAGAGCTTGAGTTGCGCTTGACTTCCGGTTTAGGTTGAACTACACCCTTGCGGCTTTTAGTTTTTTGGGTTTTTTTCTTTTTCCGGTCTCTCGTCCTCCATTTTGTGACTGTTCTAGGCTCCTTTGTTTCTCCTGTTTCTTGGGCTCCTTCCCGAGACTCATTTGCTTATTGTAGCTTCCTTTGGATAAAAATTCAGCCGGTAAATAAAATAGTACGGACTTTTCAGGGTTTTACGAGGAAAAATGTCTCGTGTTGTTTTATTAGCTGGGGATTGGGGATAGGGCGGGGAAGACTGGAAAAGGCCTCTGGTTGGGAAACGCCATAGGAGCTTTCCTAGTCTGAATCCTTCCACTTGATTAACCCTCCTGTGACGCGCCCCCACTGCCACGTCCTCCAGTAACCCTCTGGGACTGTGCGAGAAGACAACCATGAGTCCAGGGTCTTGGAACTCGTGAATTGTCCTAGAAGTGAGCTCCCTAGTCTCTGTAATCCCAAGCAGTGGTGTTTATCCACGTTGAGAGCATTACCTGAGGAGGTTCTGATGGAGCAGCTTGGGAAACTCCTCTGACAGGACACAGTCCCTGCAGGTAAGCACCAGAACCAAGATAGAGAGCAGCTCGGACCAGCCCAGGGAATGGTACCCACCAGCATACATTTGGCGCAGGTCAGTGGCAGACTCACCTGGGCCAGTTATTTTAATTATGATCAGTAGGGTCATGTTTTGTCATCACTGACTCCATCTCTAGCTTCTTTTTTTTAAGATTTATTTATTTTTATTGCAAAGGCAGAGATATACAGAGAGTAGGAGAGACAGAGAGGAAGATCTGTCTGATGATGCACTCCCAAGGTGAGCGCAATGGCTGGTGCTGCGCTAATCCAAAGTCGAGAGCCAGGAAGCTCCTACAGGTCTCCCACACAGGTGCAGGGTCCCAAGGCTTTGGGCTGTCCTCGACTGCTTTTCCAGGCCACAAGCAGGGAGCTGGATGGGAAGTGGAGCTGCCAGGATTAGAACCCATATGGGATCCTGGAGAATTCAAGGCGAGGACTTTAGCCGCTAGGCTACTGTGCCGGGTCCTTTAGCTTTTTCTTGTAACAAGCTGTAATGGAGCCAAGCAATTGTCTGCTCTAGCAAAGAAGCCTGACTTGACAGTGGCTGACTGAGCCACCTTGGCAACTACATGCTGATACCCACAGAAGATAGTTTGGGTCCAAGATTTCTTCCCAGTGGTTGGTATCTGGAAGCCAGATAATGTCATTTCTGGGACAATAAATACCAATGCCTTACAACTGTTTCTTTTTTTTTTTTTTTTTAAAGATTTATTCATCTTATTACAGCCAGATATACACAGAGGAGGAGAGGCAGAGAGGAAGATCTTCCGTCCGATGATTCACTCCCCAAGTGAGCTGCAACGGGCCGGTGCTGCGCCGATCCAAAGCCGGGAACCTGGAACCTCTTCCGGGTCTCCCACGTGGGTGCAGGGTCCCAAAACCTTGGGCCGTCCTCAACTGCTTTCCCAGGCCACAAGCAGGGAGCTGGATGGGAAGTGGAGCTGCCAGGATTAGAACCGGCACCCATATGAGATCCCGGCGTTCAAGGCTAGGACTTCAGCCGCTAGGCCACGCCGCCGGGCCCATTACAACTGTTTCTTGAGACAGGTTACACCACAATTTGACTCTTTGCTCTTTGCAAGATCAAGTAAATGAAAGATGCTCCTGGAGTGGAAAAGGCCCTTTATTTTGTAGTTTGGATGTATCTAGAACCTTTGGGTATCCTTTGGAAATGGTGGTTTGGTTTCTGATACAGGAAGTCACTCCAAGGCTTAGGGAGAGTGGACTATTAGATTGACTTTATTTAAAATTTACTTACCTAGGGCTTGGTGCCATAGTTCAATAGACTAATTCCCTACCTTCAATTGCCAGCATTCCATATGAGCACCGGTTTGTGTCCCAGCAGCTCCAGCCTGGGAAAGTAGTATAGGATGGCATAAAGCCTTGAGACCCGCACTTGCATGGGAAACTCTGAAGCTCCTGGCTCCTTGTTTCAGATTGGTCCAGCTCCGGCTTTTGGTAGCCATTTGGGGAGTAAACAAATGGATGTAAGAGCTGTCTCTCCTGTCTGTAGATCTGAATTCCAATAAAAATATAGAAGTCCTTTTTTGAATCTACTTATCTGTACTGGGAGGATCCAAACATTTCAACAGTGCTTTGGGAACTAGGTTTGTAAGGGAAACCCTACCATTCCTAACGGTGCTGGAATTACTCTTCCCCATCCAAGGGGAATCCAGTCATTCAATTGGAAAATTCAAATAGTCTAATCATGGTGTTCCTAATAGAGAAATAGATAGGAAGACCTACCCAATTCCTAATTGATGCATAGAAGAAGAATTTCAGATCAGGTCAAAAAAAGTCTAACTTGATTCACAAAAATGGAATCTCAACCCCTCAATCAATTCTAAGAGAGAGAGAGACTATCAAGTCTGGAATCTGTTGCTGACCCAGTTGCCCACCCACCCGTCTGACCTTTAATCCTTTCCACCACCTGGGATGACATTGTATCACCTGGCAAAATTCCTCCTGTTCTGGGAGATAGTGCAGACATGGCCTCTTTGAGCCTATAACTCAGAGCTGGGTTACTCCCTGGTACTTGACCTCTTGCTGTCAATATTATATCCATTTCTCTGCTAAAGCAAGCTGAAGAAATAGCGATGGTGTGCTGGCTTCAGCAGCTAGCTGCGTTCCTGCTGGAGCACCCTCATGTCTGAACTGCACTTAGCAGTGTGTCAGGCAGTGTGTGCTCCAGGTGCAGAGCTGCATCTGATTCCCTGCAGAACCGTATCATGCCGCCCCCCGCCCCGCCCCACTGCTTTCCAGGGTAACAAAGCAGGGAGCTGGATGGGAAGTGGAGCAGCTGGGACATGAATCAATGCTCATATGGAATGCCTGTGCTTGGAGGTAGGGAATTAGTCCATTGAGCCAGTGCGCCAGTTCCCAGTGAATATCTTTTAATGGCTATGTACAAACTTGGGCCCCTCACGGTAGCCTAGCAGCTAAAGTCCTTTCCTTGCATGGGCCGGGATCCCATATGGGTGCCAGTTCTAATCCCAGCAGCCCCACTTCCCATCCAGTTCCCTGCTTATGGCCTGGGAAAGCAGTCGAGGACTGTCAAAAGCCTTGGGAACTTGCACCTGTGTGGGAAACTAGGAAGAGGCTCCTGGCTCCTCGCTCCCGACAGGTGCAGGTCTAGCCATTGCGGCCACTTGGGAAGTGAATCATCGGATAGAAGATTTTTTAAAAAGATTTCTTTATTTTTATTCCAAAGCCAGATATACAGAGAGGAGGAGAGACAGAGAGGAAGATCTTCAGTCCAATGGTTCACTTCCCAAGAGACCTCAACGGCTGGAGCTTACCCAATCCGAAGTCAGGAGCCAGGAACTCTTCCAGATGTCCCACGCGGGTGCAGGGTCCCAAAGCTTTGGGCCATCCTGGACTGCTTTCCCAGGCCACAAGCAGGGAGCTGGATGGGAAGCAGGGCGGCCAGGATTAGAACCGGAGACCGTATGGGATCCCGGTGCGTTCAAGGCAAGGCAAGGCTTTTAACCACTGTGCTATCGTGCCGGGCCAGAAGATTTTTTTTTTCTGTTTCTCCTCTCTGTATATCTAACTTTCCAATAAAAATAAATCTTTAAAGAATTTTTTAAAATATTGGGCAACTGCAGCCAAGTTTGGCATGGGCCACCTCACCTCGGCATTTGCCAGTGGATTCAGCACCCTCGTGGGAGACCTGGAGGAGGGTTCTGGCTTCTGGCTCTGGATGCCCTCAACTCCGGCCATAGTAGCTACTTGGGGATGGAAGATCTTCCTTTCTTTCTCTCCTCCTCTGTATATCTGACTTTCCAATTTTAAAAATAAATAAATAAATCTTAAAAAACAAAACATGAAAGGCTTGTTTTTCTTAGGGGAAACATACCTTTGTGGAGGTGTTTCTATATATCTATATATCTACAACAGGGGTTCTCACCCCTGGCATTTTATAGAATCATCTAGCCATCCTTAAGACCATATGAGACTCTAAATCAGTAGGACTAAGGATGAGAGGGCAGGGCCCAAATTAATTGTTTTCTGAACAGTTTGGAAATGGATTATCAGTCTAGCTGTCAAGATGTGAACTGGGATGCCAGCCTTCCGTATTGCAGTCCTGATCTACCCCTGATTCTGGTTTTCTGATAATGTGCACGGTGGCAGGCAACAGGGGATGACTGGAGTCACTGGGCCCTGGCCACCCACGTGGGAGACCCAGATGGAGATCCTAGCTTTAAATTCCACACTGGCCCAAGTCCAGCCAGTGTTCTGGTCCCATAGAAAGTGACTCAGTGGAGAGATGGGAGCTTTATCACTGCTCTTAGGAAAAATAAAAACTCCCTGTGTTATTTTAATATCTAGCCAGGATGGAGAACTTGGCTTTATTATTTTCCCCTAGCTGTATTAAGGGTTTTTAAAAATATTTATTTAGTTTTATTGAAAGGCAAATTTACAGAGAGGACAGACACACGCAATAAACACACACCTTCCACCTGTTGGTTCACTCCCCAAAAGGCTACAATAGCTGGAGATGAGCTGAGCCAAAGCCAGGAGCCTCCTCCAGATGTCTCATAGGAACCCAACAACCTCTGGAATGCCTGTGGCCTTCCTGGTAGTTGTGATGACATTGTTTTAGTAAAGCTGAGTTATAGGGTTGGCATTTGAAAAGTGAACCCTTTAAGGATGTCTTTGGAATAAACATGTGCCTTCAATGTTCAGTCAAAACTGCATTTGGTAGACAATGCCTTTAGGCCAGTATTGGACATTAATTTTGTTTTTTTTTTCTTTTTATTAAATTTATTCATTAATTACATTGTGTTGTAATTTCATAGGAACTGGGATTCTCCCCACACTTCCCCACACCCTCCCCCTATGGACATTAATTTTGAAAGCTGACCTTACTGACTTGAAAGATCTGGCATTGGGAATTTCAACAAGAGTGTCCCGAAACTGGTGAACTGACTGCTTACAGAAAGCCCAGCATCAGGAGGATAGGATGAGCTGTTGTGGTTTTGTCTAAATTTCAGCCTTTATTCTGTCTCACCCCAAAAATGCCAAGGTCAGTACATTTAGTCCTGGCATCAGCCTTACACTAACACAGGTGTAAGGGCTCATTCTCCAGGCCACCCAAGCTTTGGATAAGCTGTAAGTTCCAAGATCTCAACACTTTATAGGTCCACAATCCACTAGACCCATTTGCAAAATGCTTCAAAGTTTTACAATTCTAGCTTGGTCATAAGGCATACTAAATCTGAGGATTTCTAGCAGGAAGTGGAGGGTACCCTGTCCCTCCTCTGTAGTCAGTGTGTCACTGCCCAACCTCAAATGCATTTGTCACCTGGAAGCTCCATCCAGCCCTGGTGTCTGGGGTGGGCATGTTTGATGATGAAAACATTGGTCATGGAATTGGATTCAATCCCACCCTTCCAGTCTTTCCTGGGAGACTAGATTCCTGCAAAGTTTTAACCCTCTCATGACATGGCTGGTCTTTCTGGTGCCCAGTTCCATCTCGAAGTTCACCTGACAAGGATTTAAAAAAAAAAAACAAACAATAATAAATTTCTGTAACTCAAAGGTTCTGAAGCCCAGTGCCAGCAACCAGTGACTCAGATTGACATATTACTATGTCACATTATTTAACTATGTGTGTCTTTTGCACACAGCACTCATTCTGTATGGAGATTCATTTAAACCACAAAGCCTCATTTACTGCAAGGAACTTTAGTTTGTAGGTCGTTTGAACAAGAAATTGACATTTTTCTGATAAGAGCCCTAGGTACTGAGAATAAGTAATGGCAAATGAATGATTTATATCATCTAGCCCTAACTGAGAAAAAAAGGAATGGCTATAATTTGAGTAATCGGAAACTTCAGCAGAACTTCCTAAAATGCATATTAGGATCTAATGAAAAAAGTGGTATCAGGTTGAGGTAAATTAGTTTTGCCATCCAGTATATGTTCACTGATAGGTTTTTCTCCTACTGGTTGATTTTTTTAAAAAGATTTATTATTGATTTTATTGGAAAGTCAGATTTACAGAGAGAAAAAGAGGCAGAAGGATCTTCCATTTGTTGGTTCACTCTCCAAGTGGTTGCAATGGCCAGAGCTGAGCCAATCTGAAGCCAGGAGCCAGAAACTACTGTGCCTAGCACCATTGGTTGATTAAAAAAAAAAAAAAAAAAAAAAAAAAAGAGGTCATCATGGCATGATAGCCTAGTGGCTTAAGTCCTTGCCTTTCATATGCTGGAATCCCGTACGGCCCCAGTTCGTATCCTGGCTGAACTGCTTCCAATCCAGCTGTGTGTTTATGACCTGGGAAAGCAGTAGAGATGGCACAAACCCTTGGGACCCTGCATCCATGTAGAAGACCCAGAAGCTCCTGGCTCCTGGCTTCGAATCAGTTCAGTTCCAGCCATTGCAGCCATTTGGGGAGTGAACCAGTGGATGGAAGATGCTTCTCACTATAAATCTTCCTAAGAAAAATAAATAAATTGGGGGTGCCTTGGGGTGGTGGTGCTCACGGTCGGCCTTCAGGACCCCAAGCTTGGAGGCTTTTCTAACTGGTGCAGGTACACACTGCTGAGCACACTGGCTCCCTGGCAGAGGGGAGGAGGGATGCTCAGCGGGCTTCCGGGACCACACCATCCTGCAAGTTTGTTGTTGTTTTTTAAACCCACACGGATGCCTGCAGCAGGGCTGCATGGCTCCCCCCAGAAGTGCCTGTGCATCTCAGGTGTTAAAGTCACTTGGCAAAGCCCTTAGGGCCGCCCAGTGGCACACCTTCATGGTTTGAGGGGTCTTAATTTACAGGGGCAAGATAGGATCACACAGGTAGTAGTAAGAAATAACCTGGGCTTGGCAGCGTGGCCTAGTGGCTAAGGTCCTCGCCTTGATCCCATATGGCCGCTGGTTCTAATCCCGGCAGCTCCACTTCCTCTCTATCTCTCCTCCTCTCAGTATATCTGACTTTGTAATAAAAATAAAATAAAATCTTAAAAAAAAAGGTTAGAAAATTACAGCTGCAGGACCTCCATAGACAAGTCCACGACATGTGTATGTAAAAATGGGACTGACACCAAAGCGGTTTGGAGGGGAGAACAAGAGTAAGAGAAATGGGTCTGATAGCAGAATCTGTGGGGGCAATGTGGTCTCAACCTTGTGGAACTGCAATCTGATGCCTCGTCCAAGAGCTGTGCATGGGGTCAGGCCTTGCTGGGAAGCAAAAGGAACCCTGCAGCCGGGTTGGAGTTCCAACTGGTGAGGATGAGAGTAGGATTGGGGGCAGCAGGCTTGGCTGGACATAGCTAAAACCTGCACTGGTGCAGGTGTGCACTGTGACTGTGGAGCTACAGATTGGGCTAGCCTTCAGCCCTCACTAGCCCTTGTGAGAGCCAGGTTGGGTGTAGAACAGGCCAGGCTAGGTCTTGACTCCCACTGGACCATGTGAAAGCTGTGTCTGGGCAGGGACCAGGTAGCGTTGGGTTGCAACATCCAAGAACAAGGACCATAATGGGTGTGGCTGGTTGAGCAAGGCCACTGTTCTTGTCAGAACAGGGGGTAGACAATGTCAACCTGGGCCAATGACCCACTGGTATGTACATGAACTGCCACTGGGAGGAGACTCAATGGAGGAGCTTAGGAAATTCCTTCATTGGAACACAGTCCCTGCAGGTGAGTGCAAGAAGCAAGGCAAGGAGCAGCCCAGACGATGCCAGGGTACAGTACCCGCCAGCACACATGTGGGTCAGATCTGAGCCAGTGCATAACATCCACTGGCAGATTTAAGAACCAGGGCAAGGAGCAGGAGGAGCCAGATCAGGCCGCACCACCAGCCAGTTCACATTAGGACCAGGACAACAATCAGACTGGGTTGGGATAGGGTGTAGCACCCACCAGTAGGAGCTGGAACAGGGGGTAGACTAGACTAGACTAGGCTGTGCAATAAGATTGTGGATGCTGGGCCTGGCATGGTGGCCTAGCGGCTGAATTCCTCGCCTTAAATGTGCTGGAATCCCATATGGGTGCTGGTTCTAATCCCAGTTGCTCACTTCCCATCCAGCTCCCTGCTTGTGGCCTAGGGAAGTAGCAGAGGAGTGCCCAAAGCTTTGAGACCCTGCACCCATGTGGGAGATCCGTAAGAGCTTCCTGGCTTCTGCTTTTGGATTGACAAAGCTTCAGCCATTGTGGTCATTTGTGAAGTGAATCATCGGACAGAAGATCTTCCTCTCTGTTTCTCCTCCTCTCTATATATCTGGCTTTGGAATAAAAATAAATAAATTAAAAAAAAAAAAAGATACGGATGCTGAGGTGATGCGAATCATGCCAGCCTGGGCCCAGCAGGGTCATGAGTCCCAGGGGCAGGGGATCTGACAGGGCTCAGGTAACTTGGCTCATGTCATGGGGCTCACCTGGTGGCGGGGACTGCGTTTCTGAGCCCAAGCGGACAGGGGAGCGAGTGGGGCTTGGGTCTACTGTCCCAGATCCTGAGGCCCATTTTACTAGGTATGTCAGGTTTGTGAGCCTGGGGTTGGGTGATCTGGTGATAACTTGGGTCACCTGTCCTGGGTTCTGGGCCTGCCTGTGAGGTAGGTGTTGGGTTCGTGACTCCTGATGGTGGGGTATCCAGTGGGGCTTGGGTCTCCTTGTCTGGGTCCTTGGGCTTGTCTGCAAGAACATGTCCTGGGTCTGGCACAGTAGCCTAGTAGCTAAAGTCCTTGCCTTGAACGCCCCGGGATCCCATATGGGCGCCGGTTCTAATCCCGGCAGCTCCACTTCCCATCCAGCTCCCTGCTTGTGGCCTGGGAAAGCAGTCAAGGACGGCCCAAAGCCTTGGGACCCTGCACCCGCGTGGGAGACCTAGAGGAGCTTCCTGGCTTTGGCTTCGGATTGGTGCAGCACCGGGTGATGTGGTCACTTGGGGAATGAATCAACAGACAGAAAATCTTCCTCTCTGCATACCTTACTTTGCAATAGAAATAAATAAATCTTAAAAAAATAGCAATAGAGCCACATAAGATTTTGATCTTTTTTTTTATCGATAGTTCTTACGTGTAAGTGTTCAGTGAAACTGTGGGCAACACAGCCTGTGTGCTGGAGGCCATGGAATGGCCATGTTGCACTGGAGGGAACTGGAGTGGGAAAGTAAAGCTGTCTCCGAGGCTTCTCAGGTGGCTTAGAGAGCAGGCAGAGGTGACCACCAAGACGGCATGGTGCAATAAACTAGCCACAAAATCAAGTCACAAAATCTAGTGATAAACTCGTTAAGAACGGTCAATAGGAAACTCAGTGTGTCACTTACTCCAACGGAAATAACACTTGTGCTTAGTAGGCTGACAAGGCACGTGATGAGCTATATGTCTTGCTTTTTATTTTTAAATATTTATTTTTCACTTGAAAGGGTGATTTGTAGACAGAGATCTTCCATCCACTGGTTCACTCCCCAAATACCTGCAATGACCAAGGCTGAGCTGATCCGAAGCCTACAGCGGGAAGCTTCATGGGTGCAGGGGCCCAGCGACTTGAGCCATCCTCCACCTTCTTCCCAGGCCACAAGCAGGAAGATGGATCAGAAGTGGGGCAGCCAGGATATGAACCAGTGCCCAAATGGGATGCCAGAGCTGCTGGTGGAAAATTAGCCTGCTTTGCCACACTAGTCTTCTTGCTGCTATGAAACTCGTTTTTTCATGAGTCACACTTTTTCTCTGGAGAGACAGAGAGGGGACTTCCATTTGCTTCTTGACTCCTCAAATACATTCAACTTCCTGGGCTGGGTGAGGCTGAAACTAGGTGCTTGGAACTCCCACCTTGGTGATAGGGGCCCACATATTTAAGCCATCAACTGCTGCCTGCCAAGCTTTGTATTAGCAACCTGCCTCGGAAGTAGCATTGGGTGGCTGTTGTGCAGATGAACTCACTGTTTGGGATGTCCTTTTCCTGTATCAGACGGGCAGTTCACCAGTTTAAGGGTGAGACATTCCGTTATCAGTATTACTGGGAAGGGGCTGATGATGATCCAAATGTTTGGATTTTTGCCATTTGTGGGAAACTTCCATGTTGTTCTGGGCTTCTGGCTTTGGCCCTGGCTGCGGCTGGCATTTGGATGAGCACGTGAATAGAGGATCTGGGTCTCGGCTTCTTTGTCATAAGCAGAGGGCCTAGCACGATAGCCGAGTGGCTAAATCCTTGTCTTCCATGTGCCGGCATCCCATATGAATGCTGGTTTGTGTTGTGGCTGCTCGACTTCCTATCCAGCACCCTCCTGTGGCCTGGGAACAGTCTAGGACTGCCCAAAGCCTTGGGATGCTGCACTCAGGTGGGAGACCTAGAATAAACTTCTGGCTTCAGATTGGCTCAGCCCGGGCCATTGCAGACACTTGGGGAGTGAATCAGTGGATGGAAGATCTATTTATCTGCCTTTTCCTTTTCTTTTTTTTTTAAAGATTTATTTTTGTTTATTTTTATTACAAAGTCAGATGCACAGAGAGGAGGAGAGACAGAAAGGAAGATCTTCCGTCCGATGTTTCAATCCCCAAGTGACCACAACGGCCAGTGCTATGCTAATCCGAAGCCAGGAACCAGGAACCTCTTTCGGGTCTCCCACGTGGGTGCAGAGTCCCAATGCATTGGGCCGTCCTCGACTGCTTTCCCAGGTCACAAGCAGGGAGCTGGCTGGGAAGTGGAGCTGCCGGGATTAGAACTGGCACCCATATGGGATCCTGGTGCGTTCAAGGCGAGGACTTTAGCCGCTAGGCCATGCCGCCGGGCCCTATCTGTCTTTTCAATAAAATAATTTAAGAAGCAAAACATCACCGTCCCCCACCCCCCAAAAAAAACAAGTGAAGGTAGGGCTCAATTATAGGCATTGTGATGTGGGATGTAGGCATTCAAATCAGTGATTTAACTGTTAACACAATGCTCACGCAAAAGGAGGGAACCTCTGAATACTTTGTAGTCAAATTGTCAGAATTGGAATAACTAATAATGAGGGCACTGTGGACTATTAAAACATTATATGGCTAGGGCCCAGCGCAATAGCATAGCGGTTAAGGCCCTTGGCTTGAATGTGCCAAGATTCCATGTTGGCGCCAGATCTAATTCCGGGAAGCCACAATTCCTATCCAGCCTCCGGCCCGTGGCCTGGGAAAGCAGTCGAGGACAGCCCAAAGCCTTGGGTTCCTGCACCCATGTGGGAGACCTGGAAATAAGTTCCTGGTTCCTGACTTTGGATCAGCGCAGCACCGGCCGTTGTGGCTGGTTGGGGAGTGAATCACCGGACAGAAGATCTTCCTGTCTATATATCTGGCTTTTTAAAAAAAAAATAATCTTACTTAATTGATTAGGGTACAAAGGATCAAGGGATACAGGGTGAAAGTGGGTAATACCACTGTTTTCACACTAATATAATCATTTTTTTCCCCTGTATCTGGGGTCAGGGGAGAAACAAAGGGAAAAGCCCCACCCAGCCTCCCACCCATCCTAGATCCCCAATGTGAGGCAGACTCCGAGGGTCCTGCTCAAGCAGTTTTGATAGTTCGACAGGTCTGATTTGCTGCCAATCTTGCCGTTCCAATTGCGATGAAACCTATTCAGAGTTCACCGGCTGGCATAGTCTCTTCGTGGTTGGGGTTCTTAGATCAGCGGTTCAGTTGGAGGGATCTCCAAAGAAACTTCATCTGAAATGATCCCAAACCTGATTCTTTTGTGAGTTTGCCAGTGCAGGGTCCAACAGGCCAATCAGCGTATGCGCATGCTGGTCGTTGTAATTGCTGGGTCAGTTCTCCTTTCAGCCCTGTCTTTCTTGTGAACCAATGGGTGTTGTAGTCCAGCTCGATCCTACCCACTTCATACTCAGTCCTCACGCGAACCAGTGGGAGCTGCAGCCTAGCTGGGGCGACTCCCCATAACCCCCACCAGGCCTGACCCTGCCCTGGTTCCATGCATGCTACTCTGTCCCACAACCCATTTAGCTCTCGTACTTGTCAATGGACATTGAAGCCTAGTTCAACCCAACCAACCTACTATCCAGCCCACACACATACTAGCAGGTGCCTTTCTGTTTAGCCACCTTCTGTATACACCTCTCTGTAGGTCTGATTTTTCAATAAAAACAAATCTTTAAAAAAATATATTATATTGGAGAATCAAGATGGTGGAATAGGGTAAGGACACATTTAAATGGATGGAAAAACGTTTAATCAGGATGAAGTAGAGAGGACATATTCCAGGAAATAGGAAAAGACAGAACAACAGCAGAGGGGTACATGGAGACTGACAGACACAGGAAAGCAGCGGACACAACGGTGTGGTGTTGCAGTGACTGACACTCCAGTGGCATTCAGCTAATGGCCATCTGAACGCCACCAGCAACCAGGTGGGAAGGGACTTTCACTGGGAGCTTGGTAGGTAAACCCAGACAAAGAACTGTCCGTCCTGCTGGTCCATTTGATTTGACCAGGAGCAGAGACAGAGCAGCAGACCCCAGACGGGCAGTGCAAAAACAGGGTGGATGTCACAGCCCAGACAGTCCTGTAGAGCCAAATTGGGCGCCATTTTGCATAAGGAGGCAAAGGCAAGGGAAAGGACTGAGCATACGCTGAGCTGGGGGTGAACTTATTCCTGACTCAGTGAACTGCAACAATGTGGCATTCTACAGTACCACCCAAGACAGGTCTGGGTAGCCGTCAGACCTGATGGCCAGCAGATCAAGAACTCTAGTAGGTGTACGTCAGGCACCATTTTGTACACTGTGGCAATAGCTTTGGGACTTCAGGGGACAACAGTGAACTGCGCATGTGCTGAGCTCGCGAGAACTCACTGAGCTCAGTGAATTGCACTGGTCCTGCAGGAAAATAATACTGGCTGTGGCATCGTACCGGCCAAAATAGGTCCGTGTGGCACCCAGATCTAAAGTCCAACAGGTTCCAACATAATCAGCGCCACCAACAACCTAAGTATATAGGACACACACCTGGTGTCTCTCTAATCCTGGGACCTGCTCCAGAAGTGGGAGAAAGGTTGCAGAGACAACGGTGCAGCCTCAGCATGGTATCACAGGAGGAGAGGAGAGTGGTGATCCAGGAGCTGGGGCTGTGGAGACCACGGTGGAAATCTGACATAAGAACCCAGACCTGGAACTCGCTGGAGGTTGTGGCACAAGTGGCTGCAAGCAAATTGTTGTGTACCAACCGCAACAAGTAAAATCGCATTGTAGACCTGTGGGTGACACAACTTAGAAACCTGCCCCAAGGAGAAGACTCTGCTAACCAAAAGTACAATGACCAAGAGCAAAAGAAGAGACAAAGACACAATGAATATTACTGAAAACTCCCCTGCAAAGGAGCAAAACCCTTTGCCAACCTCAGAGCTAACTGAGGAAGACATCGAGAAAATGGGGCATTCAGAATTCATAAAACTCATTTTAAAGCTTCTGATAAAAAATGAGAAGCACATATAAGAGTTCAAAGAACTTAAGGAAGCAATAAAGCAAACCAAGGCAGATATATCAGAAATTAAGAACATAGTAGAGCAAATTAAAAGTACAGTGGAGAGTCTCCAAAACAGAATGAAGCAAGCAGAAGAAAGAATCTCAGAATTGGCAGATATTCCTGTCATCAGGGGGAAGCAAACAAAAAGCTGGAAGCAGAACTGAATCAGACCAAAAGAAGTATTCAAGAATTGAAAGACACTATTAAGAGGCCTAATATCAGAGTTATGGGAGTCCCAGAAGGTGCAGAAAGAGAAGCTGAGTTTGCAAATGTATTTAATGAAATCATAAAGGAAAATTTCCCTAATCTGGAGAAAGAATTGGGAAACAAGATCCAGGAGCGGCACAGAACTCCCAACAGGCTTGATCAAAAGCGATCTTCACCACAACACATGATCATCAATCTCTCTTCAAATAGAACACAAGAAAAAGATCCTTAAATGTGCACGTGAAAAAAGTCAATTGACATATAAAGGAATGCCAATTAAACTCACAGGAGATCTCTCACAGGAAACTCTACAGGCCAGAAGAGAATGGAGTGACATATTCCAGATTCTAAAAGAAAAAAATTGTCGTCCTAGGATAACATATCCAGCAAAGCTTTCTTTTGTCTTTGAAAATGAAATAAAATTCTTCCTCAGTCAAGAAAAGTTAAAAGAATTTGCCTCTTCCAAACCTGCCCTACAAATGATACTTCAAGGTGTTCTCTTGACAGAGAAGAGGAATAGCACCCACCAAAACCAAAGGCAAACAGGAAGAACATCCCAATAAAATGACAACAGAAGACTAAACCAATGAACAACCCATTCCTAAAATGACAGGACCAAAGTACCCTCCATATATATTAAACTCTGAATGTAAATGGTTTAAGCTTAATCAAGCCTCATAGATTAGTAACTGGATTAAAAAACAAAACCCATTTATTTATTGTCTAGAAGAGACACACTTCACCAACAAAAATCAGCAGAAACTATATCGCATAGGTTTTGTTGTTTTCTGTTAGTTTCATCTCTTCAAAACACTTTCTGATTAAATCATTCAATGACTTGTAGATCATACAGTAGTATCATTTTCTTCAAGAAGGTTCTTGATTTTCATTTCTTCAGCTACACGTTAGTCATTTAATAGCATGTTATTTAACTTCATGGTGTTGTTAATTTCTTTTTTCTCCCTGTTGACTCTGCTTTGTGGATTTTCATTTAAGAGGATGTTTAGTAGCTGTGTAATGGAGACTCTCATATCTAGTAATATGTCATTTAACTTCATGGCATTGTAAATTTCTGTTTTTCTTTCTATTGTTGATTTTGTATTATGACTTCATTTGATGGGATGTACAGTAGCAACATCCAGATGTGAGGATACAATGTAGTATGCATTTCTACTTCCAGACAAAGATGGACTTTCAATGAAACTGTTCACTATATCTTGACAATAGGATGTTGGACTCTCTGCCATTGTCCATGCCCGCAATGATGGACATATGACTGTGTATGAAGAGCTGTATTTTAGTAATGATATAGAGGAACTAGGTGGGAGGGAGGGAATCAGGGAGGGGATAAGGGAAATGCCAGGAGCCTATGGAACTGTATCATAAAATGATAATAATAATAAAATGTAAAAAAAATAATTATGGGAGCTCTAGAAAGGCACAGAAAGAGAAGCTGTATTTAAAATGTATTCAATGAAATAATAAAGGAAAACTTCCAAAAAATATATTATATTACTTCTCGGCCTTTTGGCTAAGATCAAGTGTAAAAAAATATATTATATGGCCCATCTGGGCCCTGTGGCGTGGCCTAGCGGCTGAAGTTCTTGCCTTGGACACGCCGGGATCCCATGTGGGTGCCGGTTCTAATCCCGGCAGCTCTGCTTCCCACCCAGCTCCCTGCTTGTGGCCTGGGAGAGCAGTGTAGGATGGCCCAGGATCTTGGGACCCTGCACCTGTGTGGGCGACCTGGAGGAGGTTCCTGGATCCTGGCTTTGGATCAGCACAGCACTGGCTGTTGCGCTCACTTGGGGAGTGAATCATCAGACGGAAGATCTTTCTGTCTTCCTCTCTGTATATCTGACTTTGCAATACAAATAAATCTTTAAAAATATATAAGATTTATTTTATTTTTATTTATATATATTATATAGCCAATCAAGCAAAATGCAGATTGAGGGACAGGTGTTTATCCTAGCAGTTAGGATGCAGAGATGGGTACTTGGGTTGAACACCTATTCTTGTCTGTGTTTTCAGCTTGCAGCCAGCAGACCCTGGGAACCAGTGAGTGAGGATTCATTTTTTTTTCCTGTAAAGATTTTTTTTTATTAAAGATTTATTTATTTTTATTACAAAGTCAGATATACAGAGGAGAGATAGAGAGGAAGATCTTCCGTCCGATGATTCACTCCCCAAGTGAGCGCAAGGGCTGGTGCTGTGCCGATCTGTAGCCAGGAACCAGGAACCTCTTTCCGGATCTCCCACGCAGGTGCAGGGTCCCAAAGCTTTGGGCCGTCCTTGCCTGCTTTCCCAGGCCACAAGCAGGGAGCTGGATGGGAAGCAGGGCTGCTGGATTAGCACTGGCGCCCATATGGGATCCTGGTGTGTTCAAGGCGAGGACTTTAGCCGCTAGGCCACGCCACAGGGCCCCCTCTGAAGATTTTATTATTATTTAAAAAACTTATTGGAAAGTGAGATATACAGAGAGGAAGATCTTCTGTCTGATGATCACTCCCCAAGGGGCCACAGCGGTCAGAGCTGGGCTAAATTCTGAGATAGGAGCCAGGAGCTTGCTCCAGGTCTCCCACACGGATGCAGGGTCCCAAGGCTTTGGGCTGTCCTCGACTGCTTTCCCAGGACACAGGCAGGGAGCTGGATAAGTGGGGCAGCTGGAACACAAACTGGCACCCATATGGGATCCCAGCGTGTGCAAGGTGAGGACTTTAACTGTCAGGCTACCACGGCGGGCTCTAAAGATTTTTATTGGAAAGGCAGCTCAGATTTATGGAGAGGATAGATTAGGACCTTCCATCTGCTGGTTCACTCTCATGTGGGTGCAGGGTCCCAAGGTTTTGGACCATCCTCTTCTGGTCTCTCAGGCCATGAGAGGGGAGTTGGATTGGAAGTGGAGCAGATATAACACAAAACAGTGCCCATATGGGATATTGGTGCTTGCAAGGTGGGGATTCAGCCACTGATCCATCGTGCCAGGCGTGAGGACTCAAGTATTTGACTTCCTGCTACAGACACGGGAAATTTATCAGTGGGTAGGAGCTCTTTCTCTCATCAATTAAAATACATAAATTATATGAAAACGCAGACCCAGAGTGTATGAGAAATGGCATTGTGATTGCAGGTATGGTGTTTCCACACACTGGAGATCCAATGAGAGTAAGACGGAATAGGCCTGGGGTGGCTCCAGCACAGGCTCTGGGCCTTGAATCCACAACAGTGAGGCCAAGCAAAGCTCATCCAGGTCCTGCCAACAGTCATCATGGGAAGCACTTCTCCGAGCAGCGGCATGGAGGGAGAGGGGTCTGGGAAAGAGCTGGTCTCTTTCTGCTTGTTGCCATCCAGAGAGGAATCTGACAGTCTTCAGACTGTGGGTTTCAAAATCATTAGGATATAACATGAGACCACAGATGGTTTTTGAGACCTTTTGATAATAACTATGGATGTTTAGAAAGCTGGAGGGCAGTGAAGGCAGAAGGTTTCTCCCAGGCCCTAACTGGACCAAACTCCTCACGGGGCTCAGGGCAGAGCTAAAATAACAGACACATGCTCACACCTCAACATCCACACACAACACCACAGGGAGACATAATTGATAAAGGATATAATGTAAATATTGACAGTATAAAAATTTAAAAAATGATGGAAAACTCAAGAAAAGCCAAATGGCACATGGCCAAATACTATACAGATTGTCTTCTAGAAAGAAAAAATTTTAATAAACAGAATATAAACCGGATTTTTTTACTTTATCCAAAATTTGTAGGTACGAATGCTTCTAAGTTTGACCAGAAGGTCTATATTTTGGTCCACTATGTTACTAGAGTCCCTCCAGGATCCAGTTTGGTTTGATACCAGAAGGTGATAACAGAATTCACCTTGAAAACCTGTCCATCTATGACAGATTTTCATTTTTGTTCTTTTTTAATTCATTTGTATTGGAAAGTCAGACATACAGAGGAGAGACAGAAAAGGAGCCCTTCTGTCCGATGATTCACTCCCCAAGTGGCCACAACAGCCAGCGCTGTGCCAATCTGAAGCCAGGAACCCGGAACCTCTTCTGGGTCTCCCACACGGGTGCAGGGTCCCAAGGCTTTGGGCCGTCCTCGACTGCTTTCCCAGGCCACAAACAGGGAGCTACACGGGAAGTAGGGCTGCTGGGATTAAAACCAGCACCCATATGGGATCCTGGAGCATGCAAGGTGAGGGCTTTAGCCACTAGGCTACCATGCCAGGCCCTCATTTTTTTTTCTTAGCTTAGAGTTTCTCAACTTTAACCTCATGACTTTAGGTTTAATACAGGCAAATTACTTATTTATATTTGTATAAGATCATACAAAAACTCCACAATAAATAATGACAAGACTATGCAAAATCATTAGCTTCTGTTTGTAATACAGAAAATACATGTTACTTCTGGATACAAAAAAATGACAGGGAAGAATGAAGACATTTACAGTGGCTGCTTCTGGCAGTCAGCCTTGGCAAATCAATAACCAGCAGCTCTTTCAGAAAGTGAAGGCAGGTTTTAATGTGTAGATAAAGAATGTCTTCAATAGTTTAAAAAAATAGAAACTCTAAAAAAGCTCGTGACTCATATACAAAAGCAGCTGAGCGCAGGGCTGAAAGTCAGAATTTGGGTTAGCACCACCAGCAAAGCACAGGATCCTGCTGGCTCGGCCTCCGCCCGTGCTCAGAATGCAGGCTCGAATGCTGTACATATCATTTACAGTCAGGACAAAGGGCTTCAGAAGCAGGCTCTAGTGGGTGAGTCTGGAGTCCCAAGAGGCGCCAAGTAGTTGTTTACAAAGGTTAGGTAGCAATCCAGATCACATGTTCCGACGATATAATAAATCCCGGGTTGCCCTGTCAACCTTTTGCTGGTAGTCCTCCAATTTGTCAAGTATTTTCTGGGACAGCTGGAAGAGAAATATACAGAATATCTTAGAGCCCAAGTCAGATTGAAGCTATTATTATTATCACTTCACCAACCAGACTCTTCACTACTCTGCTTCATGCATTCAATAGTGACATCAGCTCTGGGACTTGGATGATAAAATCAGACTTTCCTATTGCATGTAATACTTCAGTCTGGTTTGTTTCTTTCCTTCCTCTCTCCCTCCTGCCCTTTCTTCTTCTTCTTTTTTTTTTTTTTTTTTAAAGATTTATTCATTTTATGACAGCCAGATATACACAGAGGAGGAGAGACAGAGAGGAAGATCTTCCGTCCGATGATTCACTCCCCAAGTGAGCCGCAACGGGCCGATGCGCGCCGATCCGATGCCGGGAACCAGGAACCTCTTCCGGGTCTCCCACGCGGGTGCAGTGTCCCAATGCATTGGGCCGTCCTCGACTGCTTTCCCAGGCCACAAGCAGGGAGCTGGATGGGAAGTGGAGCTGCCGGGATTAGAACCGGCACCCATATGGGATCCCAGGGCTTTCAAGGCGAGGACTTTAGCCGCTAGGCCACGCCGCCGGGCCCTTCTTCTTTTTTTTTTTAACTTATTTATTTATTGGAAAGTCAGATATAGAGAGAATGAGATACAGAGAGGAAGATCTTCCATTCGCTGATTAACTCTCCAAGCGGCTGCAACAGCTGGTGCTGAGCTGAGCCAGGAGCTTCTTCCTGGTCTTTCTTGTGGGTGCAGGGTCCCAAGGCTTTGGGCCACCCTCCATTGCTTTCCCAGGCCATAAGGACAGAGGTGGATTGGAAGTGGACTAACTGGAACACGAACCAGCACTCAAACAGGATGCCAGCACCACAAGGTAGAATGCTAGTGTGCTGTGCCACTGTCAGTCCCATCAATACCAGTATTTAAAATAAAAGCATTACTATCTCTTTTCCAGCAACAGATAAGTCACAGCCCATGTCCCACAGTGACAAGCAGCTGGGATTTTCCAATTTTGGCTCTGGTGTCTGACTCCAGCTTTCTGCTCCTGCAGACCTGGGATGGCAATGGTGATGGCGCTGACAGTGAGGTTCCTGCTACCTTAGCAGGAGACCTGAACTGAGCTCCCAGGTTTCTGGCTCCAGCCTGGCACAAACCTAACTATCACCAGGCATTTGGGGCAATCAAACAGTGGGTGGGAGCCCTCTCACTTACATAGAAATTAAACAAAGCATCCCTTAGGGGCCGGTGCATTAGCTCAACTGGCTAATCCTCCACCTCCAAATGCAGCAAGCCATAAGGGCACTGGTTCGTGTCCCAGCTGCTCCGCTTTGCATCCAGCTCTGCTTGTACCTGAGAAGGCATCGGGGGATCGCCCAAAGCACTGGGACCCTGCACTTGGGTGGGGGACCTGAAGCAAGCTCTTGGTTTTGGATCAGCTCACCTTTGGCTGTTGCAGTCATCTGAGGAGTGAACCAGCAGATGGAAGCTCTTTTTCTAATAAAACAGTTCAGGAAGAAAAATATGCAAAAGTATCGGGCACTTATATTTTGATTCAGTAACTTTTGAAATCCTGTTTAGTGAGCTCTAGTAACGGCTTGTACAGATAATCCATCTAACTGGTAAACAGATAAGGGGCTCCTTTCCTGCAGCTAAGCACAGGCTACTGCATGAATCCCAGGAAACATCCACAAGTGCTGACTTTACTCAGGAGCTGGTAACTGTATTCCAAGCCCCCCTCCCATCTGGCCACCTGTTCTTAACTGGAAACCTCCTATGTCTAAAGGGGACAGGGAGGGAATAGGTAACAGGCTATAAGTGGCTTTCTCTGTGCTAAACTCCTGAGAGCTGGAGAGGAGGCTGTGAGGTACCATGGCCAGCGCAGTGGCGTACAGAAGGACTTGCAGCGGGCTTACTCACCGCCATGTTGTGACTGTTGGCACTGTTCTCGCCCAGAGCCTGGAGAAGCTGGTCAATGGAAGAGTAAGGCAGCCACACCATCGGGGCTGTTGCAGAGAGTGGAAACTGGAAGGGAAACTCGGTTGTTGAAACCAAAACAAAACAAACCTGAAAGGGGCACTGCTTCTGGGTAGCTGTACTTGTGGGCCTCTGTAACAGAAAATGCTTAGTCCTGTCTTGTAAGAAAAAGTTGCATGTGTACAAGCAGTCACACGCACAAGCACATCTGGGTCCTCCCTTTTCTCTTTTCAACTGGGGAAATTGTTCCCTCCCTGGCTAAATCAAATACATTTTGAAATTCATGTCATCTCTTATAGAAAGTACTCAACATAACATCTTGAATTGTTAATGACAGTATTTCCATTCTGAAACTGACTGTGAATTCAAACTATCTGAAAAAAAAAAAATTAGGAAAAGTTCTGAGTATTTTCCTGAGAGTTGAAGTGCTTGCCTCTGCAGCTAACCAAACCTGTTTAAACTTGGTTCTTTTATTACAATTGGAGTCTACTTCCTCATGAAGAGGAGGAGGAGGAGGATTAAAGCAGCCCCTTAAATGGCTTAGCATATTTCCTGCATATATACATCATTATTTTTATTTGCCTCCCTCCAAATACTCACTAAAGCCAGGTTATTTTAATGGAGACAATAAAATATATTCCCATTTTAAAAACAGGAAACCATATTACTTCTTGGCCTTTTGGCTAAGATCAAGTGTAAACAGGAAACTAGACTCTAAGAGTGCCAACATTTAGTTGTATAACCAGACAGTGAAGGGCAGACACACTCATTTACCATTCAATTTCTGCCAGACCCTCACCTTGGTGTGTTAATCCAGAAGAAAAAGAAAACATCTACATAGACTTACCTCAATTCCAAAGTATTGATGGCCTTTGCCCAGGACAGCATCCACATATTCTGAGACTAAGTCCACTGCTTCTTCTAAAAGGTCATAGTTTAAATACAGACGAAGCAGCTCAGCGGCGTCCACTTTCTGTAACAAGTAAGTGATTAGGGCCTGACGCCGTGGCCTAGAGGATAAAAGCGCTGGGATCCCATATGGGCGCCGGTTCTAATCCCGGCAGCTCCACTTCCCTTCCAGCTCCCTGCTTGTGGCCTGGGAAAGCAGTTAAGGACGGCCCAAAGCCTTGGGACCCTGCACCTGCGTGGGAGACCTGGAGGAAGTTCCTGGTTCCTGGCTTCGGATCGGCACGGATCGGCACGCATCGGCCGTTGCGGCTCACTTGGGGAGTGAATCATCGGACGGAAGATCTTCCTCTCTGTCTCTCCTCCTCTCTGTATATCTGACTTTGTAATAAAAATAAATCTTTAAAAAAAAAAAAAAAGAATGTCAGTGACATAAACAATTATTTCACTGTTTCACTGCTTAAAAAATGCTTATCTTTTCAGCTACCTGAAAGACAAATCTCCACTGGTTCATTCAACAAATGCCTGCAAGAGCCAGGCTCTTATAACTCCATCTGCGTCTCCCATGGGTTGCAGGGCCCCTGGTGAGCCCTCATCCACCGCTTCCTGTAATACAGGGAGCTGTATCAGAGGCTGAAGAGCTGGAAACTGAACCATCGCTCCCAAAGGGAGGCACATGTCCCAAGCTGCTGTTTAGCCCACTGTGCCACAATTACTGCCCCTTCATCACTTCCTTTTCAGCCGTACCAGAACATTATTTAGTGATACAGTGGGCTCACACTCTCTTCCTGGAATACCACTTACCTTGTAACTATTTATGAGCCAATTAGGCAGAGGCACTCCATGAGATAAAAGCTTGTTGATTACACAGTGGTGATACAAATTATTCTGGACTTGGTATTTTTCTAGGTAATTTGATAATAGTTGCCAGGCTTCATCAGTAGCACTGAAAAAGAACAGATGAGCTTCAAATTCTTAATAGTACCATAACTGATTATTCCTAATTTAGCTAAAAGGTACCTATCATTAGGGTCAATGTGACTTAGGGGAACACTATTTTATTATAAGATTTATTTATTTTTATTGGAAAGAGAGGAGGAGAGACAGAGAGGAAGATCTTTCATCTGATGGTTCATTCCCCAAGTGGCTGCAATGGCTGGAACTGAGCCAATCCAAAGCCAGGAGCCAGGAGTTCTTCCAGGTCTCCCACGCGTGTGCAGGCTCCCAAGGTTTTGGGCCATCCTCAGCTGCTTTCCCAGGCCATAAGCTGAATGGGAAGCGGGGCCGCTGGGATTAGAACCGGTGCCTATATGGGATCCCGGCGCTTGCAAGGCAAGGACTTTAACCACCAGGCTTTCGTGCTGGGCCCAGGGAACACTATTAGAAACCAGATAACTGGGGCCCAACATGGTAGTTTAGCGGCTAGAGTCCTTGCCTTGCACACCTGGGATCCCATGTGGGATACCTCCTTGTGGCCTGGGAAATCAGTTGAGGACAGTTCAAGGTCTTAGGACCCTATACCCGCATGGGAGACCCAGAAGAGGCTCTGGGATCCTGGCTTCAGATTGGCTCAGCTCCAGCCATTGCAGCTGCTTGGGGAGTGAATCAACAGATGGAAGATGTTTCTGTCTCTCCACCTCGGTATATCTAACTTTCAAATAAAAATAAATAAATCTTAAAAAAAGAGTTAATTGGATTTTTGTGTTTTGTTCCTACTTAATCACATATTTATTTTGACTATATACAATTTATCTTTCTTTTATGACTTCTAAAAAAAGGAAACTGGCTCAGATCACTGGTTTCAAAGCTGAACTACCACTGGGGTATGCGTAAATTCTGAATTAGAAGACTAGGGTAGTATCTCAACCTGTGTGGGTTTTGTGTTTTTCTCATTTCTTTGGCAGGTGGAGTGGAAATTTAGAGATCTTCCATGTGCTGGTTCATTCTTCCAATGTCTGCAAGGGCCAGAGCTGGGCTAGGCTGAAGCCAGCAGCAGAGCACTCCAGCAGGTCTCCCACATGAGTGGTAGGGACCCAAGTACTTAGGCCTTTACTGCCTTCCAGGAGCATGAGCTGAGAGCTGGAGTGTGAGAGCAGACTCCAGCTGGAGGCACTCTGAGCAGCAGCTGACCCTGGGCGCTGAGGCACCACCCCAGCGTCTGTTTTAACACAGGATTCTGATGTGATCATTTAGGGCTTGAAAACTAGTATTAGTGAATTTCTGTTATGGTCTGTGTTTTCCTTTATGGGAAAAGTAATTCTTCATGCAACAGTGTTGGGAGAAAATCTAGTGACAATCAGGGATTATGATAATAGTGCTGTCATTACAGGAATATGTTCATTGTTGTGGAGTGAATGATTACAAAAGCACGCTTGGCCCTCCTGCCCTTCTTGCCCTTCTGCCTTCTGCAAAGGGATGTCACAGTAACAAGGCCCTGCCTCTTCCCAGCCTCCCCATCCAGGAGTCAAATCAACCTGTATCGTTTACAGGACAAAGCAAATTCACAGAGCAAAGCTTACTGAGGGTCACAGTTGTCATAGGAATATCCTGAAGAAACGGATGCACATGCAGAGGACACTCATTGTGTATACTGGGAAAGCAGGTGGAGAGAGGATCTGAAGGTGTGATAGACCGAGGGGCTGATGTGGCAGACCACTAACGAGCAGCCAGAGCCGTGCTACAAGAGGACGGTGGGAGGACAAACATGCAAGGAGTGGGGGAAAAGACCATCACTCTGAACCAAGTAAACCTGGACCCTGTACCACCAATGGCTCATACTGGAGGTCTGTCACCTGTTTTTGCCTTTTTTTTTTTAATTGGAAAGGCAGATTTACAGAGGGGGGAAGGTCTTCCATCTGCTGGTTCACTTTCCCAAATGGCTACAATGCTGGAGCTGAGCAATCCGAAGCCAGAAGCCAGAAGACACTTCTGGGTCTCCCACATAGGTGCAGGGTCCCAAGGCTTTGGGCCTTCCTTGACTGCTTTCCCAGGACACAAGCAGGGAGCTGGACGGGAGGTGGAGCAGCTGGGACACGAACGAGTGCCCATGTGGGATCCCAGCACTTGCTAGGTGAGGCTTTAGCCACTGGGCCACCATGCTGGGCCTAACACTTGGCTCGGGCTCCTGCTACCCAGCTGGGTGATCTGTATTGAGTTTCTGGCTTCCAGTTGTGGCCTAATGACCAAGAGCCCTCAGTCACTTGAATAATAAATCACTTAAAAAGAAAGAAAAAGAACAAAATTATTTGTATAGGACAATTTAACCAAAGAAAGCTAAAGGGGAGGCACTTTGGTACAATAGATTAAGCTGCTACTTTTGAAAAGAACAAAAACATTCACTCTGCGTTTCAAATAAATCAATCTTAAAAACAAAAAGAAAAAAAGCTATCATTTTGAGCAGGTGAGCCCTCCCAAGAACCAGATGAGCACAACTACGCACCTGGACTCTTTAGTAGTGATGACAGAGGACAGCTGATTGGCTGCCAGCCAAGCCCAGGCTTCAGCTTGTGCGGCTTCTCCTCCAAACTGCAACTTGATGCATCTGCAGAGAACACGGTTTCCCACAAGTAAATCCACTGCTCAAACTCACGGCTTCATTTTGCTACTCAAATCAGAGACAGAAGACCACAATCATTCT
Organism: Ochotona princeps; assembly: GCF_030435755.1. Taxonomy (NCBI): domain Eukaryota; kingdom Metazoa; phylum Chordata; class Mammalia; order Lagomorpha; family Ochotonidae; genus Ochotona; species Ochotona princeps. The sequence goes on along the minus strand of NC_080835.1, from coordinate 14,361,771 downwards.
AGTCAGCTTCCCAGTTTACTACCAGATGAACCCATGGCAATGAGCAACTGCTGACGATGTGAAAATCTAAATACATCTCCAATCCACAAACCAGCTGACATATAGTTAGGCATACAATGTGAAAAAGAAACATTTTTAATCTTTTTTAAAGATTTATTTTTATTGAAAGGCAGATCTACCCACAGGAAGAGGCAAGACGGGGAGAGAGCTTCCATCTGGTAGGTCACTCCCCAAGCGGCCACAACAGCAACAGCTGAACCGAACCAAAGCTAGCAGTCAGGAGACTTGACCAGGTCTCCCACGCGGGTGCAGGGTCCCAAGGCTTTGGGCCATCCTCGACTGCTTTCCCAGGCCACAAACAGGGAGCTGGATGGGAAGTGGAGCAGCCGGGACACGAACCAGAGCCATTAACGGATGTCAGAACTTGTAGATGGAGGATTAGCCTGATAAACCACCATGCCGGTCCCAAAAGGAATATTTTAATGAGGCCTAGAATGATGGCATAGTGGGCAAAACTACCACCTATGATGCTGGCATCCCATATGGGCGCCAGCTCAAGCTCCAGCTGCTCCACTTCTGATCCAGCTCCTGGCTAATGGCCTGGAAAGCAGAAGTCAAGTGCTGGAGTTCCTGCACTTACACAGGTCAGTGGGAAGAATCTCCTGACTTTCCAGCTTCCGCCTGGCCTAGCCCAGCCCTGGCCACAGCAGCCATTTGGAGAGTCAAAGAGCAGATGGACTCTCTACCACCATCTCTGCATCTCCCTGCTTTTCAAACAAAATAAAATCTTTTTTTTTTTTTTAAGATTTATTTATTTTATTACAAAGTCAGATATACAGAGAAGAGGAGAGACAGAGAGGAAGATCTTCCGTCCGATGTTTCACTCCCCAAGTGAGCCGCAATGGCCAGTGTGCGCCGATGCCAGAAGCCAGGAACCTCTCCCGGGTCTCCCACGCGGGTGCAGGCTCCCAAAGCTTTGGGCCGTCCTCGACTGCTTTCCCAGGCCACAAGCAGGGAGCTGGATGGGAAGTGGAGCTGCCGGGATTAGAACCGGCGCCCATATGGGATCCCGGGGCGTTCAAGGCGAGGACTTAAGCTGCTAGGCCACGCTGCAGGGCCCCTTTTTTTTTTTTAAAGATTTATTTATTTTGGGCCCGATGCGACAGTGTAATGGTTAAGGTTCTTGCCTTGAACGCGCTGGGACCCCATATGGGCATTGGTTCTGGTCCCAGCAGCTCCATTTCCCATCCAGGTCCCTGCTTGTGGCCAGGGAAAGCAGTCGACGACAGCCCAAAGCCTTGGGACTCTGCACCTGCGTGGGAGACCCGGAAAGAAGTTCCTGGCTCCTGATCGGCACAGTCTTTCCAATAACTGATTTTTTTAAGATTTATTTATTTTATTGGAAAGGTGGACAGAGAGGAGAAGAGACAGAGAGGAAGATCTTCCTTCTGATGATTCACTCCCCAGGCGGCAGCAACGGCCGGTGCTGAGCCAATCTGAAGCCAGGAGCCAGGAGCCGCTTCTGGGTCTCCCACACAGGTGCAGGGCCCCAAGGCTTTGGGCCACCCTCGACTGCTTTCCCAGGCCACAAGCAGGGAGCTGGATGGGAAGTGGGGCCGCCGAGATTAGAACCAGTGCCCACATGGGTTTCTGGCATGTGCACGGCAAGGACTTTAGCCACTATGCTTAGCTCCGGGCCAAAATAAAATCTTTGGAAAAAATAAAAATGGAGGGGAACATTTTTAAAATTAGAGGGGCAAATTAGACTGAATGGAATACACAAGTTATCTATGTAAAATCACATGCCAGAAAAATAAAACAAGACAAAACTAACGCTGGCTTGGGTTGTGCCAGAACCCCTGAGAGTTGATTCAAATCTCAACTACTCCACTTCTCATCTAGTTTCGTTTACTGCAGCTGGGAAGGCAGAAGATGGCCTCACTGTTTGGGTTGCTGCCACTCACATGGCAGATACAAGTGGAGCTCTGGACTCCTGGCTTTAGCCTGGCCCAGTCTATGGGCACTGCAGTCACCTGGGGAGCCAATGAGTACATGAAAGATCTCTCTCAGTTTCCCTTAGCAACTGCCTTTATGTGTTTACTGCATTAGTGCAGAGGCCCCAGTGCTAGGGCTACCTTCTGCTGCTTTCCCAGGCACATCAGCAGGGAGCTGTATCAGAAGCGGAGCAGACTGAACTTGAACTGGGACCTATATGGGATGCTGGCATTATCTTCTACGCAGCAACACCGGCTCCCAAATAAATTTTAATAAATAAAAGAAAATTAAGACAATAACTTTATACATACTTGAAAGCAAGTCCCTCAAAGACTGGTGTTAGGGGAAGCTTAAAAGTCTGGCACAGTGATATGGCAGTGTCAAAGAGGCCAGCCTGAACCAAGAGTGTCACCATTTCCTCTGCCGATGAACTTCCTGTAGAAACAGAAAAGGCTATTCAGTGTACTCAAGGACATATGCAAATTAGACTAGTGACTTCCCTTCATTGATGAATATCTCAGAACAACAATGTCATGCTTTATCAGCACCTAGCACACCAGCTCCATCGTCTGGTCCTAAAATGCACTGTAGTACCCACAGCCAGAAGCTGCACCTGCTGAACCTCTACCTGCGATGGTAACGGCCGACGGATCGTGCTGAGCCAAAGTAAGGCGGATGCGAGCCAAAGAACACTCCCTCTCCAGGTCTTCTAGTTCAAGGATTTCAATCTGCCGATTTGCTAGAAACCAAGAAAAGTATTTTCAAATCCATGAGGAAGTATCTACACTAGATTAATTCAACCTCTCTTATTGCTTCTAAAAAAAGGTTAACGTTTTATTTATTTGAAAGACAGAGTGACACAGAGACAGTGAGAGAAAGATCTTCTATTTGCTGGTTCATCCCCAAAAAGCAACAGTTAAGGCAGGGACAGATCAAAACCAGGGGTCCACTGTTGTCTCCTGTGTGAGTGGCAGGAGCCTTGGTGCTTGGGCTATTTCTCTCTGCTTTCCCAGGTCCATTACCAGGGAACTGGATAGGAAATAGAGCTGCTAGACTTGAACCAGTGCTTCCACGGAACCTGGTGTCACAGGCAACAGCTACTGTCCCGTCATTTTCTTTTAAAGATTAAGTAAGACTTTGCAAAGGCATGGAGAAAAGGAAAAAAATGACTCGATAAAAGGCAACCTAAGTAGCATCCTGCTTGACCTGTAAAACTGAGTCATAATAAAACACTAATAACACAAGTTACTTTATACCAGTAAGAAAGGAACCTGCTCATGGTGAGAATGGCAGAATGAAAAGTGTCCAAAACCAAGAGTACAGGCTCTTTGTGAAAGACTCTCAGGCACATGTGGTAACGTAAAAGGAATAGGTTTTTACAAAGTATGGCATCAAGCCAGAAGGCAACAGAACATCAGTTTTTTAAGAGCTCTTGTTTCTCATACTTCTGTACAACATTATTAAATTTCCTTTGAGAGACAAAACATGTAGGAGAACATGCTCCTCCCATCTGCTGATTCACTCTCTGTCTTACACTTGGGTGGCAGGAATCCGATTACTTGAGCTATCGCCACTGCCCCTGAGGGTCTGCCTGAGCAAGCAGCATGGCAATACCGGGGTGGGTGTCTGAATGGCTAGACCTCATAACTGTCCGGCAGACATTCCAGAAGGCAGTCACACAACCTTTAGCAGGTTAGGATGTGAAAAACTTTAAAAATTATAACTTTTTCTTTTACAATGTTAGAGAAGGTATATTTATTTGGTACACAGCAAAGTAGTAATATGTAATGTTAGAGTGTAACTAGTGCTAATTACATGTCACATGTAAAGTCCAGCCAAGGGCCAGCCTGTGACCTCGGCTCACCTGGGGCGGCCGTGCATTCTCCATCATGATTCCTCTTGGGAGACGCTCCCGGGCGATCATACTGAGGAGACAAACCAGTGATTAATGGTGAACATTAGTGATTTATTTTACTACCATTTACTTCAATTCACATCTTTCCTGCTTGAATTCTCAACAGAAATGATTTTTATTTAAACTAGCACAGTTTGTCTTACAAGATCCTACAATTATCAAAAAAATGGAGTTGTTTGCCAAGCTGACTCACTTAGCTATAAACATGTCACTGAGTCTAAGGACATGGATATACCTACCAGAGCTGTTCTCTGCTGACAACCCTGGGCAATGACTTAGGAAATGTACAAACTATTTCACAGAAGTAGCTGGGCATATGTGACCCTGGCACAAAAGGAAACACTACTGCTATATGTCCTTTACGACAATGACTGCAGTTTAAATTAACCAACACAACTGAAATCAAAGCAGCTACCACGTGCAGCACCTTCTGTAGGCCACCCATTATTTTTCACTCTAAGCAATCTACTCACATGACAGTAAATTTCATTTACTGTTGTCTAAAGGTAGGAATTATCCCTCTTGTATGCAGGAGGATAAAGGATTAGCAAAATACTAACAACACATTCATAGTGAGATTTGCTTAATTTGTCCAAAATCACTTGTAATACTTTGGTCGGGACAAAGCCTGGATCCAAGAATTCAACTCAGGTCCCCTACCATATGCAGTAGTTCTCAGGGTTTGCCTAAGCAGGAAACAGAAGTCGGGAGGCGCCAGAGCCTAGTGTGAAACCAGGCACTTGGACACGGGATACAGCTGTCTTAGCAGCCAAGCCAAGAGCCCAGGCTGAAATCACAGTTTTAAAGGGGCCAGACCATACAGTCTAAATGATCTTTAATTCCAGGACGGAACGTTCTCATACCACTGCGCCAGATGCTGGCTGCACAATCCACGCATACTCTGGACGAATCAGCCGTAAACAATTAATGGCAGCCAGGTAGCAGTTGCCTTGCTTCTCGAGTCCCCGAAGAGTTCGAACCTCTCTGCCAAGACGCATTCCATATTCAAACATCACCGTGCCAGCTGTAAGGCAACAGGACACTGGACGTCAGGACTTCACAAATATGTTCTCTAGAGATACACATACCAAATATTAAATCATCTTTGTAAAGATTTATTTATTTGAAAGCCAGAGCACCAAACAAGGAGGAAGAAAGAGAGAAGGGAGGGGAAAGAAAAGAATTTTTCCATCTGCCGTTTGACTCTCCCAAATGGTCCCAACAGCTAGGTCTGGGCAGGCTGAAGCCAAAAGCTTCATCTGGGTCCCCCACCTGGGTGGCTGGGTTCCACTGCTTTCTTAGGTGTGTTATCAGGCAGCAAAGAAATGAAGCAGCCAGGACTCCAAGCTGCACTTTGACATGGATGCTGGGGTCATGAAAATTGTGGTTTAACCTGCTATGCCATAAAGCCAGCCTCAACAGCAAAATTTGAAATAAAACAAAAAGCAAAAAATGTGTTGAAAAGGATGTGAAGAGACTGGAACCCTGTGTATTGGCATTGGGAATGTAAAATGGTCCCACAGCTATAGTAAACAGTAAGATGGTTCCTCAAAAAATTACAAAACAAACCCCATATGATCCAGTAATTCTTCTAATTATTGATTTGTTTCCAAAAGAAAGGAAAGCAGGGTCTTGAAGAGATATTTGTTTAATCATATACATACAGAGCAGCATTACAACAGTCAAAACTCAGAAGCCTTCATTGTCCACCAATGGACGGAGAGCAAAACGTGGTACAGATACAATGGAATATTACTCAGCCATAAGGAAGGGAAAAACACACATGGGAACGAAATGTAGCATAGAATTGAGGGCTGTGGTGCCTGGCCCAGCAGTTACGACGTGGCTGGCTCCCTGCTCTCCCCAACTCCAGGCCGTGGCCACTATTTTACTTCCTTCTATATGAATTCACTTGCTAGAATCATGTAGTATTTGTCTTTTCTCACTGCTTATTTCACTCCATGTAATGCCTTCAAAGTTCAACCAGTGGATGGAGGATCTCTGTTCTCCTTCTCTAATTCTGCCTTTCTAATAAAAATAAATTAATCTTAAAAAACAAAACTAAACAAAAAAGAAAGAAAAGCAGCATCAGCACAGCCTTGTTCCAAAAAAGCTAGAACAACACAAACATTGTTAAACTGGTCCTAACAAAGCTGATACAATGGGTGATAACTGTATCAGCCAACAATGAGAAGCTTCTCTACATTTACCATCTTGCAGGAGTCAAGAAAACAAAGAAGAAAGCATGTTTTCCTACTTAGGAACATAAGAATATGGCTACAAATGAACTCTATCCAGGCGCCAGCATTGCGGCATAAAAGGGAAGTCTGTTGCTTGCGATGCTAACATCCCACCCAGGACACAGGTTTGTGTCCTGACTGCTCATTTCTGATCTGGTTCCTTGCTAATAGCCTGGGAAAAGCCCAGCTTTGGGGTCTGGCTCTGGCCTGTCCGCGGGGTGGCCCTCTGGGGGCGGGGGGCTGTCAATCAGCTGATGGAGATCTTCTGTCTCTTTGCTTCGTGTGCTTCTCCTCCTCTCTGACTTTCAAATGAATAAATACATGTTTAATACTTAGCAGTCATGATGCTCTTACAAATTACTTAAAAGAAAAAATTTTCTCCACTCTGCCCCATAAAAACCAGCAAGAAATTGAATAAAAAACACTGGGTAAAAATGATAGGAAAAATATTAGGTGTTTCAAAGAGAAACTAAAATGATTATCTTATACAGTATGGTCTGGAAACAAATTTGCATTCCTTTCATTTTAGCTATACAAATAAAATGAAGAGGCATTCTATAAAAATGCCTGATCATTATTCTTCAGATGGAAAAAATCTGTCTTCCCCTCTGTTGCTCTTTCAAATCAATAAATAGAATAAATTCTAAAAAATAAACAGAAGAATTAAATGTGCAATGCATGAACCTAGATCACAGTAAAGGCAATACGGAGCAGTGTGCTATAAAAAACATGATGATGACTAGCAAAATCCCGATATAAGCAGTACATTAAGTAAAAGCATGTTACTGAAATTTTAATTTAGTAAATGAATTAGACATATTGTTACTCTGACAACTATATGAAAATATCAAGAAGAGATGTCTGAAACATTTTTGTTATGATATCTGCAATTTATTCTCAATAGATCAGTGAAGATAAGTCAATAAAATAAAAGATAATGAGAAGGAGGAATGAAAGAGCAGTAAGGAGAAACTAAAATAAGTAAATTTAGGCTAAGGGTATTATATAGTTATATGTTCAGAGGATAGACTTTTCAATTAAGAAGTTTAAGAAGGGAGTCAGCACTGTGATGTGATGGGTGAAGCTGCACTACCAGCTTCCCATTTAGGCACCACTTTGTGTCCAGGCTGCTCCTCTTCCAATCCAGCTTCTTGCTAATGGCCTACAACAGGCAGCAGCCACTCCCGATTCACGTAGGGGACCAGAGGAAGCTTCTGGCTTGACGTCAGCCTGGTCCAATGCTGGCCGCCACAGACATCCGGGGAGTCAAACAGTGGATGGAAGATCTCTCTACCCACCTATCTCTCTGGAATTCTTTCAAAATAAGTAAATCTTCATGAAGTTCACTAGGATACCATTTGATAACTATGGAATGTCCAATCTATACCTCTTTTTAAGCATTTTACCCAAAACTGAAGGAAGATTCAAGCTAGCTTATGAGGAACACCATCTACCATATCCAGATGATGAAGCAAAGTGCTGCAAGAATCGACAAAAGCAAGAGTGTCAAATGCAAAATGGCATAGGAATTGAAAATCATTTATTTTCTTCCGTCCAATGATTCACTCCCCAAGTGAGCCTTGCATGTGTCAGGACCCCATATGGGTGCCAGTTCACATCCTGGCCGCTCGACTTCCCATCCAGCTCCCTACTTGTGGCCTGGGAAAGCAGTTGAGGACAGCCAGAGGCTCAGGGACCCTGTAGCCATGTGGGGGACCTGGAAGAAGCTCCTGGCTCCAGGCTCCTGATCGACTCAGCTCTAGCCATTGTAGCTGCTTGGGGAGTAAATCAGAGGATGGAAGAGTTTTCTCCCTGTACTTTCTTTTCTTTAAATGAACAGAAGATACACCCGGAATAGATTCCCTGGAAATGCCTTGGGACTGTTCCATAATGGGAGTAAGTACATATATTTCAAGGCTTATAGATAAATCTTTAGGAGGGTGAAACTAATTAAACTAATTTTGTTTTCAGACGTAATAAAAAAAATCGCGTTAAGATAAATGCACAATATTTTTGTAGCCTGCAAGTTCACCAGCTTGCCTCCAGCCAAGACAGGCCCGTGGCTCACCCTTGCGGTAGTTGTGCCGGTAGATGTGAAAGGCATAGAGAAGCTCATAGTAGTTGTGAGTCATGAGGTCCACCGCTCTCGCGCGGGATTCAATGATTCCCACGACCTAACGGAGACACAAACAGGTGGCGGTTAGCAGCCAGCACAGCCACCACCAGAGTTGTCCTGAGCATCAGTGGGTAAGTAAAATTACTTCATTATGCAGATTGACATAGGGAAACTCCACAAGGTCCTGCAGCTGCGAGCGTTCACAAAGAACCACCACCAGTTGTCGCAAACAATCTAACTGCCTGAAAGTAAAGAAAGAAGATGTTGGGTAAGCTATCTTGGCATGTGAAGAGGGGCTGCTAAATTGCCTTCCCTCCACGAGGACTGGGAGATTACCTGCTGGCATCAGGAATCTGGGTTAAGGCCTCATATGCTTGGCTGTTGTGACCCAAATCCAAATGATGCTTGAAAATGCATGTCCTTAAGGTGGCCTACACGTCAGATTTAAATCAAATGTAAAAAAGCGCAACCGAGAGTAAAATCCACATCCACAACAAATGTCAACTAAAACAACTAAATTATAGTTCGTTCTTACTTGACTTTTCCAGTCATCACCTGCTTCAGTTATTGCTGATGTAGCCAACTGAATAACCAGCTCAGGCAAACCAATAACATCTAGTAGACGTAAAACCTAAGAGCAAACAAGAAAAAATTCCATCAAAATTAATAATAGTAATGTCAAAAACTGAATTATGTTTGTTTTTGAAAGATCTGTTTTTTTTTTAAAAGATTTATTTATTTTTATTACAAAGTCAGATATACAGAGAGGAGAGACAGAGAGAAAGATCTTCCGTTCGATGATTCACTCCCCAACTAAGTGCAACGGCTGGTGCTGCGCCGATCTGAAGCTGGGAACCAGGAACCTCTTCTGGGTCTCCCACGCGGGTGCAGGGTCCCAAACCATTGGGCCGTCCTCGACTGCTTTCCCAGGCCACAATCAGGGAGCTGGATGGGAAGTGGAGCTACTGGGATTAGAACCGGCGCCCATATGGGATCCCAGGGCATTCAAGGTGAGGACTTTAGCTGCTAGGCTGGGCCCAGATTTGGTTTTTTTTTGAAAGCCAGATTTTTGCATCTGGCATGGTAGCCTAGTGACCAAAGTCCTTGCTTCCATGTCCTGGGATCCTATATGGGCACCAGTTCGTGTCCCGGCTGCTCCACTTACCATCCAGTTTTGTCTATGGCTTGGGAAAGCAGTCAGGAACGTGCCAAAAGCCTTTGAACCCTGCACCCACGTGGGAGACCCGGAAGAAACTCTTTACTCCTGGCTTCAGATCAGCTCAGCTCCGGTTGTTGTGGCCACTTGGGGAGTGAGCCAGCATAGATGGAAGACCTTTTTCTCTGTCTCTCCTCTTCGTATATCTGGGTCTTTGTATACCCTCTGCACTTGAAAATGCAGAGGAGCTTGGTCAAGGTCACACAGTGGGCAGATTGGGATTTAATTTTAGCCTCTGGTCTTTGGAGCCTACCAGTCTATGTTTCCAGTCAATCTCGTACCAAGATGAACATTTCCTATTGTATCCTTGTGATCTGCTGTAGTCTTAAAAAACAAAAATACAGCCAGAACTTTATAGTATGATTTTTTGTGTGTACATTTGCCTGCTCTTGTTTGTAAAACCAGTCTACTTTATTACATGCAGTATTCATTTCATTGCTGTGGTGTTATTTATTTATTTATTTTTTCAACAGAGAGCAAATTTTTCATCTGTTGGTTCACTCCCCAAAAGGCTACAACAGCCAGGGCTGTACCAGGCTAAGCCAACAAGCCCAGAACTCCATTTGGGTTTCCCAAACGGGTAGCAGGAGCCCAAGCACTTGGGCCAGTCTCTGCTGCTTTCCAGAACATCAGCAGGGAGCCAGAAGTAGAACGGTGCGGACTTGAATTGGCATTTTGATATGGGCTGTTGGCATCCCAATCAGAAGTTTCACCTGCTGCACAACACTGGCCCATCTCTGCTGCTGTGCTTCACTATGTTGAAAAAACAGACGATTCACGGATCCATTCTGTGAGTGGATGCTAGGGGTGTTTCAACTACACCACCTTATGAATATGCTCCTTGGAACATAATTACATGTATCTTTTGTAAGCACGTACATCTTTCGGAATATATTTAGAAATTATTGAAAATAATGACAGTTTTCCAAAGTGATTTTCAACAAACTGTATTTCACCATGGGTGATTAAAATGCTTAACAGCTTATTTTCATAGTTTTATACTATCCTGAATTGATATTTCACACTCAAGGTTCATTTTAAAGTGGCTTTCCTGACAAATTCAATTGTGACTTACCTTACTTTTTTTTCCCCTTTTAAGATTTTTATTTGAAAGACAGATTTACAGAGAGGAGAGCTATAGAGAGTGGGTTTTCCATATTCTGGTTCACTCTCCAAATGGCTGCAATAGCAGGAGCTGAGCTGATCCGAAGCAAGGAGCTAGGAGCTTCTTCTGGGTCTTTCATGAGGGTGCAAGATCCCATGTACCTGGGCTTTCCCAGGTTGTAAGCAGGGAGCTGGATTGGAAGTGGAGCAGCAGCCGGGACATACACCAGCACCCCTATGAGAGGCTGGCAGCACAGGGAGGTCAATTAGGCCACCATGCTGGCCTCTATGTGTCCCTTCCATTCGGATCTTATCAGCGCCACCATTTTTACCTTACCAAGTGGCTGATGAAGAAACTCAACTGGAGGTAGAGTACGCTTTCCTCATTTGCTTCTACTTTCAGTCAGTATTTCTTCAACTTGCTTCATTGTGAGAATTGCTTATAGTCATATGGTGAAATTGAGTTTCATCAAATTAAGCAATAATATGCAAAGCCATTCAGTCAGGATTTCCTAAGTGGAACTGGATGGGTCATTACCCACCTGTCATCCTAACTGTGTGGCCCGCATTCTGGCCTAGTGAATGACCACCAGGCTAAAGGCTCCAGTGAAGAGCACTTGAGGCCATCCTGTATCACTATGTCTTAGTTCTTCTTTCAGTGGGTGAGGTCTAACATCTTTCATCCCCACCTTGGGGTCCAGCACTGGTTCTTACAAGTTTCTGTGAGTGAGCTCCTTCTAATAGGAGCTGTAAAGGCGTCACAAACATTTGGCCGCTATTTCAAATGGGCATTTATAGATTCTTCAAATCCATCTGATCTGTTTAAACTATCAAAACATAAGCTAATAAAATTCTAGTAACATGATATCATGATGAGAATACCACTAAAGTAAAAAATAAAAAATAGCCAAATACAAATTTTCCCCCCAATTTTCTAGGTAGACTCATCTTTTTCTTTTAGTTGGAAGTTGAAGAAGACATAACATTTTTATACTATTTTTCTTCAAAAACAGCAAAGCAGTGCACTTCATATGCATTTTGACACAGGGTGGTTCAGGAAGAGCCAAGCCATGACATAAGGTACCTTATCGTAATACTGCAGCTTGGGAGTGGACACTGTCTCCCTGTCCTCGGAGCGAATCAAGCGATCCAAGAATTCTTCCTTGCCCACTTCAGATGCTGCCTGACAGAAACATTCCAGTGCCTGAAAGAAATGAAGGATTACCAAGTGACTTCTAATAGATAACTCCGAGGCAAAGAGCTGAGAAACTGTGCTAACAAGAAGCTACAAAAGGAGAAAACAATTTTAAAGCTGCTACAGTCACAACTTCTGCCCTATTTAAATGCTGATGTTATTCCATCTACCCTGCAAGCCCACCATCCTTTTAATTTAGCCACTTTTTAAGAAAAAACAAGTAAGGTGGCTAATGGATAGACAGGTGTATAAGAACACAAGTGCAGTAACACGTTAATCAATGTAGAATTTGAGTGGTGGGTAGGTGACAGCTTACTGTATAAGTGTTGCAGAGTTGTGTCACAGAGGTTTAGGTTGCCTCTTGAGACACTGGCATTCCATAGTGAGAGTTGGTTTGAGTTCAGGATACACTGTATCTGATCCAGCTTCCTGCTGATGTGCCTGGGGAGGCAGTGATGGATGGCCCAAATAATTGGGCTTCTGCCATCAATGCAAGAAACCAGAATAGAGTTACAAGCTCCTGGTTTTAGCCTGGCACCAACCTGGCTGCTGTTGCCACTTAGAATGAACCTCAAGATAGAACCCTCTGTTGCTCTTTCAAATAGATAAGTCCTACATTTTTTACACTTTTGTTACAAAGATATTTATCTGAAAGGTACAGTTACAAAGGAGAGACAGACAGAAAGAGATAAATTCCATCCATTGGTTCACCGTCCAAATGACTGCTGCTGGTACAGCCTTTTCTGGGTCTCCCTCATGGGTGCGGAGGCTCCAGCACTTGGGCTGTACTTTGCTGCTGTTCCAGGCGCATTAGCAAGGAACTGGAACAGTAGTGACTTGAACTGCCACCCACACGGGATGCTAGTATTGCCAAGCAGAGGCTTCATTCGCTACACCATAGTACTGGCCACTCAAATAAATAAATCTTAAAAAGCATCATGAAACCAAAATAATAAATATAAACGAAACTACTGTGATTAGTAAATAAATTCAATTTACAATAAACATCTCTAAAAACACCTGACCAGGAGCAGGACAGTTTTAATGTTTTCATTTTCCTGTGTCTTACCTAAACCATAAGGAATAGGATAGGTGTATTATGATATCATCCCTTCATTTGCACTAACAGTCATGTCCCCCAGTCTAAGGGTCTCACTGAACTAACAGCTATCCATCCTTCCAATAATTTACCTTCTGTCCTTCTCCTGTAACAAGGTAACACCGTCCCAGCATAAATCGACAGGAACCAACATTGACTTGACACCAGGGATGCAGCAGTTGAATATAATCCTTTAAAAGCACAGAAAGTAACTTCTGGTTATAAAATAAGCACTTTTAAAGGAGATACTCATTTCCAAGGTCTTTCAAGATGGGGTGAAAACAGCTTTCAACTAATGTCAAAGTTTTATGGTCTGAAATCATTTCCAGATAAGTTATCCTACTAATATATTCTTATTTTGGATTAGAAATCTTCAATATTCAGCAACATACATCCTAATTTACCATCTCATTAACTATCCAGTTTCATGTATTTACCAATGTACTGACTAGATTCCAAAATGGATTTCTATGAAGACAAGGGTATTACTATAAAGAAAAACAGAACTGAAAAAGAGATATAATCCAGAAAAAAATTATGCTAGAAATGATATGATCAAGAAAGTAATAAAGAAAATCTTGGGTGATGTCTTGGTGCAGCCAAATTTAAATCATGGTTTTTATTTTCAGCCCCATTAAAATGTAGTTAACATTACAAACAAGACATTCCTGCAATCTTTATATTCCTAAGAGTGATTACACCTGTTCTGTTCAACAGAACTCACCTGCAACTGTATATACTGACAGTTTCCCATCAGGCATTCTAGAAAGAGACAACCAGGATTGCTTGGCCATCTAGTTATATTTGTTAAGGAGATATCTTAGTTTTGACAAAACCTAAACATACATATTGAGTATCATGCTTAGAAATCTATGAGATAGGGCCCGGCGGTGTGGCCTAGAGGCTGAGGTCCTCGCCTTGAAAGCCCCGGGATCCCATATGGGCGCCGGTTCTGGTCCCGGCAGCTCCACTTCCCATCCAGCTCCCTGCTTGTGGCCTGGGAAGGCAGTCGAGGACAGCCCAATGCACTGGGACACTGCACCCGCGTGGGAGACCCGGAAGAGGTTCCAGGTTCCCGGCTTCGGATCAGTGCAGCACCGGCCTTTGCGCTCACTTGGGGAGTGAATCATCGAACGGAAGATCTTCCTCTCTGTCTCTCCTCTGTGTATATCTGGCTGTAATAAAATGAATAAATCTTTCAAAAAAAAAAAAAAAAGAAATCTATGAGATAGATTAAAAAACAAACAAAAAGTGACCAAGTATTTGTTCTTTCTACATCACATTTTTGTCTCTCTATATAACATATTTGTCTGAATATTAGACAAATACAATGATCAGATAATATGGGTGGGTGGGGCGAGGTGAAGCTCCCGGGCGGGATCCCATACAAGTACCCATTCAAGCATCAAATGCTACACTTCCAATTTAGCTCCCTGGGAGCAGCAGAAGACAGCCCAGGTTCTCGGGTTCCTGCCATCCTTGGGAGACCCAGATGAAGCTCACTGCTTTGTGGCTGTGGCCTGACCCAGGCCTGGCTGTTGCCTTTTGGGAGTAAACTAGCAGATGAAGGTTTCTACCTCTGCCTTTCTCTTTCTGTAACTCTACCTTTCAAATAAACAAATATTTTTAGGGGAAACAAGAAGAAAAAATAAAAACCAAGATAAAGTCTGTATCTCAGTGCCTGGTTCATGTCTGGGATCCTCTCCTGCTAGCAAGCACACTGGACGGTGTTTAAGGAGTGAATCGGTAGATACAAGATGTGTCTTCTCTGCCTTTGAAATAAGATGAAAAAGAAAAAAACTCCTCACTACCCAGGCAGAATAAGAGTCAGCTCATTTGGATTCTTTCCAGTGCCTTTAAGTGAAAGGATACAAAAGCTGCAGTAAGTAACTGGTGATGGCGGCTATCATCTGAGGCCAGTTCAATCCGGTTTGGCCCAGAGGCGCCTTTGGCTGAGAGAAGAGATGAGAGATAATGTGCTTTCTTGCAACTTCTTGGAAGAATAACTCCACAACTGTCTGAGGGCTAGACACTTGAAAAGAAAAGGTCACGATAATAACAAGCTTGTGATAGCAACATCAACTTTGGTCTGGTCTACGAATTCATTCTATGCCTACCACAGAGAACATTTATCATTTCAAAATAACAAAGGCATCACAGATCAAGTCACTAGTGATATAAATCAAAGCAGCTTATAAACTGAAGTTCTATGCAAACACAACAACAAAAAAGCACTGAAATCAATACTGCAGCCATCTTCTCACTGATCTCATTATGCTTATACACCCTCCACAGGAATTGTACAATAAAATTCTAAGATTACAAATTCGATATTAAAACAACACAGAATTCTGTAGACCATTTTAAGCATAAAGCAGGGCTCTTTTTAAATATTCTGTGTCCAAGACAAGTTCATAAAAAATATCACAACTTAGTAAACTTTTTAAACAATGTTGCTGAATTCATCTCAGGCGCAAGACAACAGTGGGAAAGCCGCAGGTCTATGGTAGCATGCATACCGTGACCCAACATCTGACCTGGAACTGCAGTGTCAGACCCGATGCAACAGCCCCAGAAAGTGCAGCCAGGAATCTAGCCAACCTTTTCATAGCATGGGAAGCCAAAGACCACTTCAGTGACTCTGTAGTAAGTCCTCACTTTAAAATCAACCATGCCCACAGTCCACTACTTACCAAATTTATTTGCCACTAAAGTACCAGAGTCAGTCAGTTCCAGCACTGACAAGTGTTGAAGATTTGATTCCCTGGGAAAAAAAGGCGGAGTTTTACAAATTCTTCTATGGCAAACGTTAGGTCAGCTCCATGAACTGCTGACTCCACTGCAGGCATGAGGGCAACCCAAGAATATCCCGAGAGCTCTGTCGCCCATGACCCCTCCAGCTGTTTGTGAGAGGCCACAGCCCACACGGGGTTTTATCTGCTGATCACGTGGATTTTGAAATTTCCAAATTTTCTTTCTAGCTTCATCTTATTATTTTGTCTTCAATACAGTTAATTTGTACACTACAAACACACATTTTATCATTTATCCTCCAAAATAAAGGGTACTTCAAAATGTTTGTGGGAAAAAAATTACAAATTTATTTTGATGTAAAGAATTTTGAAATACAGGGCAAGCATTGGCACAGCAGTTAAGATGCCACTTTGGGGATGGGGTGAACGGCACTTGGTGGCAACACGTTATGGTGCCACCTGCAATGCCTGCATTTCACATCAAAGTGCTGGTTTGAAAGACCTTTCTGCTAATGCACCTGTGAAGGTGGCTAGGAGCTGTCCTAATTCCTTGGGTCCCTGCCACCCACGTGTGAGCTCAGGGTGGAGCTCTTGGCTGCGGACAAGCCCAGACATAGGTGTTGAGACTACGTGGAGTGAACCAGCAGGTGGAAAATGTCTCTTCAGTTTTACCTCTCCAAAAAATCTTAAAAGTAGCCCAATAAAAAATGTTTAATATTTTGAAATCCATGAATACACAAGGGTCCTCTAAAACTTCATGGAACATACAATTTATGAAAACACTAAAGACTGAATTGGCCTCAAATGATACTTTGCTGCACCATAAACATCTTTTAATTGTTTTCCCACAAACTTTCTAAGATACCCTCATTTATGCAACAGATTCTATTTTCACTCTTATATGCTACCTTAAACTTTTAGAAAACGTAACATCTAAAAGATCTCCATATCTTAAAGGCAAAATTATTTTGCAAGTTATGTCTAAAAAACTGCTGTTAAGAGAATGGAAAAAAAAGTACTATTTTAAAAACCATGAAGATAATGAAACTTACAGTGTGTCAACTGGAACATCAGTTGCCAAGGACTGACTATTCCACTTAATGAGGTAATAACATAAGAGCAGCGGGGCTGTCCGATGCAACAGGTCTTGCTGAGCCTGAAAGAGCTGACCAGCTCCCAGAACCACCTGTTCATGATGGGGTAAGAACAGAATTAGTAGTGGTAGGGCTCTCTTATTTTAATTTTAATTTAATTCAATTATTTTATTTTATTATACTATGGTAACAAGCAGCAAAACAGATTCCCTAATAGTAACAGTTGTGGGGGTGGGGGGACATACAGCTCATCAAGTTAGAGGGGCTGAAAATAGAGAAAACAATAAAAAGCTTATGGCATATGGGCACAGTGAGATAAACTGCGGGCATTGCGGCATAGTGAGCTACTTTTCTTTTTTTTTTTTTTTTAGCATTTTTTTTTAAGATTTATTTTATTTTCATTACAAAGTCAGAAATACTGAGAGGAGGAGAGACAGAGAGGAAGTGGAGCTGCCGGGATTAGAACCAGCGGCCATATGGGATCAAGGCGAGGACCTTAGCCACTAGGCCACGCCGCCAAGCCCTTTTCTTTTTTTTTTTTTTAAGATTTACTATTATTATTGGAAAGCTGGATATACAGAGAGGAGGAGAGACAGAGAGGAAGATCTTCCATCCGATGTTTCACTCCCCAAGTGAGCCGCAACGGGCCGGTGCGCGCAGATCCGAAGCCGGGAACCAGGAACCTCTTCCGGGTCTCCCACGCGGGTGCAGGCTCCCAAAGCTTTGGGCCGTCCTCGACTGCCTTCCCAGGCCACAAGCAGGGAGCTGGATGGGAAGTGGAGCTGCTGGAATTAGAACCGGCGCCCATATGGGATCCCGGGGCTTTCAAGGCGAGGACTTTAGCCGCTAGGCCACACCACCGGGCCCTAAGTTCCTAACTTTCTTATCTTGTGAAAAATAATTTTTATTTTTAATATTTCTGGTATTATTAGCATTAGTTGAGATGGATGCATGTCCATGTGGCCTCTAGGGTGGCGATAATCAAGGTATAGAGGAAGGTAAGTGGGAGGAATGTTTCAGTTATAATTTTTTCCCCATGTTCTGTCTGCTGCAGTGACAGGAACGGACCCAGCACCTAGGGACAGAGAATGGTCATTTGATGACGCCTTAGAGACTCCCATGAGGGGAAGAATGCTCCAAGAGTTCTACTTGAGTGGTCCAACATTTTTTAAATATGTGGCTTCCGTGGGCCCAGTGCGATAACATAGTGGTTAAAGTCCTTGCCTTGCACACACCAGGATCCCATATGGACACCGGTTCTAATCTTGGCAGCTCCACTTCCCATCCAGCTCTCTGCCTGTGGCCTGGGAGAGCAGTCGAGGACGGCCCAAAACTTTGGGACACTGCACCTGCGTGGGAGACCTGGAAGAAGCTCCTGGCTCCTGGCTTTGGATTGGCTCAGCTCCAGCTGTTGTGGCCACATGGGGAGTGAATCATCGGGCGGACGGAAGATCTTTGCTCTGCCTCTCCTCCTCTCTGTATATCTGCCTTTCCAATTAAAATAAATAAATCTTAAAAAAAAAAAAATGCGGCTTCCTTGCAGGCTTGTCCCACTTGAGTGAGGTCAGACCCAGGACTAATGAATAGGGCAGAGAGGCAACAGCTGGCAGGGCACAGTCAGTGACATGGGCTATAATGAATACAAGATGGTATGATTCTGGTGGCGTAGGAAGATGACTGGAAAGTAGGGTTGGAATGGAGTAGGGAGGCCAAAAATAAACTCTGCAACTTCACAACTGTGTTTCAGGGTGAGCTCTTTGCCTTCCTCTTCTCCATCGACTAAATATTAAACATTCCCAAAAGTCAGAGTGGGAACACTCTCCAACAGAACACAGACAAAGGCTAACAGTAAAGCAATCTGCCTTCCATGTTTTGAATCTGTAATCTCTGATTCACTCATTCTTAATTCAACACTCAGTTACGGAGCATCTAACTAGGCCAAGCAAGAGGGCTAAAGTAGTGTCAAAGACAAGTCTGGGCTCAGGCAGAAGAAATTCTGCAGCCGTGTACCCAGAGCTCTGAGCCAGGTCTCCCCTTGAGCAGTACTCACCGAATCGCCCAGCCTCAGTAGGAGCTGCTGAAGGATCAAAAGGTCGCGGCAGATGAGGAAGCGAATACTGGCGATTCTGAACACAGCTCTGCACATGATGTAACTTGCTGTGTTGCTCCCATAGAGCTGGGAAAGGTTCATTCGAACATTCAAAGGCTGAGCTGAAATAAAAAGAGAAACAGTTAAATGTATCACTGCTTGCTCTAAACCAAAGTGTCCCATTGGCTGCTTTGCCATTTACCTGGATCAAATCCCTTTTCCATTTCCACATCTGTTTCATAATCCATTTCCCGTATGAGAACGCCGATGGCCTGGATTGGGTTCCGAATCTCTTGTAGTTTACTATAAATATCCTCCAACACATTTTCCCTACAGGGGAAATTAGAAAACTCCTATTAGCACTGAGAATACACATGACAGCTTCCGAACGTCCTGTATACGAAATGTTCCATGAAGCAGGAAAATCAGCCAGATGACGACAGAGTGGAGATAAATGCTCTGGTATTTCAGAATATTGTGACTCCACATGGCAGTGTCCCATAAATGACAAGCAGCATCAGATTTTCAGAATCAATCATTAATAGCTATATCACAGCTTAGCAGTTGGCACATGTCAATTTCTGTCTGGATCTGGCATTGTGGCACACAAGGCAAAGCCTCTGCCTGTGACGCCCAGGTCATGTCCTGGCTGCTCCACTTTCGATCCAGGCATCTGTGCATGGGAAGGCAGAAGATGGCCTATGTGGCTGGGATACCTCCCAAGTCGTAGACCTGGATGAAGCTCCTGGCTTTAGCCTGGCCCAACCCTGGCTGCTGTACCTATTTGGGGAGTGAATCAGCAAATGGAAGATACCAGCTCCTGGTCCTCTAATAACTCTTGAGTTTCAAACAAACCAACAATACAACAACAACAACAACAACAACAACAAAAAAAAAAAAAAAAAAAGAGAGAGAGAGAGAAAATTCCCTAAAAAAATTTCTCCCCTGGGCCCGGCAGCGTGGCCTAGCGGCTAAAGTCCTCGCCTTGAACGCCCCGGGATCCCATATGGGCGCCGGTTCTAATCCCGGCAGCTCCACTTCCCATCCAGCTCCCTGCTTGTGGCCTGGGAAAGCAGTCGAGGACGGCCCAATGCTTTGGGACCCTGCACCCGCGTGGGAGACCTGGAGGAGGTTCCCGGTTCCCGGCTTCGGATCAGCGCAGCACCGGCTGTTGTGGCTCACTTGGGGAGTGAAACATCGGATGGAAGATCTTCCTCTGTCTCTCCTCCTCTCTGTATATCTGACTTTGTAATAAAATAAATCTTTAAAAAAAAAAATTTCTCCCCTAATGCTGGAAATACTTATCTAGAACCATAGCAATCAATTTTAATTTTGAGTCATCCTTTTGAACACCCTTTTACTACTGAATTTGCATCAGGAAAAGCACTTTACCCTAAACTCTCCTTACACATCAATAGTGATCAAATCTTCCAGAATCTGTTCTGCAGCCTTTTCTGGAGACTGTAGATTGTAGCAACTCATTTCCATCATAACCGACATGTCCAAATTGACTGATTCACCTATCAGCCGAAGGCATTTTATGAGACAGATGACGTCTCGAGCAACATCCACATCTGAGGAAGAGAAAAGGTAACATTGCAGTCCCAAGTCCACAGTGATCTGATTCATACTATGTCAAATGTTAAGAATTAAACAAAAAAATCTGAAGCTTTTGGGTACTGAGGCACCTTCAGTCTTCCTTGAAATATTGCCAATGTGGTCAAATGACCAAGGGGAACCAATGTCTTTTGTGTGCACCTGTAGGAGGAGCATGAACCCGGAAATCATTACCCTCAGATATGCTTGACTCATCCTCTGTCAGCAGGTTCTCCTCAGGCAGCAGGTACAAATGATCCACTAGGGATGAGGGCATAAGGAAGGACAGGTACCCCTGGAAATGGAGATCCTCTGGTTACTTTTTTAGCAGTGAATTTTTAAAGGCATAAAATAATAGTGATGTGAGCTTTATCATGAGGTAACAACAGACATACCCAGGCTGATGGACACTATTTTATAAAACTACCTGTGTAGTCTTCTGGAAAACACCAGTTCCATGAAAGACAAAGAAAGGCTGATAACAGTTCAAGATTAAGTTAATCAAGACAACTAAACATATGTAAGCCTTTCGATTGGATCCTGGATCAGGAAGAAATTATGGGCACAACTGGCAAAATCTGGATGCTGTGTCATACTAAATTGCTCAAGCCTGAAATTGTGCTGTGGCTATTAAGGAGAATAAACATGCTTGTTAAGACATGCTGAAAATTTTTTAGGATAAAAGGAAGGGCATGATGTCTACAATTTATATTCTAAATGGTCCTGGAAGAAAAACATGCATTTTTCAGAAAGAACAACAAATTGAAATTAAATGACACACCTTGGTGAAAGGTTTATAGAAATTTCTATGCTATTCTTTCAAAATCAAACGTAGAAAAGCACAGGTCAGGGTGGGCAACTGGCCTGGCCATTAAGAGACCCCTGGTGAAGTCGATTTGTGGCACAGTGGGTTAGTGGGTTGACACCTGTGACAGGAATCCTGGCAACTCTGCTTCTGGTCTAATTTTCTGCTGAAAAAATTCTTGGGGTGCTGCCACCCATGCGGTTCCTGGCTGTGGCCTAATAAATACAGATTTTTTTTTTTTGGTAAAGAGATCCTGCTCAGCAGAAACACTCTACCAGAGCGCCTAGATTTGAGGTCCAGCTTTGCTTCTGCCTCCAGCTCTTCCCTGATGCCCACTGTGGCAGGCAGCAGGTGATGGCTCAGCGCTTGGGCTCCTGCTGGGAGAGCTGATTGAGTCCCCCGTTCCTGGCTTTACACTTAGCCAGCCTCAAGCACCCTGGGCATTTGGGAAGTGACTCAGCTGATGGGAGCTCTCTTTATCTCTCTGACTAGCACACCCAGAGAACGGTGGACCGGTTCTTAGGGAGCCTGCCGCAGCCTCCGGCTACCTTACCTTTTTCAGCAGGCACACCATGTTCGTGTGGGGGTTCAGATGCAGAGCGAGAGGGTGAGAGAGGGCCTCTTGATACTGAAGACAACAGGCATAGAACTTGCACCAGAATTCCTGCTGCAGATTTCGAAACTCCTCCCGGGAGAGCTCGTACTCTGTTATACTTCCATGGAGCTGGCAAAGAAGAAACAAACCCAATTCTTGACGCCACTCAGAATCTATCACCGCAAGACATACATAATGCTTTAATCTCGTCCTAAGTTATAATCAAATGAATATCTTACGCATTACATGATGCAGACTAATCTAATATATGCCTAATTCTCTAACTAACGGGTTTATACATTTCTATTTCCTACTAATAAACTCAGGTGAAGAATTCTAACAACTTCTTAGTGTCAATATGACTTATAATTCAGAAGGAAGAAGGTTGGGGTCAGCACGGTGGCACAGCACAATAATCTTCCCCTTGCAATATCGACACCCCATACGGGCACTAGTTCAAGTTCAAGCTGTTCCACCTCCCCCTCCACCTCTCTGTGGCTTGAGAAAGCAATAGTAGATGGACCAAGTCATGGGAGACCAGGAATAAGCTCCTGACTCCTGGCTTTGGACCAGCTCAGCTATGGCCGCTGAAATCTCTTGGGAAGTGAACCAGTGGATGGAAGATCTCTCCCTCTCTCTTTTAATTCTTTCAAGTTAAACAAATACTTTAAAAAGAAACAAACGAAAAAGGCATCATTCTCTTCCTACCCCAAACTCACCTCAGCCTCAACAGCTAGAGTAACTTCTTTCTTTAGCTCATTCCAGGAGAAATCCATTTTTTTTTCCGTTCCTCTGCAGAAAATCTAAGAGAGATATTTGAGACTACTATATACAACCCAAAACCAAATGAAAAACATTTCAACTTAGACATCCTGGGACTGGCACAAAGGAAGCTAGAACGGTGATGGGGCAAGTTACTCTGTTGGGAATGAGTCTCTGAAACCACGCCATTCTAAACTTTTACCAGTGATAACAGAAACTTGGGGACCAGTGTTGTGGCTCAGTGAGTTAAACTACTACCTGTAGTTAACTCAGTGAGTTAACTACATCCTATAGGGTGCCAGCTCAGTTCCTGAATGGTGCACTTCTGATCCACTTCCCTGCTAATGTGCCTGGGAAAGTGATGAAAGATGGCCCAAGTCTCTGGGCCCCTATACCCAAGTGAGAGACCTGGATGAAGCTCTCGGCCTCTGGCTTCAGCCAGGCAGTCCTGGTAGATGGGGCTGGCCATTTTGGGAGTGAAAAAACAGATGCAAGAACTCTTTGTATTCTGTCTTTATTTCCTCCTCTCTAACTCTGCCCATCCAGAGAGGTAAAACAGAGAAGGAAAGATCTTCCATCTGCTGGCTCACTCCCAATATGGCTGTAACGGCCAGAGCTGAGCTGATCTGAAGCTGGGAGCTTCTTTCAGGTCTCTTATGTGGGGGTGGGGCCCAACAATATAAGCCATCCTCTGCTGCTTTCCCAGGCCATAAGTAGATAGTTGGATAAAAAGTGGAGCACCTGGAACACAAATCGGTACCCATTTGGGATGCCAGCACTAACAGATAAAGGATTAACCTGCCATGCCAGCCCCAAGAAATAAATTTTTGAAACAAATAAACAAACCAGAATATGAAATGGCCAGACATTAAAGAATGCATCTTGAAGAAAAGTCAGAGTCTGGAAACTGTACTAGCCAAGATAAAGCTGAGAAATTGAGTTATTTAGTCTAGAGAAGGATGACACAGAAAGATTCCTAAAATACCTAAAGGGTTGCTTTACAGCAAACAGATAAGTTTTCTATTAAGATCTAAAAGAAAGTAGTCAGGGCTGGGTGTCGTGGCTCAGGGTTTTAAGTTGATGCTCGTAATGCTAGTATGGTCTACCAGAGCGTCAGTTCCAGGCTCAGCTGCTCTGCTTCCCATCCAGCTCCTCCGCGTTAAGGCACTGGAAGGCAATGGAACACAGTCCAAAGCCTTAGGCCTGCCCCCAAGGTGGGAGCCCCAGCTGGAGGTCTTGGCCCCTGGGTGCCATTCCCGTTGCTGCCATCATTTAAGGAATCAACCAGAGGATGTAAGGTATGTCTTTCCCTTTCCGTAATTCTGCTTTTCAAATAAAAGATGCATTTGTTTATTCAATCGAAAGGCAGCACTACAGAGATAATGGGAGAGACGGATCCTTTACCTGCTAGTACAAATAGCTGCAAAACTGGGGTGGGGTCACATCAAAGCCAGCAGCCAGAAGCCTCTTCTGGGTCTCCCACGTGGGTGCAGAAGCCAAGGATTTGGGCCGTCCTCGGCTGCTTTCCCAGACATATTAGCAGGAAGCTGGATGGGTAGTGGAGCAGCTGGGATTCAAAATGGCACCCATATGGGAAGCTTGTCCCTGCTACACCATAGCACCTGCCCTGAATTTATATCATTTCAGAGTTTTGTAGGACATAAATCAAGTCAGACTTTCACTGTATTAATGCAAGAGTGAAATTACATCAATTATTCCCCCAGTACAGAGCTTATATACACCTTGTCATAAGGTATCTTTGTATAACATGAGGATTTGGACACCAATTTCTCTTCATCTAATATTCTTTACTAGCTACTGGGAAAGTGTTTCCTGCCCCCACCTCTCTACTAGGATTCTTATTTAGTGGAAAGGATATTAAAAAAATACAATGCTGTTTATTACAGTCTTGCTAACCTGTAACGCTTTACATAAAGCTGCATTTATGAAACGTCCTGGTGTAAAAAGACTCCGCAGATACACCTCCTGTTGGAACGTTAAAATAAATTAGTATTTAAAAAGGTAAAATTCGGAAATTTTTCATGAAAGAATTCAACACACTAATACAGAAGTTTCAGTTCCTGTTACAGACATTTCCCCTTTCTCTAGCCGAACAACACAGTAACACAGTTATTTTTTTTCACACTGGGATCAGCTGGGTCCACTGGCGTGCAAACGTGAGCAAGGAGTGTGCCATCGAGCTGCACAGCAGAACCTGGCTTATTAGAACATAAACTGGTAAGGAAAAACTTAAACTAAGCTGTTACTCATTCTAGCTAAGAAGCAGTCACCTGATGGGCTTACAATAAATAAATGCAAAGGTACTGGCAGAAATTAGCAATGTAATAAAATAAACAAGTTTCAATAATCTTTCACAAGGGTGGAAACGAAGTAGGCGATAAAATGGAAAATCTCATATTGTGCAAGTATTCTGAACAAATCTCATAAACCAAATTTGCCCCTAAGTAGCAAATTTGGCTTTAATTCACATTTATTTTCTTCTACTGAGGTTCTGGTGGGTGATAAAATAAGAAGGAAAAAAACAAGGATTTTTAATAATTAGCAAATGATTTTTGACTATAAGATAAAACCCAAGTACCAAGGTGTTGCTAAATGGAACAAATAATTACCACCAGTAAGCTTTCTTGGGGGCAAGCTAGAATTATTTTTTAAACATAGGGGTGACTTTGTGGCACATACGAGGCCACTTTAAGCTGTTAAGACTAAGAGAATGCAAATGTGGCCTGTATACACATAGATATTTTGACAGAAGATTCACTGTCTGAGCTTTTCTCTACACCATCAGGCACTGATCTGACCTGGACCTGGTATCATGCTGGGTCCCACAGTCATCCCTGGAATACCCGCTTCAATTATTCAGCTAGCTGTGATAGATCTGAAGCAACAAGTTGCAGAAGACAAATCACTTGGTGCTTAAGGGAAGGACTTCAGAGCTGACATCCCTGAGCTCCAAGAAGGCACCTTTGCATCTAAAATTCGGAGAAAGCAAGTGCAGAGTGGCGGCCGAGAGCTGTCCAGTGGGCATCACACATGGAATTGAGAAATGCCGCAGCAGGCACCTTGGAAAGGGCTACACTTGACTCCAGGAGTGGAAGCTTGTCCTCATTAGAATCCTGTCAGCAGGGGAGCCAGGCTCACCCACAAATCCCTCCTGGATGGAGTGCACCCAACCTGGTACCCAGGTCTTAATACCTCCCCAAGTCCCTGCCTCCGGAGTCCTCCTCAATACTCTTGATATTTAAGGTGGGAATTTTATTCCTGCCAACAGCCATTGCTTCAGACCCACAATCTTTAGTCTCCTGCTAACACTAAACACATCTACTGAAAGCCTTCTTTCAGGATAAATGGAAACATTTATCCTGTGGGTATTTCTGACAAATGGAGAGACCAGCCTCTTGTCTTCTCTACTGAATTATCCTTCAAAATCATTCTCTGCATGGCACAGACCTCTCTGAAAATTATCTGACTTCTATGCATGCACTAACATGCACAGTGGACCCCTAGCGTTTCAGCCTCCCCAGCATCTGTCTCCCACTTCATTTAATAACAAATGCTTTATTTTTGGGAAATTATCTATCCTCCACTACACACTCTCCCCTCACCTCACTAGTTCTTACAGCAGCGAGGCCCAGGCTGGAGACGTGTCATGTCAGGCCTCACTGTCCTGTTTCTTCTACTGGAATGATTCCAGGGCCTGAGACAGAGGTGCTGGCTTCCTTTCTCTGGGGTTGCTAAGTTCACAGAATGCAAACTCATTCAGGGAGAGATCCAGCCTGAGAAAAACTCAATGAGGAATGAAGAAAAGAAAGCAAGCCAGGACCAAGCCAGGTCATACTGAACCTGGCTTCTGTCAGCTCAAGGTGGGTTTGTCACCTGCAGCTCAAAAACTCCCAACATGACAGTCTCATCTTTAACCAGTGGCCAGGAGACACTGTGTGGCTTACTTACTCTGGGGTCTTGGTCGTCTCTGATGATAAGCTCCTCCTCTGGTAGAGGCTGGATAAACACGGGATTCCACTGACCTGCAACATTCCTGCAGAGACAAAAAGTCAGCGGTGTGCTTCAAACTGAAATCTATGCTGCCGACACTGGGCAGGCAGCGCCCTCTGCTACCACTGCTACAACTGTTCTACTAAAAACAATTCAGGCCAGACATGTGGCCTAGTGGTTAGCTACCTGGCTGCGTCAGCTTCCTGTTAACATACATCCTGGAAGGCAGCAGGTGACTGGGTTCGGGTCATCCACGTGGGAGACCTGGACTGAGTTTCTAGCGCCTAGCTTCAGCCCCAACTGGCATGTGTTGTGGGAATTCAGGGAGTGAACTAGCAGATGGGAGCTATTTCCCTGTTTCTCAAGTAAAACAAAACAACAAAATTAACAAAAACAAAAGGGGCTTTGTCTTGCAGATTTATTTGATGGGGACTGGCATGATGGCTCAAATGATTAGTCTGCCTACAAGTGCCAAAATCCCATACACTGTCCCAGCTACTCCACTTCCCATCCAGCTCCCTGCTTGTGGCCTGGGAAATCAGTAGAGGATGGCCCAAAGCCTTGGGATCTTGCACCTGTGTGGGAGACTCGAAGAAGCTCCTGGCTCCTGGTTTTGAATTGGCTCAGCCCCAGTTATTTGGCCCTTTGGGGAGTGAACCAGCAGATGGAAGATATTTCTTTCTGTAAATATGGCTTTCCAATTGAAAAAAAAAAAAAAAAAGTAGGACAGCTTAAATTTGCTTGACATCAATTTGCTTAAAAATTTTTTTTTTTTGCATTTATTTGAAAGGCACAGGGACAAATGAGAAAGCATCTCTATTTACTGGTTCATTCTTCAAATGCCCGTCAAGGCAGAGCTGAGTTTCCCACATACACAGGTGGCAGGAACCCCCATCCTTGGGCCAACATCTGCTCCCTCCCAGGATGCATCAGCAGAGAGCCAAGCGGACACGGAGAATTCCTATCTTACAATTCTCTAACATTCACAATGGCCCAGGCTGGAAGAGGCTAAAACTGGGAGCTCAATGTAGGTCTCCCACACGGGGGACAGGAACCCATCACTCTGCCTCCAGGTTCTGCATCAGCTGGAAGCTAATGGATATAAGCTTCGTAGCTGTGAGTTAAAAGGCCATCCCCTTAACCAAGTTAAGAAGCATCTTTCTGAAATCGAACCTCTAAACACCAATCTTCAAATAATGTGCTAGGTGCAGTTCTAGAAATCATCATGTTTGCCTTATGACAACTCTTTGAAGGATATATTAAACCCCATTTTTACAGATATGAAAAGTGAGGCTTGGGTATTTTACAGTTATACAACCAGGATTCCAATCCTGCTTCAGTTACGGAGTCTGCACTCTTTGGTCACTTTGCTTGAATGCCATCTATAAGGAAAACTTTCAAATTTTCAGACTTGTGGCTTGGGATCAATCTGGGAAACCACTCCCAGAATTCTCCCCTAGAATTTAGGATTAAGAGGGACCCCGATGACACCATGAATTCAGTGGTCCCCAAGATGTACTTCAAAGACTCTCCTGCAGATGTTTTTGGGACAGACAGTATTTCCTTCAAAACTGGGTTTAAAAAATAAATTTACAACCATTAAAAAAGCTTTCAACATCAGATACATTAAACATAGAAACCTAATGTATTTGTGAAATTATCAACATGTTAAGTGGAATTCTAACTTTATAATCACAAACCATGAGTTTTATTTTCTTAGCATCCATTTACTTTGAAAAAAGGGGCGATCTGTTTTTTAAAAAGGGGCTGGGGGCCCGGTATGATAGCCTAGTGAATAAATCCTCGCCCTGCATCTGCTGGGATCCCACATGGGCGGCGGTTCATGTCCCGGCTGCTCCACTTCCCAAGCAGCTCCCTACTTGTGGCCAGGGTCCCAATGCCTCGGAACCCTGCACCAGCACAGGAGACCCAGAGGAAGCTCCTGGTTCCTGATCAGCTCAGCTCCAACCATTATGACCACTTGAAGAGTGAAGCAGCAGAAAGAAGCTCTTTCTGTATATCTGCCTTTCCAATTAAAAAAAAAAATCTAAAAAAGAAAAAAAGGGCTGGGAGTAGTCATTTAGCCTATTGGTTGGGATAACTACATTCCTTAGAGTTCTTGGGTTCAAGTCCTGGCTCTTCTCTTGACTCCAGCTTCCTGCTAATGCACACGCTGGGAGGTGGTGGGTGATGGCTCAAGGGACTGTGTCCCTGCTGTCCATGTGAGAAATCTGAGCTTCCAGTTGTTGGCGCTGGTCCTGCTCTAGCCCCAGGTGTTGCAGGCATATGAGGAGTGAATCCATAGATGTGAGTTCTTTTTCTTTTCCTCTCAAGTAACAAAATAAATAACATAAAATTTTGGGGCCAGCAGTAAGGTGTAACAGGTAAAGCTACTGCCTGTGACACCAGCATCCTATACGGGCTCTGGTTTGGGTGCTGGTTGCTAATGTGCCTAGGAAAGCAGCAAGTGATTGCCAAAGTGTTTCGGCCTCTGTCACTCAATGTGGCAAGAGAAGAAAGCTCCTGGTTCCTGTCTGGTCCAGTCCTAGCCCATTTGGGGTGAACCAGCAGATGGAAGATATCTCTATGTAACTTTATCTTTCAAATAAACAAAATGTTTAAGTACTGCACATGTCCAATATAGTTCTCATCTTACAACAATAAAAATAAAAATATAGAGGGGTTACTGTATTTTTTGGGGGGTGGGGAGATGACTGTGGGTATCAAGAAGAAAATTCTTAGAAGTATTTTGGCTATATGCTCTCTCCAAAGTCATGTTTTCCTTTATCTTGGTCCAACTCTAGGAATTCTCATATTCTCCTAAAATCAAAGGTAAGAAATACCACAAAATGCAAAAGAAGGTACTTGAGAAAATATTAACAGAAAGAAAACCCTGAGTTGAATTCTTCAAATGAAAATCCTTGACTTCATTTCTATGTTAAAAAACCTGTTATCTTGTTGGCATGCAACTGCTTCAAGCGAGGCAGGATGACAGAGTTGAGAGTGACCGTACTGTTCAAAGTTGATGTATTTCACAATTGTTTGGTTCTCAGCATCGTGCCACAGAGCCCAGATGTCCGTGCAAGTTAAGGCAAAGTCAACCAACGTCTCCTAAGAGGAAATGTGGGAGGGAGAAAAAGAGTAAGAAAAGGTAGTTTATGACAACTTATATGTATTGGGAGGAGGGGTAAATACACCAAAAACACGGTACCACGTCAACTTGGCAAACCCAAATGAAATGGTTCCCGTGCACCAAGACATACTTCAGTTTAACCCTACAATCCCATGACAACACACCGGGGGGAGGTGCACTTCCTTCTTGTACTTGAATGACAGCATAAAATTCACCGTACCTGAGAAGTGAAGAGTGAGGAGATATGATCCAGGCTGTACCGGTTATTCTCAGTGCTCACCAACTGGAAGACACAGAACTGCGGAAACACAAGCTGATAAATTAGAGCCGGAAGTGACCGACATGCTATTTTTTAAAAAGCACTATTAGCATTCAGGAATCATTACTGAAAACTGTGATAAAATACCACTGTTAACTGCACAGTTTAGTAACACTGAATGCATTTATGCTGTGCAGCTGATCTCTGGAATTCTTCATCTTGCAAATTGTACCTCTATACCCATGAAGCAACAATTCCCCATCTCCCCTGATCCCTAGCCACCAAATTCTGCTTTCAGTCTCCATGACTTTAACTACCCTAGGTACTCACATGTAAGCGTAACTATATAGTATTTGCCTTTTGGTAAATGGCTTATTTCATGAAGTAATAACGTCTTCAATATTCATTCATTTGCAGCATATATGAGAATTTCCCTACTTTTCAAAGTGGAGTAATATTCAACTACATGTATACACAACACTTTGCTATTCATTTACTTATGAACAATGCAGCTATGCATTTGGTTGAGCAACTATCTTTCTGATATCCTACTTTCATTTCTTTTGGTTATATAAACAGAAGCATAATTGTTGGTTCACATGGTAATTCTATGTATAAATTTTGTAAAAAAAAAAAAAAGATTTATTGATTCAAAAAGTAGAGCAACAGAGAAGGAGAAACAGATGAAGATCTCCCATCTATTTGTTTACTGTCCAAACATCTGCAACAGCTAGATCTGAGCCAGGCTGAAGCTGAGGGCTAAGATCTCCACGCTGGTCTCCCATGGGTGGCAGGAGGCTGAGTACTGGAGTTCTCTGCTGTTGCTTTCCTAGGTGTGTTACCAGGGAGCCGGACTGCAAGGAGGGCATCCAAGCTGCAAACTGGTCAATGTGGGAGACTCAGGGCGAGCTCCGAGCTCCTCGCTTTGGCTTGGCCCACACCTGGCAGTTTCAGCCCCTTGGGAAGTGAACCAGCACATCTCTCTCTTCCTCTCCATCACTTTGCCTTTCAAATATTCAAATCAGAATTCATCAGATTCTCTTTAGCTATACAGCTGTGTAAGACCAGATACATATAATTAAAACAACAAAAGAGTATCTGTATGTGGAAGCAGCTTGGGTTGGGGTGCAGAAGCAGTGGGGAGAGGGCTTCCACACATAAGGGGAAACCCAGAACAAGGCAGAAATTCTGGTGAGGTGAGGAGTGGGCCAGGGTACAGTGGGTGGGGAGGGAATCCACATGGAAGCCTGCAGTGGTCTACAGAGTGCAACAGGAAGGAGGGAAACATCCAGGGCCATGAACCAGGACGGGAAGGAAAACTCCAGTAGAGTGGGAGACCTGTCTCCCAGGAATGCTCTTAGGATCAAATGAGCAATAAACGTGTAGTGTGAGCCCACAGTAAACACAACCCAGATGTTTGTTAGAATGAATGTACCCAACACAGTGCCAAACACACAACAGCAAACAAACGGCTGTTCCATATATGACCATACCATTCCGTCCTACATATCTCATCTATTAATTTATATTTTTATCTCCCTAGCCTTCCATGTTTGTTTTTAGTTAACTTCTCCTTCATATTCCTTTAAATTCTCTAATTCATTTCATTCTCGATTCCCTCCTTCAAATTTTTCTAATTTACATGTTTGCACAAAACTATCATCATCTTAGAAACAACACATGAAACATGAAGCTTGGCATAAAGAGCTTAAACAGACTCCGCGAGCCCAGAGCCACGAGGACTTCCCCTCCTCAGTACACACCGAGTAACCCGAAGTGGGTCGTTGTTTCCTACCTGTCCCCGTTTGGGCGCGTGCAGGTACGTCCCCAGGCAGAGGCCCATGGAAGGAGAGTAGGCGAGTCGCAGTTTATGTCCGGTCCCAGCAGTGAGTCGAAGGTCTTTGTTCACAGGGACATACTCCAACATGTCTGCCACCATTAGGCACATCTGGTCCTGCCCCAAGATAAGAGTTAACAAGCATATTCAAAAAAATATCCTGTCTAGAAAAATGTATTCTTTATATTTTTAGAGGATTTACATCAACCATATCCAGTACTTTCTGTAGTTTTTTTGTTTCGCTTTGTTTGTTTTTGGTAAGACCTATTTATTTTTACTGGGAAGGCAGATTAACAGAAGACAGAAAGATTTTCCTTCTGCTGGTTCTCCCTCAAATGGCTGCACCAGCTGGAGCTGAACCAATCTGAAGCCAGGCGCCTCTTCCAAACCTCCTGTGCGAGCACAGGGTCCCAAGGCTTTAGGCTACCCTCTGCTGCTTTCCCAAGCAGGGAGCTGCATAGGAAGGGGAACAAACAGGACACGAACCAACACCCACAGGAGCTGCTGGCGCTTGCAGGCGGAGGATTAGTCAAAACAACCATCATACTAGCTGCTAGGGTCTTTTATTTTTCAGGAACTAAGATGAAAAGCATCTCTTCACGTCTTCCAGTCTGATACATAAAAACATCAGCTATGCAACCAGCATTGTGGTACAGTAAGTTGAGCCACTGCTAGTGAGGTTGGCATTCCATATTAGAGTGCTGGTTTGAGCCCAGTGCATTTCTTGATCTAGCTCCCTGCTAATGCACCAGGGAAGGTAGTGGAGCACGGCCCACGTCCTTGGGCTCCTGCCTCTGACGTGGGAGACCTGGGATGGAGCATCACGGCCCTGGCTGCAGCCTGATGAGTTCTGGCCAATGTGGCCAATTGGGGAGGGAATCAGCAGAAAAAGTCTTTTACATAAAAATCTTATATAAAAACCAGCTATTCTCTTATGAATCTCAAAAACTACTTCACTAACTTGCTTCTTAAAAAATTTATCTTGGGCCTGGTGTGGTAGCCTGGTGGCTAAAGTCCTCGTCTTGAAAGCACCGGGATCCCATTTGGGCACCGGTTCTAATACAGACCGCCCCGTTTCCCATCCAGCTCCCTGCTTGTGGCCTGGGAGAGCAGTCGAGGACGGCCCAAAGCTTTGGGACCCTGCACTCGTGTGGGGGACCTGGAGGAGGCTCCTGGCTTTGGATCAGCTCAGCTCCAGCTGTTGCAGTCACTTGCGGGGTGAATCATCTCTTGTCGCTCCTCCTCTCTGTTTATCTGAATTTCCAATTAAAAAAAAATTTTTTTATCTGGGGCCAGGTGCCATAGCATAGTGGCTAAAGTCCTTGCCTTAAATGTAGTGGGATCCCATATGGGCGTCAGTTTGTATTTTAGCTCCTCCACTTCCCTTCCAGCTCTCTGCTTGTGACCTGGGAAAGCAGTCAAGGACGGCCCAAAGACTTGGGTCCCTGCATCCGCAGAGGAGACCCAGAAGAGGCTCCTGGCTCCTGGCTTTGGATCGACTCAGCTCTGGCCATTTGGCCATTTGGAGAGTGAACCAGCTGATGGAAGATCTTTCTGTCTTGCCTTCTCTCTGTGAATCTGCCTTTCCAATAAAAATAAATAAATCTTTAAAAAAATTATTTGCAAAAAGAGAGAGAGACAGACATACATAGAGATTATTCACCTGCCCGTTCAGTCAGCCAAACAAGAACCAGGAGGCCGAGCTCTGAGCCAGCTCTCCTCCACGGAGCTATGACACCAGTGTTTTCTGGGCCATCACTTACTGCACCCCAGTGACATGAACAGGGAGCTCGATGAATAGCAGCATAACAGGGACTCGCTCAGCATTTCAGTTTTGAATTTGGGAATTGCTAGCAGCAACTTATCCTGCTATAACACAAGTCCCTATCCCTCAATTTTTATTTTTAACTGATACTTAAGAATTGTATTTATGGGAGACCATGTGATGTCTCAAGGCACGTACACACTGTGCAATCTTCAGTAAACATTACCATGCCCAAAGTGTTCATCACTTTTTTGGCGTAAACATTCAAAACTCATTCTAGTTATCTTTTTGAATGCACACACAGTACATTATTGTTATCTATAGTTGCTCTACTGTGTTACAGAACACTGTAACTTCTTTCTTCTAGCAGCTTACCACTTGTTCATCGACTTTTCCCCACTCCTCCTCTCCCAACTCTCCTTTGGTAACCACCACTCCAAGTCTCCCACGTGGGTGGCAGGGACCTGACTGCGCCATCACTGCAGCATCCCAGGGTTCACATGGGCAGGACGCCAGTCAGAAGCCAGCGACAGGCACATACCTCTGACAACGAGCTGTGCATGTCAACAGGTATTTTAACTGCCAGGCCAATTTCTGACCCATGGGTTCGTAATTTCTGATGATCTCAAAGAGCAGCAGGATTTCAAATCTCACAACTTGCTATCTTCTTTTAACTTGCAGTAAATGTGCCATTTACCTTGTAAGACCACATCCGCAGTTTATGATCCTGACACAGAGCAAAGATGAACGCGTCATGCTCCACACAATGAACAGCAAGGCTGAGGGCTCGGTCCGAAGCACCCTGCTCCCCCCTGCAAACAGAAGGCCAATCGCAGAGCTCCATGGTTGCAAAGGACGTGAGCAGCAGGATTTTCAATTCAAGTGATAGAACTACAATAGTATCTGGCTTATAGCCAATGATTACAATTAATTTTAAAAGACTATATAACAATGAAATACTATACTTTTTTTTAATCTTTTTATTCTAACCACCCAATTTTTCTACCTCTAGTAAACTGGAAGGACACTATGAGAGATAAACAGGAAGCAATCACAAGTGAAGACTCTGGAGCGTGGATTTCCTCAGGTGGAGCATGATGCTCTGCAGCTTTCTCTCCCCCCATCACTGGGAGAGCAGCAAGAGACACTGACCAGGGCAAAGCCACCAACGCGGGAGCGCTCGCACCCGGCTGTCCGGTCCCCCTCACCTGATAGCCGTTGGCATCCAGCCTATGAGCAGCCGCTGCATTACTGAGCTCTGCTTCAGTTCCACAATGGACGCCACCCCTGCAACGAGACCCAGGGACCTGTGAGCAGACTCAGAACCAATGGGGAGAGCAAGGATTCCACAAGCAGTGTTGGGCGCCTACACTTCTAAGCTAACAGCTTTATCATGTATCTTACCTAATGTCACACCTACTATCACTACTGGATCAATACAAATAGCACTTTTAGAGTCCCGGGGGGCGGGGAGGGACTTTTCCCACAATGCCATTCAGCAGAATCATTTCATTCCTTCCAAAATCCTCACCGGCAAGTTTCATGAGCCTGGTGTAGCTCTAGGTGCTGCAGGCACAGCCATAAGCAAAATAACAAATACAGAATCCCTGTCCTTGTGGCGGAGACATATTAAGCAATTCAGTAGTAACGAGAGAAAAGAAAGCTGAAGTAGAGGAAATGCTTGGGGTGCCTGTGTGTGCGATGGTCTCAGTAACTGACACTGACTCACGTCCTAAAGCAGACGAAGGAATGAGCTGAGGCCAGTATTGGCTGTCCCAGGCAAAGGCCTTGACGCAGGAGTGTGCTTGGCTGTTGAGGGCATCGCAACAGAGCATGACGCTGCTGCAGACAAAAGGAGAGAACGAACAGCCGAGACAGAGGCAGCCGTGGGACACCGTAAGTCACCTGAAGGACTCTGGCATTAGGCAGAGATGAAGGACGGCTGCCGTGGGACATCTGTGACTAATGCAGTGACAAGACCTAACTCATGTTTTAAATTTCTCAGTGTGCCCGAGCACTTTCTAAAGTGCAGTTAAAAACAATTCTAGAGGGGCCCGGCGGCGTGGCCTAGCGGCTTAAGTCCTCGCCTTGAATGCATGGGGATCCCATATGGGCGCTGGTTCTAATCCCGGCAGCTCCACTTCCCATCCAGCTCCCTGCTTGTGGCCTGGGAAAGCAGTCGAGGATGGCCCAAAGCTTTGGGACCCTGTACCCGCGTGGGAGACCCGGAGGAGGTTCCACGTTTCCAGCATCGGATTGGTGCGCCCCGGCCTGTTGCAGCTCACTTGGGGAGTGAATCATCGGATGGAAGATCTTCCTCTCTGTCTCTCCTCCTCTCTGTATATCCGGCTTTCCAATAATAATAAAATCTTTTTAAAAAAACCAACCAAACAAACAAACAAACAAAAAAAAACAATTCTAGAGAGGTATTTCAGAAACTGATGCAGGAATTCAGGCAAGAGGTGGTACTGAATGGGAGTGAGGCATCAGTAAATTTGTTTCAATTATTTTAACTACAACACCTCAATGAGACGATGGACAGCTAGTCAACTCACCTTCATAACCAGACTTAGAATCAGCTATTTCATGACATAAAATCTTGCTCTCTTCAAAACACAAGATAAAGCACCCGGGATTTGTGACAGCAAATGATGAAGAAACAATTTGGGGTACTACGAACACCACTGCCTGTACTGGGCCCTGGGCTGAACTTGTAAGCTCTGTTGAAATGGCAAACTTGTGTTCAAAGCAGAATCACACCCAGTTCCCATTCTCACCAGGCATGTCGTAAGGAGGCAGTTTTAGAACAAAGAGACCCCCAGAAGCAGACGGCAGTGCAAACAGAGCCTCTCCATCGCTGCTGAGCCAGGCTGCGGAGGCGGCAGAATTAGGAGCTGGCCCAGGGACTGTTGGAATCAACTGATAGTTGCAGGGATCCCTGAAGTCAACTTTTCCGATGTCCGTGAACACCGACTGCATTTGACTTTCAACTACTAACTCCTGTGAAGGAATGAAAAAGAAAAACGTTAGATCAAAACCACTTAAACAATATTCAGTGGTTTTCAATTGTTTTAAAAAAAAGTTTCTCAAATAAGAACATGTTGAAATGAAGAAAAACTGATTTTTTTTCTTAAATGAAAACTATTTTTTCAGTTTAAAATGTGACTGGTCATTTTGAATAATAACTAGGAAAGTATGCTTGGTAAGGGCGAACAAGCCACCCATATTTCCTTGCATTCCAAAGGATACTGACTTAGCTCTAAATCTGACACAGGCGGAATAATCTGGGACATGAAAGACAAAACACTTCACCAACGTACACTCCTATACATCCGGGAAGGGTGCGGGAAAAGCAGCCTGTGCACTGTGTGACTGGTTAGTATCAAGATGATCACATGATTCTGCGTCTCAGAGACATAAACCCCTCCGGGCAAGACGCTGCAATTCTGGAATTTCAGGCGAACTGCATTATTCAACAGGTTTATATCCAATGATTCTTCCACCAGCTCCAATGTATCTCCAGAGGTCTTCCTGTAAAAAGAGAAATTTGTTTCAAACACAAAATCTGGTCATTTTTATACTCCAAATCATTACATTACGCTGAGTTACAAAACACAGCAAACAGAAATTAAGTGATCCTATTTAGAGGAAGAACTTCCAAACCGGACAGTAGTATTTGGAGTCCTACTACGTGGCATTAACTGCTACCATAATGAAAACAAACACATCGTTCGCTCATATTTGTGGTGAGATGTGACTTTAATAACTCTTCCAATCTCAAATAACATTGATCTCAATAACTGTATTCCACCAAAAACAAAAAAAAACAAAAACAAAACACATGCCCGGTGTGATAGCATAGTGGTTAAAGTCCTCAGCTGCACGTGCCAGGATCTCATATGGTTGCCGGTTCTAATCCCAGCAGCCCTGCTTCCCATCCAGCTCCCTGGGTGTGGTCTGGGAAAGCAGTGCAGGACGGCCCAAAGCCTTGGGACCTTGCACCCGCGTGGGAGACTTGGAAGAAGCTCCTGGCTTCTGGCTTTGGATTGGCTTAGCTCCAGTCGTTGCGACCACTTGGGGAGTGAATCATTGGATGGAAGATCTTTCTGTCTCTCCTCCTCTCTGTATCTGACTTTCTAATAAAAAATAAATAAAGGCCTGGCGCTGTGGCCTAGCAGCTAAAGTCCTTGCCTTGAATGCCCCGGGATCCCATATGGGTGCCGGTTCTAGTCCTAGCAGCTCCACTTCCCATCCAGTTCCCTGCTTGTGGAAAGTAGTCAAAGGTAGCCCAGAGTCTTGGGACCCTGCACCCATGTGGGAGACCTGGAGGTAGCTCCAGGCTCCTGGCTTTGGATCAGCGCAGCACTGGCCGTTGCACTCACTTGGGGAGTGAATCATTGGACGGAAGATCTTCCTGTCTGTTTCTCCTCCTCTCTGTATATCTGACTTTGTAATAAAAATAAATAAATCTTTAAAACTAAATAAATAAATAATTTTTAAAAATGCTTATTTATTTGGAATGCAAAGAGACATGACAGAGGACTTCCACTGGTTGATCACTAGGCAAATGTGCAACGCCTCGGTGGGCCAGGCTGAAGGCAGCAGCCGGAAACCCACCTCCCACCTCCCAGGTGACTGCTTGGGCTGCAAACAAGTGAGTTAACTGCACCATCTGCTCCTATATTCATACTATGTGTGTAGTATTTCCTAATAAATATTTTAAAAATACAAGCTTGGCATGTTGATTACACAAACATTTAAAAACGTGTACGCTATCCTTTAATTGCTCAAAAGCAGCTTGTTTTGCAGTCTCCTACGGCAAGCTCTGGCAAGCATAGAGACTTCAGTCACACGTGCTAAGGTGTCTTCAGCCCCAGCGCAATCCCTGGGCCGGAGCCGGCCTTCAATAAAAGCTTTTTGATACAAAGTACGTAAACTTGAAAAGAAAAGCTTTATTCAAACTCAGGAGGTGACACAGGAGACTAGCACTTTGTCTGATCTCATGAGCTCTGGCTTCAACGCAGACGGACGCTCCTGACAGCCCTCTTCCTTGTGCCTAGCCTTTACCTATGACTGAGGCTGCCATGTGATCTTGCCCTGAATTAGTTCTGACTTGTATTTGTCATCGCCCTTCCCAGAGGAGTCAGATCCTCTGCGTCCTCTTCCTGACTTGGGCGCTCCGTCCATCTAACAGTTAAACCGGCCGCCCCTTTCCTTGTGGACCTCTGTGTCTCTGGGTCCCGCATCTGTAGATCCAACCAACCACAGACAGAAAACGTGAAAAACAAAAACCTATGCCTGTAATGAACCTACCCACCGCCCCCCCCGCCTTGTCATCACTCCACTAACAGCGTAACAATCCATATAGCATGAGGGAGGGGGTGTGTAGGTTAACACAAACACTACACAATTTTACATTCCTAAGGCACTGAAACCTCCTCAGCCCTTGGAACCAGTGAGGGTCCTGAAGCTAGTCCCTGACCGACATCAGACAGGTGCACAGCTGCCCCTCCGTACCCCCTTCTCAGACCAGCTGCCACCTGGCTTTTTCTTCTTTTGCAAGGCCTGGGTGTGGGGGCCCTGCCCCAGGACACTGCCCTCCAGTGTCTCCTCCAAGGCTGGCAGCTTTCTTCACCACACTCCTGTGTCAGGTTCCCAGCATGGTGCCCATGTCCTGCTGGAGGCCCAAAGGCCATAGTCAAGTCTGCAGAGGCTTTCTTCCGGCTGAAATCCCTTGGCTTGAAGGTCAGAGAATCCAGACAGCTCTGACTCCTCCTGCACATGTCTGTTACTTACACATCTTTCTCCACGACTTCCTCCCCCATATTACTCCTGTGTCATCCTCACTGATCTCTGTACCAACGGTTTCCTAACTGAACGTCTCTCCTCTGGGCACCTGCTAGATCATTTCCCACTGCACAACGACACACTCTACCTCCTCTAGAAGTCTCCACCATTTTCCAGCTACCCTAACCTGTGTGTCTTGTAGCAATCCTTCTTGAAGGAGCTGTCCTGTACCGGGCGTTCGCAACAGCAGTGGAGCAGTTCCTGACCACGTAACCCTTTAATCTTCACAATACTACGGTCAATCTTCACTTCTCGCGTGACCTGCTACCTGCAGACTCTGACAGGTTTTCACTCACTTCCTGACATAACCCTTCAAGACATCACTTGTTTTGTTTGATTCTCATCTCAGCCCCTCCTGGGTTCCTCTACCGCCTCTGCATCTTTCCACCTGGGTTCAGTGTACATGCCTCTTCTACAGTGGGGATTCTCAACTGGGGTGATTCTGTCCCACTCCCAAAGACATTTTTCATTGTCACATCTATGGGGAGCAGGATGGAGAACAGAGAGCGGCCTCTAATACTGCTCCGTGACCTACACAGGACGCTCTCCCCAGCCCCTGCTGTCTCCAGTAAAGGCTGATCTGGTCCCAAACGTTGACAGCACAGAGACTGCGCAATTCTGATTTCCAGGATGGGCACTACGTGCTTAGGCTGCTGCCCGTGACACCAGCGTTCCTCTCAGGGTGCCAGCTCAGGTCCCAGCTGTTCTGCCTCCAACCCAGAAATGCAGGGAAAGATGAACCAAATATTAGGGTTTGTCACCAACACAGGAAGCAGGGAGTCCCAGACTCCTGGTTTCAGCCTTGCCCACCCTGGCCACTGCAGTCATTTGGGAAGAGAATCAGCAGACAGAAGATCTTCCTGTCTCCCTCAATCACTCAGGGTTTCAAATAAATAAATCCTGAAACAATAGGAAAAACTTGATTTATTTGCATTCTCTTGATTTCATTCACCGTACTGTTTATTTTTAATTAAACAATGATTAAAAAAAAAAAAGACTTATCCTGTCTTAATTTGAAAGGCAGAATTAGAGAAGAAAGACAAAGATCTTGCATCTGCTGGTTCACTCCCAAAGGGCTGCAATAGCCAGAAGTTGGCCAGTCTGAAGCCAGGAGCCAGGAGCCTCCTCCAGATCTCCCACGTGGTTGCGGGGTCCCAAGGCTTTGGGCCGTCCTCGACTGCTTTCCTAGGCCACAAGCAGGGAGCTGGATGGGAAGTAGAGCAGCCAGGACATGAACTGGGGCCTATATAAGATGTCAACACTGCAGATGGAGGTTTACCCTACTGTGTCATGGCACCAGCATCTAAACAGTGATTTTATTGCTGGAATAAATATAGACAAACCTGTGCCTTCAGAGTAGAGGCTGTGGACATTTCAATTGTTGGGGAGGACCCACCTGGTCTTGTAACACTGAGCCAATCAGTGAATTCTGCTCTCTCACACCAGACAGTATTTCTTTCTTTCTTTTTTTTTTTGGAAAGTCAGATGTACAGAGGAGAAGAGACAGAGAGGAAGATCTTCCATCCGATAAAACACTTCCCAAGCAGCTGCAATGGCCGGAGCTTTAGCTGATCTGAAGCCAGGAGCCTCCTCTGGGTCTTCCATGCGGGTGCAGGGTCCCAAGGCCTTGGGCCATCTTTGACTGCTTTCCTAGGCCACAGGCAGAGAGCTGGATGGGAAGTGGGGCTGCCAGGATTAGAACCGATGCCCATATGGAATCCCAGTGCGTTCAAGGCAAGGACTTTAGCTGCTAGGCCATGCTGCCAGGCCCATCCATACAGACTTTAACATCCTTATTTTGTTTTTGCTTCTCTCAAAGTACTTGTGAATAGCAACTGCTTTCTTAATGAAATGATGGAGAACTTCAGGCAGTTCAGCAGCAAGACCCTTTCAGGAATCAAGATCTGATTCTCGTAACACACCACAGGAGCCCCACAGGATCACACCCAAGGGTGGGTGGCAGGCCTTTTGTGGCCAGTTTGTAAATCTGCTCCTTCCCGTCATCAGATGCCGACTGCAGCCCAGTGGAGACACTGGAGCAACAGTGCAGAGTTGACTGGGAGAGGCCGCCCCAAGGGGCATGCATGTAATGGGCAGCAGAACAAGCAACTGTATCAGTTTGCGGTGCACCTGAGGCAACAGTTCTGAAACCCACAGTC
Organism: Ochotona princeps; assembly: GCF_030435755.1. NCBI lineage: Eukaryota > Metazoa > Chordata > Mammalia > Lagomorpha > Ochotonidae > Ochotona > Ochotona princeps. Next base: position 14,320,186 of record NC_080835.1, on the reverse strand, counting down.
CTAGTCCAATCTCCCTCCAGAACTCATGATTCCTGCTCATGTTTCCATCCAATCCGTCTCCAAACCCCTGGATCCACCAAACCAAAACACCCACACACATCCCAACATGCGGGCTTCATCTACGCTTTTCCCCAACTAATGGCATCTCTGTACCTTCCAGTTACCCCATGCAAAAGTTTGGGGACACACCCTACAACAGACTGAAGGAAGAGATTTAAACAAACGCACCTTCAAAACACCCACATTCTGAACATTTCTTACCACTTCTACCACCACCCTAGTTTAAGACGCCATCACCTTTCGTCTGGACTAACCTTACAACTGATCTCACTTCTCCCAAGTCTTCTCTACTATTCTGTATTCACAACAAAACGGACACAGCCATCCTTTCAAAACACTACTTAGGGACAGGCATGCGGCACAGTGCATGAAGCCACTGCTTGGGAGGCCCACTCACATCCTGCATCGGCATCGGGGATTAAGCCTTGGCTACTCGCTTCCAATCTGGCTTCCTGCTAAGGTGCACCCTGGTATGAAGGAGAGGAGGACAAATACTGCTGAGTTTCACACTCCTGCCTTCAGGCCATTCCAGCCTTGGCTGTTACCACTTTGCCTTTCCAATAAACAAACATTAAAAAAAAAGCAACTTCCATCACATCATTGCTCCTCTATGCAATGGCTTTCTTCCCAACTTGCTGCAAAATTCAAAGTCTTAAAATGACAGACAAAGCCCCGATCTGACTCTTAGTTTTTATTAACTGCAACATATTTGACATGGGGAAACACTTCTTAAACAAGTAAGATTTCTCTAACTCAAGTCTCTCTTCAGAGCCTCAGACGTGCACTTGTCAATGCTGGGGCCTCTTAATCAGTTATGTTCAGAACAATCATTCACATGTTTCCATCACTAGCTCGGCAAATGGCAATCTCCCACCTGGTATCAGGTTAGGCACATCCAAAACCCGGCATCATCCTTGCTCTTCTCGCCTTACCATTTCCTGCCCACACTGAACCCCCCACCCAGTCCTAGCAATTCTACCTTGCTTAGATCAGTCAGCCATCTATTTCCTTTTTCCTAGCCTCTCCCACATTTAGCCACCATTAAACTTAACTAAAGCTTTGCACTATAGCCACCAACCCAAATCGATTTTCCACAGAGGACTCTGGTCCTGACCATTTGAACTCTTAAAACCCTTAAAATTTAACTCTTCAAAAAGAAGTATTCAACGACTGTTCCAATAAATACCCTGTGATTAAACAAAGCCACCTTAAACACAGGGCGGGGGTCCCTTGCACTGTGTGGTCCCCCTGCTCTCCTGCCACTTGGCTTTACCTGCTGCCGGGGAGCCACACACACGTTCCATCAGGCTCTCCAAGGACTGCCCCGCGCTTTTGCCTGGTGACATGTGCATTCACTGGCCCGGCTTTCTGAACTGCCTTCCCTCAACTACCTGTCCTCCTGCTAGCCTGTCCTACTGCGGGTCTCAGGTCAACTGGGACGTCCTGGACATTTTCCCCTGTCTTCTGCATTACGGTCTCACAGCCCTGTACTGCAGGAATATGCAAATCTGTATTTACATATCTGTGCTGCCATCCAGTTTTTTTTTTCCTTTTCCGACACTGTCCCTTGAAGGCAGGTCCAGGTCTCTTCCTACTGCCGGCCTGATGACAACAGGGGCAGTATATGTTCATCCTTTCATCCCAGTACCTAGCACAATGCCTGCTCAAACCTGCTTCTGCAGTGAAGACAGCTAAGCACTATAAAAAATAACGGGCTGGACTGGGCACCATGACTCATCCCATCCCGTCCCATCCCATCCCATCCCAACGCCAGTTCCTGCCCAGGCTGCTCCACTTCCCATCCAGCTCCCTACTTATGACCTGGGAAAGAAGTGGAGGACGGATGGTACAGGTCGCTGGGACCCTGCACCTGCGTGAAGGGTCTGGAAGAAGCGCCTGGCTTCAGATAAGCTCAGCTCCAGCCACTGCAGCCATCTGTGTAAATCTGTCTTTCCAATAAAAATAAATAAATCTTTCAAAACAAAAATCAGTGTGGATCTCTTCCTGGCAGGACTAACCCTCGGGTCAGCAGCCACTCCCACACCCGGACTTGCAGGGGGAGGGACTGGCGGCCGCGGTACTCACCAATGAATGAACCTGTTCCTGGTGACCGACAGCAATTTGCCGCTTTCCATGTAGTAGAAACCCCCAGCGCTCTCATTGTACTTGGCGGTTCCAGCGGCCACAGTCGCCGTCCCTGCGAAATCCACGCCGTCAGTCCACACACGTGGGTCCCCGCGTGGGTGACAGGGGCAGCAGGCGCCGGGCAGGGGGTGACAGCCTGACCACCCGCCCGCGGACAAGAGAAGGTAGGGAGGAAGCGCTCCATCCCTGGACCGCAGGCATGTGGACCGAACCGGGGTCCAACAGGAGGACCCGAGGGGAGACGCCTAGGAGAGAGATGGGGCCGCACCCTCCCCGGCCCCTTCCGTACCTACGCAGCCGATGGTGAATTCCCGAAAGTGCCTCGGCCTCTCCCGCTCCGCGCCGCTCAGCTCCAAGAAGCTCCGTTCCAGGGAGCCCGCCGCCGCCATCTTCCCGCCGCCGCCGCCGCCGCGCGAGGCCCGACGGGACGGCGGAGAGGCCGCGCCCCGTCGTCACTTCCGGGGGCGGGGCGGAGCAACGGCGAAAGGTTGCTGCGCTCCTTCGCGAAGAACAGGGTCGCTCGTCGGTCGGGGCCAAGCTGGGCTTGAGTCGGGAGAACCGAGTGAGCCGGGAGGAGCCCAGCAGAGAAGCCCCAGCGCGCTGGAAGCTTCGCGGGCCCGGCTAGGGCTCCTCGGGAGAGCCGCGCCCTTTACCCGGCGGCCTCAGGGCCGGAGGCGGGACCGGCTGCGTTTCCATTTTACAAACGCGGGCGCGGGCCAGCCCGGAGGGGCGAGGCCGTTTCGGTGTCTTCCTGCAGATCTCGAGGTCTCCCGACTCCCTGTCGTTACGGTTCGGGGACGCGTGGCGGGATGTATCGCGAACATTCTCTCTGTGTCGAATCCTACCGGGTTCAGTTAAACGTTGACGCTGCCGACGTGAGCTAGATGAGGCTGCTCACCTGCGCGCGCGTCAGAGGATTTGGCCGCCTTGCGTTCCATCCTTGATCTCGCCCTGGCTTGCGGTGCAGCAGAACGCTCCTAGAGGATATTTGCAGTGGACCGCAGTGGACACTCAGTGTGTAACCTTGTTAGTGCCAGGACTGCAGCTTTGTTGCTGCGTTTCACTCATTCCCTGCCCTGCCCCCTCACACCCTCTGGGACACCAGCTGTACCAACCAGCCTTTATTATTTTTTTCATTCCCCCTACAATCGGTGGTTCTGCCACCTTTCCATCATCCCAAACTTCCTCCTGCTTTCTTGCTTCATCTTAAATTACGTTAGTCCCCGACTGACTCCCCCGTCTCTCCAACTCCAGTTAACACCACCCAGGTTCAGTTGAACATGAAGTGAAAAATAAGACACCCAGCCTGGCATGCCTCCCTCTCCCATCACGACCCCACTGGGGAGCCTGTAATGCTGCCCACATTGTATTTCCATGTCCATCTTCTGTCTCGATGAGTTATTTTTGTTTTTTCTTTGAACGGGTTACAGGGAGCAGAGACAGAGAGGGATCCTCCATCTGCTAGTTCACTACCCACACGAGGGGGATTGCGTTCATTCCTCTCCTGAGAATGGCAGGTGTCCATCACTCCTGCCTGCTAGAGTCTACCTTGGTGGGAGCTGGAGCTGGAGCTGGGAAGAGCACCAGCTGAGTGAGACAGGAACACCAGCTGATGTCCATTCATGCCCTGGCCTGGGGTTTCATAATTGCCTCCTACAAGGCCTCCTTGCTTGCCATACTCTTCTTGTACCTTTCCCAGGGTTCCATACTCCCAGAAGTGCATCCAACACGCAAGAGACATTGAGGACATGTTTGAGGAGTGAATGAGCCATCCAGGAAGGATAGATGAGGTCTGTTGTCCAACCTGTTTTGCTTTTCATCCTGAGAATGCATCGACGTCCTCTGCTGGCGGTCATGTCCCCCGTGTGCATCTCGGCGTGCTGTCGGCTGCACAGGCATCGGCGACTGAGGAGGTCCAGTCCTGGTACTTACGCTCCAAGGTCAGACCACAAATTTGTAATTTTTCCTGTGGCTGGGGCTTGAATGCAGCCATCTAGTTGGGGAGTCCTGCCAAGAAACCTCACATGGGGTGACCTCAAACTTGTGTGCACCACCAGTCAGTACAAGGTCAAGTTCAGTCCATCACCTGTGCCAGACAATGCACATACTGGTGGTTGAAGTTGCTTGGTCTGTTCCACTCTCCAGCCCCATCTCTTGTGTGAACCGATTGATGGGTGCTGTAGCTTAGCCCAGCCCAGCCCAACTTAGCCCCCCACAGTCCCAGTCCTAGTCAGGACCCCTGGCCTAGTCAGAATGACTCCCAAAAACCCCCACCAGGCCCATCCCCACCTCGTGTTCGCGTGTGCTGGCACGTGCTATGGCCCATCCCGTTCCCTCCCACATTCCATTCGGTGCACACACCCGTGAGAGCTGCAACTTAGCTCATCCTGACCTACCCTCATTCCTGGCCCATGTGGATGCTGATAGGTGCCCTGCCTTGTCCAGCTTGGGCCACCCCCAGTCCTGACTCTCATGCTCATCAGTGAGAGCTATAACCTAGCAGGGGAGAACCCAGAATTCCCCTACCAGGCTTGTTCCCAGCTCCAGACCCTGCGCTTGACAGAGATTACTGTGGTCCAGCCTGATACAACTTGCACCCAGCCCAGCCCCAGCACTTGCCAGTGGATGATACTACAGCTCTGCCTGGAGCAGCCTGCCACCAGTCCCAGCTCACTGACCCAGTTGGAGTTGCAGCCTAGCAGGGGAGGCCCCAGAATTAGCCTACCAGGCCTGTTCCCAGCTCCAGATCTTGCACATGCTGGTGGGTGTTTGGACCCAGGTATCAGTTCTCACTGGCAGCTCTCACTATCCCAACCAGGTACAGCCCACACCCCATCTTGGCTCTTGGATGTGTCAGTGGTTGCTGAGGCCTGGCCCAGCCTGGCCTTCCTCCAGACCTAGCTCACACACATGCCATAAGTGCTGCAGCTTTGCCTGACCTGATCCACCCCCAGCCCTGGCTCTCACAGCTGCAGCCCTAGCAGGGGAGTTCCCTAAGTTCCTCCACCAGGCTGCTCCCAGTCCTGAATTTAACACATGCTGGCAGGTACTGTTGCCTTGCTTGGCATAGTTTGAAAGCGGCATTATTTTGAAAAAACAAACTTCATCTTTCATTAGTGACACATCTGTTGTGGTATAAGTTATAGTCCATCACGATATGGTTGTGTGTGGCACATCACACTTGAGACTAATTATCTCCACATATGTATGAAGAGATGAGACCTCTTTCCCAAGTTCCCAGTCTTCAAGCTCAGCTGCCTCCCTAACATCACTTGGACATCCCCCAGGCATCTTGGACTCAACGTGGACAAACCACATTCATTGTATCCTTGTCCATACTGTGACAGGGACTCTGTCCATGAGGCTGCTGCCACCCCATGATCCAGCTAGAAATCAAGAGATTCTGGATTTTAAAAAAGACCTATTTATTTTGGGGTTTGGGCCTTGGGATTGGGGGCAAAAGCAGCTCCCGACAGTGTGGCGGCTGTGGGGGGGTGCCCCTGCCTGGCCGGACCCAATTTTGGGGACTCAGGCCAAAGCCACTGCCGAAAGGCAGTGACCGAGTCCTTGGCTTTGGGTGGCCAGTGCACCAAGTGGTGCCAGGCTGTGCATGCTGGCCACCTCGTGGTGAACTCTGGGGTTTTTAGGATATGTAATTGCTGCCTAGGGACACCCATTAATAAGGCCACTGTTAGTGTAGGTGAGAGATGAATTCTAGGTGATTCCCAGTGACGGGGTCATGAAACTTTCGGGCAAGCATGGGGACTGAGACCTGATGGTTTGGAGGAAAGTGTCCATAAGATCTATTAGGGCCAGACTGATTCACCAGCCCAATTAGCAATCCTGAGATGGGCTGTTAGCATAGAACATCACTGACTGCCACACACCAGTGCACACCAAAGCTATGGATGGGGACCTGTCTGGCAGGGCAAGGTACCAATACCTGACTGGGTGGTGGAATAGTGGACTGGTTACAATTGGCAGGTCAAGACACTAACCAGCATGAGAGAACTTGCCGAGAGAACTCGGACTGGGGGTAAACTCTATGGGGGAAGTGTGGGCCCAACCCTGTGGAAATACAAATCCCGCAGGTTAGCTCGTGAACTAGGGTGGTGATGGGCTGAGCTAGGTGTGATCATGCCACCTGCCATTACTTAAAAGGAACTGATAGCAGTCTGGGCAGGTAAAGGCAGCAGCAGCCAAAGGTGCATCCTAAAATAGGATATGGAGTGGGCTGGGCTGCAACTGGAAGGGGACAGACTGGACAGGGCCAAGCAAACCCAAATTCACAAGAAAAAATAGAAACCAGGAGGATGGAGCACATGTCATGCCGAATGAGGCTCTTACACCTACTGGTCTGCAAAAGCCAGGGATACTAGGCCAAAGCATCGAAAGCAAAGGTTGAGACAGGTGGGGGTCTTAGCCAATTGGGTCAGAATAAACACTGGCACGCACGTTATCTAGGGCTGGGAATAGACTCGGTTGGGGAGCTGTGAGAGTACACCCTTGCTGGGTTGAGGTTTCCACGGGAGAGTGGGGGCCGGAGTGGGGGCTGCATTCTGGTCTGGATATGACTGCAACCTCTCTTGGCATAAGTGTGAACTGGAGCTGGGCTCACCAAGCCGGTCTAGATGCTAGCACCATCTGGTGCTCTGGAGAACCTGGGTAGCTGTAGGACGGATTAGGCTGGGTCTCTGTCTCTACTGAGCCATGTGTGAGCAGTGTCTGGGTATGGATAAGCCTTGGCTGGGCTGAAACATCCAACATAAAGAACTGGAATGAATTGAAGGCCAGCAATGAGGGCTGACCCATGGAACCACCAACATGCACAAGATCTGGCATAGGGAGAGGTTCTGATGGAGGAGCTTGGGAAACTCCGCTGTCGGGACATAGTCCCTACAGGTGAGCGCAAAAACAATGATAGGGCGCAACCCAGACCAGGCCAGAGGAAGATACCCACAGGCATACATTAGGCATAGGTGGGGGGGCAGACAAGGCTGAACCTGTTCACATCACTCGCTGGTGAATCTGAGCACCAGAAGAGTGTGAGTCAGGCTGGGTTTGGTCGCTACACAAACCAGTGCACATTACGGCATGCCAAGGTGGCGTGAGCCATATCAGATGTGGTTGTAGCACCCCACACGTGAGAACCAGGGGGAGAAGGGTAGAGCCGGCAGGGGGAATGTGGGCTCCCCTGCTGGACAACTACTCCCACTGGAAAGCGTGAGTTGGGATGGGGGCATACCAGGCAGGGCTACAACATCTATGGGACTCAGGTGAACTAGATTAGGGAAGGGCCAGATTGAGCTGACTTCTGACTGGTGCAAGTAAAAGTTAGAGTGGGTGAGGGTTAGTTGGGCTTTGCCGCATCATCAGCTGGCAGATGCTGGCACTGGGAGTTTAATCTGTCAAACTCCAGAACCACCTGGAGAATACAGGATCTGGGAGTGGGAGTGGCCTAGTAGTGAGACAGTCGGCACCTCCCTCTTGGGTTACCATTCCCACTGGAAAGCACGAAAACCAGGATAGGGACAGGGGGTGGCTAGACAGAAAGGCACTTGCTAGTATGTGTGTGGGCTAGATAGTAGGGTTGGTTGGGTTGAGCTAGGCTTCAATGCCCATTGACATGTACAAGAACTAAATGGGTTGTGGGAGAGACTGAACAAGTCTGCGATACATACTGGCAAGCATGGGAACCAGGGTAGGGGACAGGCCTGGTGGGGGTTATGGGGAGTCGCCCCCAACTAGGCTGCAGCTCCCACTGGTCTGCGTCAGGGCCGAGTATGAAGTAGACAGGATCAGGCTGGACTACAATACCCATCGGTTCATGTGGAAGACAGGGCTGGAAACAGAACTGACCCAGCAGTTGCAACGATCTGCATGTGCATAAGCTAATTGGGACGACGGACTGTGCCAGACCCTGTACTGACAAGCACACACAAGAATCAGGTGTGGGACCACCTCAGACGAAGTTTGTTTGGAGATCCCTCCAACCGAACTGCTGATCTAAGAACCCCAACCACGAAGAGACTGTGTCAGCCAGTAGATTCTGCATAGATTTCGTTGCAATTGGAATGGCGAGATTGGCAGCAATTCATACCTGTTGAACTATCAAAACTGCTTGAGCAGAACCCTCAGAGTGTGCCTCACATTGGGGATCTGGGATGGGTGGGAGGCTGGGTGGGGCTTTTCCCTTTTTTTCTCCCCTGACCCCAGATACAGGGGGAAAAATGATGATATTAGTGTGGAAACAATGGTATTACCCACTTTCCTGTAGCCCTTGACCTTTTGTACCCTAAACAACTGAGTAAGATTATTAAAAAAAAAAAAAGACCTATTTGTTTTTATCTGAATGGCAGGCTTACAGAGAGGGAAGGAGATATAGATCTTCTATCTGCTGCCAGAGCCAAAGCCAAGAGTCCGGAACTTTTTCCAGATCTCACACGTGGGTGCAGGAGTCCAAGCACTTGGGGCATCTTCTGCCATTTTCCCAGGCACATTAGCCGACCAGAAGCCAAGATCCAGGAGCCAGGAGCTTCTTCCAGGTGCAGGCACCCAAGGAATTGTGGCATCCTCTGTTTCTGTGACCACAAACAGGGAGTTGGGTGGGAAGTGGAACAGCCAGTACACAAACTGGCATCCATATGGTGTGCAAGGTGAGGCTTTAGCCACTGAGCCATCATCTGGGCCCATAAATATATACATATTTACGTTATTATGTAATAAAATGCTGCTATGAACATATAAACTATTCATACCACAAATGTTTATTTCAGATGGTGATAGCCATCATAATGGTCCAACTCAAAGATGTCCGTGTCCTAACCCCTGGAGTCTGCCATCACCAGAGATATACATGTGGCTGCTGGCATTTTACATGGAAGAAAGGAGCCATTGACCTCTCAAGTAATGAGGCAGGGCCCAACGTGATAGCTTAGTGGCTAAATCATCACCCTGCATCTGCTGGGAACCTGCACAAGGGCCAGTCCATATCCTGGCTGTCCCACTTCCCATCCAGCTCTCTGCCTGTGGCCTGGGAAAGCAGCAGAGGATGGCCCAAAGCCTTGGGACCCTGCACCCATGTGGGAGACCTGGAAGAGCTCCTGGCTCCTGGCTTCAGATTGGTTCGACTCTGGCCATTGTGACCACTTAAGGAGTGAACCAGCGTACAGAGGATCTTTCTCTTTCTATCTATAAATCTGCCCTCCAATACAGATAAATAGATCTTAAAAAAGACAAGTAAAGAAAGGAGGCAGAAGCCAGACCTTTCTGGGAGCGCAGCCAGTGCTCTGACTCCTGCATGAAGCTGAAGGGCATGGCCTTGGCCTGGCTCTGGGCTCTGTCCCTGCCCCTGCTGTGGGTCAGTGCAGATGCAGAAAGGGCTAGCCGTGGGGCCCAGCGCTGTGGTCTCGCAGCTAAAGTCCTCGCCTCGCCTTGTACACTCTAGGATTCCATATGAGCACCGATTCTAATCCCGATAGTCCTGCTTCCCATCCAGCTCCCTGCTTGTGACCTCGAAGAGCAGTTGAGAATGACCCAAAGCCTTGGGACCCAAAGCCTTGTGGGAGACCCAGAGGAAACTCAAAGCTCCTGACTTTGGATCGGCTCAGCTCTGGTCATTGCGACCACCTGGGGGAGTGAACCAGTGGATGGAAGATCTTTCTCTGTGTTTCTCCTCTTCTCTGTAAATCTGCTTTTCCAATAAAAATAAATAAGTCTTTTAAAGTTATTTTTTTAAAAAAGAATCACATAACATACCGTTCACACCTAAACCAACTGGGAACCAGCTGGGAAAAATGACTCAGAAAGAGGTTAGGTGAGACCTACTTGAGATCCCTAAACCAATGACAGCACACTGGACAGAACATCAGGTAGGTGTCAGCCGACTTGGGTCAAGCTCTGCTTTAACCAGCTTCGAATGGCTTGGCAAGCCCCTTCTAGCATATTAAAAGAGGATGCATTTCTTATGTTGGAGATCCAGAAGCTCCTGGCTCTTGGCTTCAGATCAGTTTAGCTCTGACCACTGTGGCCGTTTGGGCAATGAACCAGCAAATGGAAGATTTATCTGCCTGTCCCTCCCTCTCTCTCTGTAGCTAGGCCTTTCAAGTAAGTCAGTCAGTCAGTCAGTAAATGCAGTCTTTTTTAAAAAGAAGAGGATATACTTATTGATCTTCAAGCTTTTTTCTGACGTTAAAACTCCAGGATCGGTGGCCGATCAGAGAATGGATAATCTCCACCTCCTAACTTTTTTTTTTCTTGTGGATTTATTTATTTACATTAAAGTCAGTGTTACAGAAAGAGGTCTTCTATCCACTGGTTCATTCCCCAAATGGTCACAAAAGTTGGAGCTGGTCTGGTCTGAAGCCAAGAGCCAGGAGCTTCTTCTGGCTCTCCACTTGTACGTGAGTGGCAGGGCCCAAGCACTTGGTCCATCTTCTGCTGCTTTCCCAGGTGTACTAGCAGAGAGCTGGATCAGAAGTGGAGCAGTCAGAACTTGAACTTTTGCCCATACTGAATGTTGATGACACAAATGGCAGTGCTTAAACTTGCTACACCACAGCACCAAACCCATCTTCCTAATGTCTTAATTTACTTTAATTTACTTAATTTACTAAATTTTTATGTTCAACATCCATTATAAGTCTAACAACTGAGGGGCAATTGTTAACCGCTGCCTGTAACTCTGGCATTCCGTAAGGCTTTCCAGATCTGGCTGCTGCACTTCTGTCTCCCTGTTAGCGCTCCTGGGAAATCAGTTGAGGAGGCCGAAGGACATAGCTCCTGGCTCCTGGCTTTGGCCAGGCCCAGCCCTCCCCACTGTAGCCAGCAGGAAGATCTCTGTATCATTGTGACAAAAATGAATTCCAAGAACTGAAAGGTACCTAACAAATAAGTGAGGAATGACTCAAATCCTGTTGGCAGGCTGTGGAATGAACATGAACTGTGTTAGATTGCCATCTAGTGGTTAGGTAGAGGCTTCGTTTAGCAGCAAAATGCAGACCGTGAGGAATGTTTCATTCACAAATACATTCATAAGGAAGACATTTTTACCCCTTAAAACAGTTTCCTAGAAGTGTTTTGTGAGATCAACACAAATGAGTAAGTATGGGTGACCAGTTATGTAAACTGAAGTTAAGTTTTCTAAAGTAAATAACTGTTCTTTTAAAAAATATTTATTTATGAGAGAGAGAGAGAGAGAGAGAGAGAGAGAGAGAGAGAGAGAGAAGAGATCTTTCATCTGTTTTGCTTTCCAGACTCCTTGGCCTACAGAATCCTTTTTTTCCCTTTTTTTTGTAGGACCAACAGGGATGTATTTTGGGAAACATGATTTGACTCGTCATTTTCCCTGTATGTTAAAAATATCCATGAAAGCTCAACGTTTCCTGACCACAGAAGCGTCTTTGACCTTCATATCTATGCCACAGGCAAAGCAAGCTCAAGCTGCTTTGTAATCAGTAATACCCACATTGAAGTGGAGTTTGGTTGATTTCGAGGGGACAAGCTCTCTACTGAGACTAGCATTGCTTCACAGTGAGCAATCTTTGCACAACTCACTTCCTTTGGGGCGCTGGGGATGTCTTCTGCCGTTTACACAGGGACTTGCCGTCCCTGCTGACAACAATCGCAGCCAGGAACAGGGACGCAGACACAATGAAGGAACCTCGGGGTTTTTCCCTTTTCTTTTTTAGGATTTATTTTTACTTATGTGAAAGAGTGAGAAAGAGAGATAGCTCTTCATTAGCTCGTTTACTCCCCAAATGACTGCAATAGCCCTGGCTATACCAGGCGGAAGTGAGGAGCCCTGTGCCTTAATTGACAGCAACCCAACATTGGCCCCGACACTTTCTATTTCTTTAGGCTTTTGTATTTTTAAACTTCCTCTGCATCTGCTTTATTAATCACAGCAACTGCATTTCTTCTTCTTTTTTTTTAAAGATTTATTTTTATTGGAAAGTCAGATATACAGAGAGGAGGAGAGATAGGAAGGAAGATCTTCTGCCTGTAGATTCACTTCCTAAGTGGCTGCAGCTGCCAGAGCTAAGCTGGTCTGAAGCCAGGAGCCAGGAGCTTCTGCAGGGTCTCCCACGTGGGTGCAGGGTCCCAAGGCTTTGGGCCGTCCTCAACTGCTCTCCCAGATCTCAAGCAGGGAGCTGGATGGGAAGCAGGGCTGCTGGGATTAGAACTGGCATTCATATAGGATCCCAGTGTGTGAAAGGTGAAGACTTTAGCCACTATGCTATCGTGCAGCATCCGTGTTTTTTTTTTTTAAATTTGTTTATTTTTATTGAAAACTCATATATACAGAGAGGAAGATCTTCCATTTGTTGGTTCACTCCCCAAACGGCCACAACGGCTGGAGCTGAGCTACACCCATCCAAAGCCAGGAGCCTGGAGCTAAGGCTTTGGGCTGTCCTTGACTGCTCTCCCAGGCCACAAGATGGGAAGCAGAGTAGCTGGGACATGAACAGGAGTCCATATGGGATCCTGGTGTGTGCAAGGCTAGAATTTTAGCTTCTAGGCTACTGCCCCATTGAAAAGCAGATATGCAGAGAGAAGGAAATATAGATAGAAAGAACTTCTACTCACTGGTTCACTATAATGGCCAGTGGCTGTAACAGTCATATCTGAGCTGATCCAAAGCCAGGAGTTTCCTCCAGGTCTCCCACATGGGTGCAGGGTCCCAAGGCTTTGGGCCTTCCTCGACTGCTTTCCCAGGCCTCAAGCAGGAAGCTGGATGGGAAATGGAGCAGGTGCAATATGAACCAGCGCCCCTACAGGATCCTGGCCGCTGCAAGATAAGGATTTAGTCACTAGGTTGTTGTGCCAGGCCCTGAAGAATCTTTATTTATCCTTTGTTTATTCTTCCAGTCCTGATGACACACCTTCCGTGTGTCAGGCATGGAGGTTATGAGGACCCCCCAGAGAGGCCAGCACGATGACTAGTTGGCTAATCTTCCAGCTATACGGGTGCTGGTTTGTATCCTGGATGCTCTACTTCCCTTTCAGCTCCGTGTTCATGGCCTGGGAGAGCAGTCGAGGATGGCCCAAAGCCTTGGGACCCTGCACCCATGTGGGAGACCTGGCAGAAGCTCCTGACTTCAGATAGGCTCAGCTCTGGCTGTTGCAGTCACTGGGGGAGTGAACCAGAGGATGGAAGTTCTTTCTGTCTCTCCTTCTCTCTGTAAAACTCATCTGCCTTTCCAATAAAAATAAATAAATCTTTTTTAAAAATAATTATAAAAGAAGGCTCCCACATCCTCGCTCCAGCTTTTTGCTGCCGTAGACCCTGGGAAGGGGTGAGTCCCTGCCACCTGCCACGGGATGAGTTCCCAGCTCTGGGCTCTGGTTCGGCCCAGTCTTGGCAGTTTCCCATATTTGGGGCATCAACAAGTAGGTGATTACTCTTTCTGTCTGTTTCTCAGTCTCTAAAATACATTAAAGATCAGAAAATTTTTTTATATTTAAAGGTAAAATCATGGAATAAGTGAAGTATGTCAGTGACTTCTCACTTCTCCTTTCATTATTCTTTCAGTCCACTAGGAAGGCAGCGATGCTTACACTATGCCACCAACACCTGCCACTCTTTCTGTCCACTCAGGAAAGCACCATGACTTCAGACGCCAGGGCCTTCTGGTGCCTCTGAAGCTGTTTCCCCTCCCCTGCCCTGGCCTGACCCTCTTTGGGCAGTACACATAGTAGATTTCTCCCTGTAAATTGCAGCATGTTTTAGCTGATTATTTGATTCATTAAATACTGTTTTTCTTTTATTAGTTATTTTTAAAGATTTATTTATTTTTATTGCAAAGTCAGATATAGAGAGAGGAGGAGAGACAGAGAGGAAGATCTTCCATCCTTTGATTCACTCCCCAAGCAGCCACAACAGCTGGAGCTGCTCTGATCCGAAGTCAGGAGCCTGGAGGTTATTCTGGGTCACTCAAGCGGGTGCAGGATCCCAAGGCTTTGGGCTGTCCTTGACTGCTTTCCCAGGCCACAAGCAGGGAGCTGGATGGGAAGTGGGGCTGCTAGTACCTGTGCCCATATGGGATCCCAGCACATGCAAGGTGAAGACTTTAGCCACTGAGCTACTGTGCTGGTCCCCTATTAGTTATTTGAGAGTCAGAGTTACAGAGGAAGACACAGACAGAAAGAGAAAGTGAGAAAGATCTCCCACGTACTGGTTCATTCTCTGGATAGCAACAGCAGCCAGGGCTGGGCCAGACTGAAGCCAGGAGCTAGGAGTTTTTTCCACATCTCCCACATGGGTGTCGTGGCTCAAACACTGGGATCATCTGTTGCTTTTTTAGGCCATACTAGGGAGATGGATCAAAAGCGGATCAGCTAGGACACAAACTGGTGTCCACATGGGACGCTGGTGTCACACGCAGTGGGTGCCCTGGCTAGGCCACAATACCAGCTTCAAATGCTACTTTTTTTTTTAACCTTTGTAATACTTCATACATAAGTTCATTCATGACATCAGAAAAATAATTCTTGAACTACATGCCAGTGCTGTACCATCAACACCTGCTCCAGAAGCTTAGAACCAGACAGGAAATGGTCAGCGGGGATGCACTTATACCTCACTGGGTGGGACACAAAGATTAATTACTCCTAACTGGGGTATGGAAGATTTCTCTGCACACCCCTCCTAAACATGCTCACCTAAACTGTTGACATATATCCTGTTAGAATTATAGAGTTAGACTACCTGAAAAACAGCCAGGTTCAGCGAAATCATACTTCAATGCTATGAACTGCTAAAGACTAAAATTAAAATAGGCATGAGACAGCTCAATAGCAATCTAAGCCATTTTAAGGTGTATAGAACATGGTTGAATGCAAACCAAAATTGAAATGTCTATGAAGAAGTCACAGGTTGTGGTTGAGAACCTGCATTTTCCTATTAACATATTGGTTAATCAATACCATGTCAATTAATGCCATAATGTTGTAAATGGTTGGAAATATTATGTTGGGACTTTTAATTGATTGGAATGATACTCTGCTGGCTCTACCTTCAGACCAGAGATGGTCTCATCAAGAAACCATTGAACTTACCAGGACAATAAGATGCTGGACTTTATGCTTGGTAAATACCTCCAATGAAAGAATGTCAACTGAATTTGAACTATGGAAATGCAACAAGGTAGAGCAATCCATCGTGGGGGTAGGGTTTGGGGAGGGGCGGGGGGAATCCCAGTGCATAAAAAAATGTATCACATAATGCAATGTAATTAGTTTTAAAAAAAGGAAATGCAATAAAAATATATGTTAAAAAAAAAAAAAAAAAACACCTGCTCCAGGAGCTGGAGCTGACCTTAATTCACACTTGAGGTGCTGGTGGCGTGTCACAGCCCAACAGGTGGTGTCAGGCTGCCTTCACTGATGGAGCACTACCCCACCTCCCTTTCTTGCGCATCTTCTGAGGAGCGTGACGGTCCCTTCCTCAGGAGTCCCGTATCGCTTTCAGCATCAGCTCGGACAGTTGTCATCAGTGATGGGCACTGGCACGTGCTATCTTAGGGCTCTTCAAAGTTCCACGGAGAACGTGTTATGAGACGACTGCGTGACTTTCAAAAACTTTTTGCACTTAAAATAGATTGATCCAACTTTTGGGAAAAAAAAAAACTTCACAGTTTCATCTACTTTAAAAATGTCTTTTTGGAGGGAGGAGGATGAGGGGGAAAGAAGAGGTCAAATCCCTGAGCTTAAGGAACTGTATCATGAAAAATAAAAATAAATGTCCTTTTATGTGCACATGCTGGAAAGGCAGAGCAACGGAGAGAGCGAACGAGTGAGCCAGCAAGCTTCCATCTACTGGTTTGCTCCTTAAATGCCCACAATCACCAGAACTGGGTCAGAGCCAGGTGCCCAGAACCACGTGGGTGGCAGGAGTGCAGGTACTGGAGCCAGCATCCTCTGACGCCAAGGAGCATTAGCAGAAACCTGCATCAGAAGCACGGAGCAGTCGAGGCTCTAATACGGGATGGAGATGACTCAAGGAGTGGCTTAACCCTGCAATGCATTTGCTGCTACATTTACCTTGTAGTTCACTTCCCATGCCGCTTTTGGAAGAACTCTCACGTGTAATCCACTGATCATCGAGTTCCAATGCATGAACTCTCACATCTGCAAGGAACCAGATGTGCAGCGTCTCAGTAAAATACAATATTAATCCCGATACAATTTAATCTTGATGAGCAATATCAAAGCTGATCCTGGAAAAAGATTTTATTTACATGTATAAAGCCTAGAACAGCTTTTTCACGTTGAAGCACGCAAGATCGCGAAGAAGTAGAGATTCAGGATTCTGAGTCTAGAGTCTCACTGAGATATAAACTCTTGTGCGGTCATACCTAGTTCCAACACCTCATTCCTCCACCCGTGGTGCCAGCAATCCCATATGGGCTTCGGTTTGAATGTCAACTATTCTCCTTTTTTTTTTTTTTTAAGATTTATTTATTTTATTACAAAGTCAGATATACAGAGAGGAGGAGAGACAGAGAGGAAGATCTTCCGTCCGATGATTCACTCTCCAAGTGAGCCGCAACGGGCCAGTGCGCGCCGATCCGAAGCCAGAAACCAGGAACCTCTTCCGGGTCTCCCTCGAGGGTGCAGGCTCCCAAATCTTTGGGCCGTCCTCGACTGCTTTCCCAGGCCACAAGCGGGGAGCTGGATGGGAAGTGGAGCTGCCGGGATTAGAACCGGCGCCCATATGGGATCCCGGGGCGTTCAAGGCGAGGACTTTAGCTGCTATGCCACGCCGCTGGGCCCCAACTATTCTCCTTTCAATCCAGTTCCTGCTAATGTTCCTGGGAACACAGTGGAAGATGGCCCAAGTCCTTGGGCCCCTGTGCACAGGTGTGACACCCAGAAACTCCTGGCTCCTAGCTTCGGATCAGCCCAGCTCTGGCCATTGTGACCATTTGGAGAGTGAACCAGTAGGTGGAAGATCTCTCTCTGTCTCTTACTCTCTCTCTTTGTAACTCTGACTTGCAAGTAAAATCTTTTTTTTTTTTTTTTTTAATAAGTGCTATTTCTGCCTTTGTAGTCACAAAGTCAAAGGACTGTGCCCACCTGCCCACAACTTTGTCTTCATTTGAATTCAAATCTCCATTGAAAGAATTTTGAACCTGGTTGATGCTTTTCCTCTTTCATTTGCTCCTGAAAATGGACATCCTTCAACTGGTCTCCCCTTTCTAAGAGCAAAAAACAAAAAAATTCTAATTATAAAATTATGGAATCTTTTAGAAGAACTGGTCCTTCCTCATTTTGTTGCCAGGTTTCATTTTTTTTTCTAATTTGATTTTTTATTATATTTTTTGACAATCTTTACATAGTTAATTAGGGAAAAAAAGGGTCAAGGGCTATAGGGAAGGGGTAAGACTATTATTTCCATATTATTTCCTTCATGTATCTGAGGTAAAGGGGGATATTGACGGAGAAGCCCCACCCAGTCTCCCACCCACCCCAAGTCCTGGATATGGGGCATGCTCTGAGATACTTGCTCAAGTGGTTTTGATAGTTCACCAGCTTTGAATCGCTGCCAATCTCGCCACTCCAAGCGTGATGAGGTCGTTGAAGAATCCACTGATTGACATAGTCTATCATAGAGTCTCCATTTGCCCAGTATTTCGCTGCCAACATATAGCTGAGGTGGTTGATTGGCTTGTTTTGTCTTCTGTCTTTTCTTGGTTAGGGTTCTGAATCAGCTGGTGGTTGCAATTGCCTGGTTGGTTCTGTTTTCAGTCCCAACTTCCACTGGAACCAATGTGTGTTGCAGTCCAGCCTGGTTCTGCCCAGCACATACTTGGCCCCAAAGGGAGCTGCCCCTGGATTCCAGGCAGACCTGAGGACAACTCACCACGTGCACATGGTGTCTGGCGTGTAGGATCCAGGCATGAGACGCCCCGTCCTGAGGCCCACCAGCAGCCGGGAGCTGCTGCCAGGTTTCAAATGAGCACGGGTGCTAGAAGCTGTTTATAGGCAAATAAGTCACTTTCATATTTTAGAGCAAGGATTTGGGGTGACCCTAGTCAGGGTCAAGCTTTGATTAGGAGATCAGAGGCCAATTTTTTTTTCTTTCTCTATGTCCCAGACTTGAGTTTTGTTTCAGTTTTGCCCAATCCTGCAAGAATGTCTGGAAATTAAATAGGTCAAAATGTATCGCCGCAATCTCTGGCAGCATCTCTGTAGGCAGGCCGGAGTCCGCACCCAAGGATTGTTTAGATTTGCCTCCCATCCTCCAGGATCCTGCTTACGCACCAGTTTCAGTAACAGTGTGTGGAGCCAACTCAGTCACTGTGATGTTCCTGGCCTGCCTTCTGGGGCTGGGCCTAACGTTGGCCCCAACAATGCCAGGCTCGGGAACTATTTGCTTCTGAATTGCAGCCAAGAAGTTGAACAATTCTCTCCCTTCCTTTCCACTGCCCTCTTCTTCCTTACTGCTGCCAAGTCTGGACTTTTCCTTGTCTGGAGCCCCTACGGGCAAGGAAATGAACTTTCTTGGGATACGAGAGGCCACTTGACAGAGAATGTACTCTTTGTTCTCGTTCGAATGCCTTTTCCTTGAATGACTTTTTGGTCTAAGGTTTCTGAGGCCCTAATGGCACTTGCTGCCTAATTTCTCCAAAGTTGCCATCAGAAGATTACAAAGTGCTAGATTCTGAATGCTCTGATTGGGAAGCAATGCTTTGGAAAGGGAAAAGAAATGTGCTCTGGCATTTAGTCAGACAATGCTATTAGTTGTGTCAGAATCTTTTCTTTCAATTGATTTAAAAAGCCTTCTAACTCTCAGCAACCATGCCCAAAACAAAGGGAACAAATTCTTGTGTTTCCCTATAGAAAACAGGAGGACATGGGTCTGATTCTACCACAACCTAGGAAAAAATTACTTCCTTGGGCCACACCCAAGGACACTTCAGAGGGATCACAGCCAAGAGGGATCCAGGTCCTACTGCCCAGGATTAGTTAACCCTTGACTTGGAGCAGGTCCCTTGGCTTCCCTGGGCCTCTGTGTGTTCTTTTCTGTAACCTCCCCCTGGAGTCCCCTCTGCCTTCAGGAATCTACACCTAAGGAAACACTGAGCTAGAAGCAAAGGTGGAAGCATCCTGAAAAAGTCAGTAGAACATCTCCAACATGGAAGAAACGAATCTCTGGCAGATAAAAATGTGCAAACATAGTTCGACTCAGCAATTTCACCTTTGGTGTTCTTCCGGGAAAAGCCATTAGACATCCATTCCAAGATAAGACGATGATTGTCATAGTGTCTAATTTAAAAAAAATAAGCATTTCATTTTAGAAGTTTTTTTTTAAAGATTTATTTATTTTTATTGTAAAGTAAGATTTATAGAGAGGAGAGGCAGAGAGGAAGATCTTCCGTCCCATGATTCACTTTCCAAGTGACAGCAACGGTCAGAGCTGAGCTGACCCGAAGCCAGGAGCGTGGAGCTTTTCTGAGTCTCCCACAGCAGGTGCAGAGTCCCAAGGCTTTGGGCTGTCCTCAACTACTTTCCTAGGCCACAAGCAGGGAGCTGGATGGGAAGTGGGGCTGCTGGGATTAGAACCAGCACCCATATGGGATCCTGATGTGTTCAAGGCGAGGACTTTAACTGCTAGGCCACCATGCCAGGCCCTCATTTTAGAATTGTTTTAGATTTGTAAGGCAGTGATAAAAACAGCAGGGCGCTCCCATGGACTCCATCTGCCTTCCCTATCCGTTTCCCTTGCGGTTGGTATTAGTAGGATGGGCTTGTCACAGATTATGAACCTATATTGGGGTTTTTACTAACTAAAATCCATCCGTTATTCTGATTCTCTTTTTCTCTGATGTTCTTTTTCTGTCCTGGAATTCCATCTGGGATGTGGGATTTTGCATGGATTCCTCAGGTTCTTGGGTTTTCCTTGATTTTGATGACACTGACAATTTTGAGAAGTAGTGGTCAGGTGTTTTGTAGGATGTGTCTCAGCTTGGTTTTGTGGAACCTCAAAATTTGTTATGGATACACTAGGCTTACGAGAGGAAGACCCTTACAGAAGTAAAGAGCCATTCTGGAAGCATCCTATCAGAGGTACATGATCTCAATGTGATATTTTAAGCAGGTGGTCTCCTCTCCTCCCCCTCCTTCCCTCCCCTTCCCTCCCCTCCCTTCCTCTTTCCTCTCTTCCTCTCTCTCCTCCTCTTCCCTCCTTTAGTTCATTTATTTTGAGAGTCCCAGTTAAAGAGAGGAAGGGAGGGAGAAACACAGTTGTTTCATCCACTGGTTCACGCTCTGGGTTCCCCTCTTTGCCTCTTAAATAAATCAGTAAATTAAAAAGGGATAACTTGGGCCCGGCGGCCTGGCCTAGTGGTTAAAGTCCTCGCCTTGAAAGTGCCGGGATCTCATATGGGTGCCAGTTCTAATCCCGGCAGCCCCGCTTCCCATCCAGCTCCCTGCTTGTGGCCTAGGAAAGCAGTTGAGGATGGCCCAAAGCCTTGGGACCCTGCACCCGCATTATCTGGGCTCCTGGCTTCGGGTCGGCTCAGCACTGGCCGTTGTGGTTAATTGGGGAGTGAATCATCAGATGGAAGCTATTTCTCTCTGTCTCTCCTCTCTGTATATCTGCCTTTCCAATGAAAATAAATAAATCTTTTAAAAATGGGGGGGGGGATAGCTTAAAATCAGTGAAAGAAACGCAACATAAATGAAGAATTTTAACCATCCAATTAAATGTCACTCAAAGGAAAACAGGTGTTTGTTTGCAATCCCCAGGCAGCGTACTGTTCAGCCATGTCCCGGTGCCCATGAAGGAGCTGAGCGTAGTGGTGGGCTGTCGAGGGCGTCCTCCCCACAGTCCTGCAGTTTCTAGGAAACAGGCACCATCTGGTTTTGAGTTAGAGCACTAGAGCACGGAGATCATGAGCTATGTCATTGTTACTCTCTTAACAAATTGTTTAGAGTTATGGGGGGGGGCGGGTGGGGAGGAAAAAAGAGACTAAAGAACAAAACCAAACGCACAGGATGCCAGGGTGAATGGCAGTGTTGGATCCTTTGCTTTCTCCTCCCTGGGGCTTTACATTTTGAAAACACATGTTGCGGTTTTGCTCTGATTATCTTCCCACTTCCTGTGTTCTCTCTGCCTTTCTGTGAAGTCACACTGCCCTTCCCTTGTGTCTTTCCGACTCCTCACTTTCTCCAGCCCTCCGTGGTTTATTTTTCCTAATACTCATTGGCAAGTACCCAACACATTTAAAAATTTTTTCTCAGGAGATTTTTAGAATCCCGGTTTCGAATTCTAGCTTTATCTTTCATCAGCTGTGTGACCCCGGGGAAATCAGCTAAGGTCGCTTGAGTGTCTCCGTTCAAAGATGAGAAGGATTGGAGTACTGCAAGGGTTAAATGAGGTTCAAAGCAAACATGGAGAGAATCTATCCCAGTGCTGGGCACAGGAGTCAGCTAACCTTGGACATCTTTCGCTTCCTGTTCTTCTGCAGGTTCTCTTAATACTGTATTACATCTTATCTTTTGAAAACACCAACCCATGCTAAAGGGCCCAGTCTAAACTTAGCTGACTTTCAGGGTCCTTTTTCAACCAGTACAACCAATCTTTGTGGTCTCGTTACCTTCCAGCCACATTCCATGTATGCATTCTCTCGCCACACCAAATTACAAGCTGTCGCTTAAATATATGTTCCTCTTTTTTTCCTCTGTGCCTGTTCAGACTGCTTGTTGGCTCTGGAACTCTTACCGGTTCCAGCCCAGCAAACTCTTTTGCAATGTCTTCAGTGACAGCCTGTGGTCCCCATGACCGTGGAAATTTGCTCTCATATTTATGACTGTAAAACCCCCTACATGAATGTCTGCATCATTCATGCATGTGCGACAGTACTTCAAAATGTTTGGTGGGTGGGGGAAAATAGAATTCAAAGATGATCTTATTTTGTTGCAAGAAAATGAAAGCCATGGGTAATTCTCTTCACATACATTTTTCTCTGAACTGAAGCGCTCTATACTTGGCTTTCAAAACCTTTTGCACCGAAGTCAATTTCTCTCTTAACTCCATGACCATTCAGAGGTCATCTCCCATATGTGTAAATGTTAAGCGTTGGGCGTGCCACCTCAAGCGAAGTAACACTATTTATATTTAACATTTTTTATTATTATTATTTTTAATTGGAAAGGAAGATTTATGCAGAGGAGAAACAGAGAAAGATTCTCCATCTGTTGGTTCACTCTCAAATGGTTGCAGTGGTTAGAGCTGAGCCGATCTGAAGCCAGGAGCTTCTTCTGGGTCTCCCACTCAAGTGCAGGGTCCCAAGGCTTTGGGACATCTTTTGTTGCTTTTCCAGGCCACAAGCAGAGAGCTGGATGGAAGGTGGAGCAGCTGGGACACGAACCAGTGTCCATATGGGATGCTGGTGCTTGGAGGTGGAGGGCTTAGCCAGTTGAGCCATTGTACCGGGCCCTAAGTGGTGACATCGTACGAGAGCCAGGCTCCTACCTGCTTTTAATCCTTAGTGCTTTGCCCCAGAGAAAAGTCAGCACTTGAGGCGAGTTTGTGGGACGCTGAACAAAATCAAAACGTTCTCTTCAGCCACCCCATTGAAAGTCCTAGGGCCACCAAGCGTGCCCCCCTTTGCTCTTTAATGAGAACAGCTTCCCTTCCCCAGACAGCGTTCTGTTGTGCTTCCGGGGGCTCAGAAGGCTTCCCTGGCTTTCCACATTCTCCATCTGGAACAGTTTAGGCCCTGAAGCTGATGACGCCGATGAGTCGGCCTGCGATGCCTGAAATCCTTCTCTCTCCAGAGGATGCCTCGGACAAATACCAAAGGTCACAGCTATTTTTGGGAACACTCAGTTTTGAAAGTCTTACATATATATCTGTGGAAATTTCTAAATTTGGTAATCCATACTATTGGAAAATATTTTTGAAAATTTAGGCTTGTGAGTGAACTTTGGCTTACATAGAGGCATTTGTCTCAATGCCAGATGATGCCAAATTACTGTGCTGGAGGCCAAATCAGCAAGTAATCTACAAGGAAGTCAGAGGAGAATGCCTTCTGTCTCCCATTATTATTATTATTATTATTATTGGCTAAGCATAGTTACTGCAGTGTGATTACACAGATCAGACAGGTTCACCGGGAACTACTCTTCTTTTTGAGGGGTTTTCCATTTTTTATTGTTATTATTTGTCCACATGGCATTTCCCAGCCTGAAGCACAGGAACATCTGGGCTCTGTTGCCTTGAATTCATTGGGACTCTCTTTCGCGTGTTTCCCAGGGATTGTTACAAAAATCATGTGCCAATTACAGGCTGCTGTCTTTGTGCTTCAAAGTGAAACAGTGTCTATAACTTCTGGGTAACACCAATTAAATAACGGTATCGGAGCTGAGTTTTACTGATGTCAGTGTGATTATCCAGTGGAGCTAAGATTCTTTTTCTCTAGGTGGAAGCAATTCCTGCATCTCCTGGGCTCCATCATGAGATTTAAGTTGATGAGGCCTGAGAGGAAGGAAGTTTCTTCATGTCTCAGTGAAACCGACACAATGCAAGTTTTGTTTGATGGGGACCAGCCTTGTGGTTTAGCTGATAAGCCACCATCTGTGACACTGGCAGCCCATAGGACTAATGGTTTGTGTCTAGGCTGCACCACATCCTATCCAGTTCCCTGCTCATGTACCTGGGGAAAGCAGTGGCGGATGGCCCAAAATGCCTGGTCCCTGCCACCTGTGTGAGAGATCCGGAGGAGGTTGCTGGCTCCTGTTGCCTCCCTAGATGACCATGCCAGCTGGTCCTGGGGCAGGCCAAAGCCAAGAGCCACGAGCTTCTTCCAGGTCTCCCACATGGGTGGCGGGGGCCCAAACCACTTGGGCCATCTTTTGCTGCTTTTCCCATGTCATGAGCACAGAGCTGGTTGGGAAGTAGAGCAGCTGAGACTCAAACCAGCACCTGTACGGGAAGTCAGTGTTGTAGGTGGTAACTTAACCCACTGTGCCACAATTTCGGCTCCAAAATGAATAATTAATTTCTTTCTTTCTTTCTTTCTTTCTTTCTTTCTTTCTTTCTTTCTTTCTTTCTTTCTTTCTTTCTTTCTTTCTTAGGCAGAGTGTCAGAAAGAGAAAAGAGAAAAGAGAAAAGAGAAAAGAGAAAAGAGAAAAGAGAAGAGAAGAGAAGAGAAGAGAAGAGAAGATCTTCCATTTTTTGGCTCATTCACCAAATGGTTGCAGTGGCTGGTGCTGGACCAGACTGAAGCCTCGAGCCTGGAACTCCATCTTGGTATTTGTCATTCTGTGTCTGATTTACTTAATATGATGTCTTCCAGTTCTATCCATTTCATTTCAAATGATAGAATATAATGTCTTTGGATACATGATACTGCAGTATATGTATAGGCCACATTTTCTCTGTTCATGTGCTAATGGCAATCCAGGTTGTTTCTGTATCTTTGTTATTGTAGTGGTGCAGGTGTCTCTCTGTTATGCTGACTCTACCCTCTTTGATTGCAGACTCAGAAATGGGCTGGCTGGACCAGATGATAGATCTATATTCATACGTTGTAGGAATCTGGGAAACTCTTAGATGGGTTGCTAAGACGATTAGATTTTCTTAAGAAGAGAAACTCAAGTGACCCCAAGGGTGTAATTCTTAGAGGACAAACCAGACAGCTGAAAGTGACAGAAGACAGTAAGGCATCTCTGCCGAGCAGAACCTGCAAACACGCATTCACGGCAAAGCAGCGAGTACACAAACTGTGCGAGCGAGGGCCAGCAAAGTGACTAAAATCTCAGCTGGTGAATTGAAGGAAACTTGCAATAAGGAAAAATACACCCATCTGAAAAGAAATCCAGTTCATAAGGTCAGCCCAACCCAAAACAACATCAGCGAACAGGAATTTGGTTCACTAAACAATACCAATCTTAGCCTTACCATGGCCAACTCATTCCTTTCCAGAGTGCACACAGTTCACGCCTATTTTTGTACTGAAAAATCTACAGAGAATATTTTTTTTAAAGATTCTGGACAGCCAGGAACTTGACTTTGTTTCTTGATGCAGCTGCTTGTTGGGACTTGTGCCTAGCTTAGTAGCAATGGCCAATTCACTGACCTGTCACAAATGGGGTGGAGGACTCAGCTACCCTGTGCAGAGAAACTCTCTTAGGGGAGGGTGACCATGTCACATTATGATATTTGCCCATATCTTTATTCTTATATTAAAGATTGCTTCTTTTTAGTGGAAAGGCAGATTAGCAGAGAAGGAGAGACACAGAGAAAGATTTTCCATGTGTTGGTTCACTTTCCAGATAGCCACAATGGCTGCAGCTGAGTCAATCTGAAGCCAGGGGCCAGGAGTTTCTTCTGCGTCTCCTACTTGGGTACAGGGTCCCAAGGACTTAGACTATCCTCCGCTGCTTTCCTAGGCCATGATCAGTTGAACCCGAAGTAGAGCAGTTGGGACACAAACTGGTGCCTATATGGGAGGCTGGTTAAGGGATTAGCTTGGTGAGTCACTGCACCGGCCTCTTATTTATTCTTTTGAAAGGCAGAGAGAGAAAGACAGACAGAAAGACAGACGGATGACTCGTCCATTTGCTGATTCTCCCAGTGCACTCAACCATCTGGGATGGGCCAGGCTGAAGCCGGAAGTCAGAAACTGAATCCACCTCTCCCATGTGGGTGGCCAGAACACAAGGTCTTGATCTGCTGCTTCTAAAGGGTGTGTGCATCAGCAGGAAGCTGGATAAGAGATGGAAGGAAAATTTAATCCAGGGTTTCTGCAATGAGATGTGGGACTCCTAAGAGGAATCTTAGCCACTGCACCAAAGGTCCCCACTGATACTTTACCAACAAGTAACAACTGGTGGACTGTTGATTAAGTCATTGCCTAGGACGTTGGGATCCGAAACGAGCATCAGTTTGTGTCTCATCTGCCTCACCCCTGAGCCAGCTCCCTGATAATACACCCGAGAAAACAGCAGAAGATGGCCTCAGTCCTTGGGCCCCAACTATCCATGCAGGAGATCCTAACGGAGCTTCTGGCTTTGACCTGTCCATTTCGGAAGGGAACTAGCAGATGGAAGATCCCTCTTGATTTCTTCTGCTTTTTCTCTCCCTGCAACACTGGAATTCAATATGAATATCCTTTCGAATCCTAGCTGCTCCACTTTCTATCGAAACAAGAAAACTACGTGTTTTGTTTCATTCCTCCTACCCTGTTGGAGAGGGAAAGATCCTTGCCCTAGCATTATGGTGATGGCCAACCTGTGACTCACAAAGCTAGACAGAGATCAAGGGCAATTGATCCATCACTTAACTCGGCCTGGGTCAGGAGGACATGGCACCACACAGGGCCACTGAGGGGGCAGGAGCTGCACTCAGGAAAAGAGAGAACTGCCGGGGGCTGCAGGGAGGCGGTCACTGGTTCCTTAGGGAGGATTTCATTGATATGTTTAAGTAACTCAAAACTGGCAGAGGACCAGAGCTTGCTGTTCCCAAAGTAAACTGAAATTGCACCCAGGTCATTTGATGATGAGGATCGGGCCAAGGAACCTTACGTCTAGGCACAGAGAGACTGTGTACACACATGCAGCTTGGGAAGGGAAGCACATGAACCTCTTATGAGTGAAATGGAAATAAGAGAATAGGGCTTGGCATGATGGCTCAATGGCTAAACTTCACCTTGCAAGTGCCAAGATCCCATATCAGCACTGGTTCAGGTCTTGGCTGCTTCCCTTCCCTTCCAGCTCCCTGATTATGGCCTTGGAAAGCAGTAGAGAATGGTCCAAAGCCTTGTGGGAGACCCGGAAGAAGCTTCTGGCTCCTGGCTTTGAATTCAGCTCAGCTCCAGGTGAGACAGAGAAACATCTTTGTCCATTGGTTCACTTCCCAAATGGCCACACTGGCTGGAGCTGGGCAGGTACAAGCTGGAAGTCAAGAGCTTCTTCCTGGTCTCCCATGTGGGTGCAGGGGTACAAGGACTAGAAATAGCCTCTGTTGCATCCCAAGGCCATAAGCAGGGAATGGGATTGGAAGTGGAGCAGCTGGCACTTGAACTGGTGCCCATGTGGGATACCAGCACCACAGGTGGCAGATTAGCCTACATGCCACTACGCTGATCCCTGAATACATTAAATTTGATATTTAAAAAAAAGATTTATTTATTTTTATTGGAAAGGCAGATATACAGAGAGGAGGAGAGACACAGAGGAAGATCTTCCATCTGTTGATTTCACTCCGCAAGTGGCTGCAACAGCCGGAGCTGTGCCAATCTGAAGTGACAAGCCAGGAGCCTCTTCCAGGTCTCCCACATGGAAGCAGGGTCCCAAGGTTTTGGACCGTCCTAGACTGCTTTCCCAGGCCACAAGCAGGGAGCTGGATGGGAAAGCAGGGCCACCAGGATTAGAACTGGCGTTCATATATAAGGGCAAGGACTTTAGCCATTAGGCTACTGCGCCAGGCCCAGTTTTGAGATATTTTTAAAGGATTCAAATGAAGATATCAAGTGGACATTTGGGTATTTGCTACAAACGTTTTAAAGAGTTAGTCCTGGGTAAAATAACACATTTGGGATCAGGACCGGCAGGATCTCATAGAAAAATGAAAATGAACAATTCTTGTTCAAATATTACTATTTCAAGACAGTGAGAGTGCAACATTGCACCTCTAGCACAGCTGCTGAGTAACTGTGCAGGTCATACGCCCATGGAACCTATGGACGGTGCATGGAGAAGACGGATGAGGTTACTTACAGAGAGTGATAAGGAGAAGGAAGCAGAGCCCAGGACTGGATTGGAGCATGGCATGTACATGGTGTTAGTCACACAAAGACAGATATTGCATAGTTCCACTTAGGTGAGACTCCTAGACTAGGAATCATAACGCAGAGAAACAGGAAATCAAATGGGCTGATGGGGATGGGGAGCTGGCATTCTTTGGGCACAGCTTCAGTACAGGAGAAAAAAAAAAAGGTTTGGAGATGGGTGACTAGGATGTTGATTGCACAATAGTGTGATAGGGCTGGCTCCATGGTGTAATAGGCTAAGCCTCATGCCAGCATCCCATATAGGTTCTGGGTTGTGTCCCCGCTGTTTCACTTCCCATCCAACTCCCTGCTTATGTCCT
Organism: Ochotona princeps; assembly: GCF_030435755.1. Lineage (NCBI taxonomy): Eukaryota > Metazoa > Chordata > Mammalia > Lagomorpha > Ochotonidae > Ochotona > Ochotona princeps. The sequence goes on along the minus strand of NC_080835.1, from coordinate 14,291,877 downwards.
AGGAAAGTAACGGAGAATGGCTCAAGTGCTTGGGCACCTGCACCCACATGGAGAGACCCAGGAAAAGCTCCTGGCTCCTGGCTTCACATCGGCTCAGCCATTTGGGGAGTGTACAGCAAATGGAAGCTCTCCTTCTCCCATTATCTCTGTAACTCTGCCTTTCAAAGAAAAAGACATCTTTCTTTTTCTTTTTTTTTTCAAGATAATGTGACTGCACTTAAAGCTATAGAACTGTACCCTTAAACCTTGTGGAAAATGATAATTTTCATGTTATGTGTATTTTACTACAGTAAATTTGTGCTTTCCACATCAAAGATCCTAGGATGACATTAAGCAGCCATCCCCCATTCCTGGGTACTGGTATGGTTAGACTGTTAGGAATGGCTTTCTCCCTTTCTCTCCCCCTTACCCCCAGATACAGGAAGAAAACAAAAAGGAAAGCAATTGTCTGTGGGAGGTCATCCCCGGATCTCTGCCTGCCTGGTCTATGTGGAAGGTCATAGGCGCGTGGCACACCATGTCCTTAGGGGAACTCCCTAACAATGGTTTTGGCTGTGACCTCTACCTGGTCTGTTCACAGGTCATTCAGGTGAGGGCAGTGGGTTGCACCCCAGGCTCTCTTCTCTGTCCTTGGACGAACTGTGCTGGGACTTCCTTGATAAACAACTCTTAGAAGTAGGAGTGTCTCATGTTACCTGCCAGCCTACCGGTGTATATGACCCACAGTCTACCTGCCAGCCATGAGTGTTATATGTGACCTATGACATAATTGGAGGGTCTAGAGAGATAGATGTGCCTTTTCCACAATTATAGTACCATTGTTGGGTGGGAGGGCTGTTGGGAGATGCCTCCCTGCCTTCCCCTTTCATAGTCTATATAAGCTTTTGATTGCATTATGATAAACAGACACACTGAATCAGACTATTTTTTTTAAAGATTTCTTAAGCCCTTTGGCCTCATGAACCGGAATATGCAAACACAATTTAAAATGTAAAGTCTAGGGCTCAACAAAGCTGGATTCAAATTCTAGCTAGGCTGTTTGCTAGCTCTTCCACCTTCAGTAAGTCCTGTGGGTAACCTTTCCAGTCAGTTACCACAAAGAGGAAGTGGAGTTGATCACAGAGACTCTCTTAAAGGGTTATTGGGAGGATTTAGTGTAGTGCTGGAGGTGTGTCCCTAGTAAAGAGGCAGGCATTTGGGGGATGGTAGATCTGGTACCACCTCATCTCACTTCCCCAAAGAACTGGAAAGGGCTGGTAAGTATTCAGGCTTGGGAAATATACAATAAAGTATAAGGAGAGCCAGGAAAATGGTAGAACCTGGAAAGGCTGCCTTGTGGGATGGTGAGGCTCCAAAGTACACAGTAGACCCTTTGTAAGTGTGAGCTGTTTCAATGGTTATGACCATCATATGTAGAAGAGGTTGATATCATTTATTTGTAAGAGGCTGAAGACAATTATTCTTGTTTGGTTTTTGTTTGCTTTAACATATATTTACTTGAAAGGCAAAGTGACATGGACAGAGAAAGAGATCTTCCATCTTCTGGTTCATTCTCCAAATGACCTGTACAACCGGGGCTGGGCCAGGCTGAAGTCAGAAGCCGGGTGGTGCTTCTGGGTCTTCCACATGGGTGACTGGAGCTCAGGGACTTGAACCATCCTCCTTTGCTTTCTCAGGTGCATTAACACAGAGCTGGATCATAAATGGTACAGCTAGGACTTGAATCAGTGCCTATGAAGGATGCTGGCACGGTAGGCTAGGGCTTAGCTGGCTGTGCCACTGTGCTGGCCCCAGTAAACATTTTAGTTTTCAGGGGAATCTAGCAGGGCTGTGCCCCTATAGTACTTGAAGCAGTGGTTTCCCTCAATAGCGAGGTAACTGCTGACGTTAGCTCTTTGAGAGACTTCGGCTCCTCCGCTCTGGCTCCCCGTGTCCTCATCTGTGTGGTTCCCATGGGGCTATCAGCACATCTGACTTATTGGGATTGCCCAAGTTTCTGTTTCCATAAAGATAACTGTGATGTCTTGACCCAATGATGCAGACCAAGTAGAGGAGCTCAGCAACCATTCATGTGCTCCAAGCCCAGTGGTGGCACACTTAAGCAGATGCACAGCCTCTGCCACCGAAGGAGTTCCAGATCATCTCTGAGACACCCCCACTCAGCCCAAAGGAGGACTTTACACACAAGCTCAAGCCAGCCTGCTGACTGCCTCTGCTGGCTCCTCAGCTCTGCCTTTGTTAGTCTAGGGCCCATGAAGTCAGTCAATGGAGTTTCGTGGAGACCAGAGTTCCAGGAAATCCATGTGAAAGCACAAAGGGTACCCATAGCTGTCTAACCCAGCTGCAAACACCACCTGTCTTAGAGTGAGGAGCAGGACTGGAGCTGGGTGGAGATGGGAATGTAATACATTCTAACTTCCCCAAAGCAGCTCTTCTTGGGTCCACAAAGTCTCCGCCACCGTGTGATTAACAGAAGTTCAATTCTAGTCAAGGTTCAGAGAGTAAGTCAATACACTTATTCTCCTTATGTCTGTTTTCTCTTCTGTAATATGATGACGATGAATGGATCTGCCTCAGAGTCAGTGAAAAATTTCACATGAAGTACTCTGTTCACAGCCGGCGATAGATGTGAGCCATGATCTGATTCCCATTGCTATTGCTACATCCTGCATAAGCGTTTGACTACAGCAAGTATCCGAGGTCCAGCTCAGCTAGCCAGTATTTACTTTCAAAGGCTTCTGACAGCCTATGGAACTGTATCATATAACATTTTTTTAAAGGCGTCTGATGAGTAAATCGGCATTCTAGTGTCATCTCTCAGGCTTATACAGTTAGCTAAGGTGTGTCTGTCCTTAAGTGTTGGCGCATTCATATCAGCCAAGCAGAGGCATGCTCTCACTCAAGTAACAGAGACAAGAGGTTTAATGGGAATAAGGCCAACCTCTCCATCTCTATAAGAGACCTGGTAACAGACAGACAGACAGGCACACACACACATACCCCTTCCATCTGTTACTGGTTCACTCCCCAAATGTCCAAATGTCTGCAATAGCCAGGGCTGGGTCAGGCTAAAGCCAGGGCTTGGAACTCTATCTTTGGGTGGCAGGGGCCCAGGATGCAAGCAGGAAGCTGGATCAGAAAGCAGAATACCTGGGACTCAAGCAGACATCGCACACCTGGCTGCTCATATCCCTGCCAGAGAAGGATGGGGATTAAGGAAAATGGAACCTACTATTTTGCTATCTCTCGTCTCAGGCCTTTGAGCTCTTTTTTCACTCCTTGCTTGAGTCTATGGGCCTCCTGTTCTCTCTTTCTGCCAAAATTTAAAACTAAGGAAAAAGGGATCCAACCAGCAACTTTGAACCAGGTTGGCATAAACTGTGGCCCTTATTTTTTTTTAAAACTCTAAAATAACAGAGATAACATACACAATGGATTTTCTGATTTGCCGCTTTTTCCTTATCCTTTTTTTTTTCTTCACTTTGTGAGCCTAAGACATTATGTTCTTTCATACAATTCCTCAAAAACAAAACAAATCCCTGTGGCCACTCCAGTTCCCTGCTGCCCTGCAGAGGAACAGACTCTATCTGATCTCTCAGCTGCAGGCTGGGTGGCATGTCTTTCCAAGGGGGTGGGGACTTCCTCCATGCTTTGAAAACACACCCCTTCCCAAAAAGCCGCCCTCCTGGGCAAGCAGCACAAAGGGAGCAGACCTGGCTCTGGGCCTCAGCAAATGCCCACATCCCTTCCTTTTCCTTTTACACCCAGTGCCCTGGGAATTGGCACAAGAGTGAAGAGAGGAAAGCCACCCCACGGTAGGCCTGGGAGTGACCTTGTTCTTATCCCTCCTCTTTCTTGGTCCACCCAAGAGCCAGAGATGAGTTTCCTGAAACTCATCATCATTTCATTCCCTCTATTTGAGAACTTGCCGTGATCTTCTGACCTCCAGCAAAGGTTCTCCGGTTCCAGCCTGCAGCCTCTGTGTGATTAGTTCCAGGAAAATCTGCTTCCTAAGAGGTGGATTTCAGAATTCAGGACAATTTCCGAACATCTGTAATATTAGTCTGGAGTTTCTAGGTTGTCAGGGACAGTCACTTTAAAAGAGTTTTTTTTTTTATTTTAAAGATTTATATATTTTTATCGGAAAGTCAGGGAGAAAGATTCTCTGCACTGATTCATTCCCCAAGTGGCTGCAACAGCCGGAGCTGATCTGATCTAAAGCCAGGAACCAGGAACTTCCTTCAGGTCTCCCACATGAGTGTAGGATTCCAAGACTTTGAGCCACACTCAACTGCTTTCCCAGGCCACAAGCAAGGAGCTGGACAGGAAGTGGGGCAGCCAGGACAAGAACTGGTGCCTATATGGTATCCCGGCAGATGCAAGGTGAGAACTTCAGCTACTAAGCTACAGTGCCTGGCCTACTGAACCAGTTTAAGTCTAAAAGAAAGCCTTCATTCACTCTGGCAGGTAGTTCATGGGGTATTAACCATGCTCTAGCGTTTTGCTTGTCTTTGAGAGAGATAGCTAGGGAACCTAATGACCGGTTTACTCTCCCAGTGGCCATGATGTCTGAGTTGAAGTTGGGAGCCAAGAACGTAAAGCAGTTTTCTCACAAGGGTAACAGGAGCCAAACACCTGCTCCTTTGCTATAGTTTGAATGTGTTTTGTTCTCTCCTAGCCTCATTTGGTTGCCATGGTGGTGGTGCTGGGAGGTGAGGTCATTGGGAGGTGATTGTGTCTTTAAGAGGGGTTGTGTCTTTCTCTTGAGACTGGATCAATTACCAAAAGAACAGGTTGGCATAAAGCGAGGCCAGGACCCAGGAACTCCATCTAGGTCTCCCATATGAGTGACAGGGACCCACGTATGTGAGCCGTGGCTTTCGCCGCCCAGCGTGCCCATTAGCCCGAAGCTGGAATCTTGAAATGCAGCTGGGACTTGAAACCAGACATGCTAGTAAGGCATGGAGGCATCCTCAGCAGCATTTTTTTTTCAATTGGAAAGGCAGAAATATATAGAGAAGGACACAGAGAGAAAAATCTTCTGTGTGTTGGTTCAATCCCCAGGTGGCTGCAATGGCCAGAGCTGAAGCAACTTGAAGCCAGGAGTCAGGAACCTGTTCTGGGTCTCCCATGAGAATACAGGGTCCCAGGGTTTTAGGTCATACTCTATTGCTTTCCCAGGCCACTAGCAGGGAGCTGGCTGGGAAGTAGAGCAGCTAGGACACGAACCTGTGCCCATATGGGATCCCGGTGCATGCAAAGCGAGGTTTTAGTTACTAGGCTATCGCACTGGACCTAAAATAAATAAATCTTTAAAAATGAGAGAGAAAAGAAAAGAAATAAAAGCTCAAACTTTATACAGACTCACTGTTTTGTAACCAATTTTCTCAAACTTAAAACTGGGTATCTTGCAGGTAGCTAGTTACAGAAATTACTAGACCACATGCAGCCAGTTTATAAAAATGGCCTTGGGACAGACATTGTGTTACAACAGGTTAGGCTGTCGTTTGGTATACCTGCAGTCCATATGGAAATGTCTGGCTTCAAGTCCTCGCTCCTCTTCCAATCCAGCTTCCTGCTAGTGTGCACTGTGGGAAGCAGCAGGTGATGGCTCAAGGACTTGGATTCCTGCCAGTTAGAATTCTTGGCTCATGGCCTCGGGCTAATCTGACCCAAGTTATTGGAGGCAGGTGGAGAGTGAACCAGTGGATAGAGGAAGATCTTACCATCCTCTGCTTTCCCAAAAAGCTTAAAACAATAAATGACCAGTGATACTCAATTATCCTGAACAGTACAGGAATGTCCTCAGAATATAAAAATAGGCATTTATGAGAGAAAAAATCCCAAATATTTCTTTTGCTTTGCTTAAGCAATTTCGATTGCTTATAATAACTTGGGTCAAGTACAGCTTTCTGTTTGTCTTAAAGCTCCTTTGATTTGGGCAGGAGGTGTAACATTGAGCTTTTGGATACTGAGAGGCCAGCATGTTAAACATCCCTAGGACCCAAGAAAAAACAAATGAACAGGGAAGGGCCATTATTCTTTCAATAGCAGAACATTTATACAAGGATTCATCCCTTAAAAACCCTCATCAGACCAGGTAGGGAATTATCTCACATACACTCAATAAAGGCCTATTCTGCAGTAGGCACACCTGTTAATCCCAGGTGAAAGGCATGGTTCCTGCTGTCAGGAGCACAGAGTGAAAGGGATACACCCCTCTGTTTTAGGACAGGGTAACCACAGGATACTCTGGAGACTCTTCATTCTTCCCAAGGGGCTAGAGGAAGCTCCCTAGAACAGGCATCCTTGGACTGATGAGTGAGTGCAGAGAGAACAGCAACTACAGGGTAGAGAGGTGGCTGAGAACCGGGTAGAGAGGTGGCTGAGGACCAGGTAGAGAACTAAGCAAGACCGGATCGCAGCAGGTGCCTGGGAGGCTGGGTGGAGTGCTGGAGCTGGCGGCAGGATGCAAGGTAGCCTTTGCGGAAGGAGACCAGTTGGGAGGCACTAAATGAAGCCTGTGTGGACGACGAGTTGTTCATTCGCTGGTGCTTTAGAAGTGACGCCCATTTGGAACGACCTTTACTCTGGAGAAGGCACCGCGTCCAGAAACCACTGGCATCACCCCAAACTGAAGCTTGCATCTGATTTCATGCCAGGGCTTACTGTCCTTCCCCCCCATCCTAACCCCCCCCCCCCCCCACACACTTGGAGCGTAACGGCCTCATCTTTCTCTGAAAGACAATAAAAGTCTCAGTACTGGCACTTTGGATGTGGAGTGCATTTGATCTGGTTGATTCAGGAAACAGATGCATCCTCTTGTTCTCAGCTCAAATCAGGGGTTTCTTTTTGGCTGGTCCTGCTGCAGCCAGATCTATGGCTGCATCAGCATGGAGGAAAACAGTAATTACCCAAGTATTAGTGTGATTATTGTTTCCTGATACGAACAGCGACATTCCTTACTTGTGGCAGGCTCTCTCCCTGGGCCCTGGTTGGACATGGTAAAAATAAAGTCTTCTTGGATAAAGCCTGTGTTAATTGTTTTTAATTAATTCTTTGCTTGCTCTGGAGATCCCTTGGAGCCTTGCACGTGAACTGTAAATCTTCTACTCAGCCATGTCTCTATTGTCCCACTCCCACAACAGGGATCACAGTGCCAGGATGGTCTCCAATCTTTCCAGGTCCCAAGGAACCCTTAAGGAATCCATAGCCTTGGGATTAGAGGCCTCAGCCCACATAGTCAGATATTAAATGGAAGCATGGCTTGTTGAGATGGGGCCATGCCCACTGTCTACTAATTTTGGCAGTGTATTTTAGGAAGCCAGAACAAATCTCAGTTGCACTTGCCACGTCAATTGCTCAAGTTTCTGCCGCAATGTTGACTCAGCAGTCCCAGCCCCCTCCTTGTGAGAACCCGGACGGGAGCGAAGGACCCAGACAGAGGAGGAGGAGTGAAAAGTCGCTAGGGACTTCACGCTTATTAAAAAAAAATTTTTTTTGCTTACTTATTTTCATGTCAATTGAAAGGCCAACAAAAAAGAGACAGACAGAGGTCTTGCAACAGCTGGCTCATTCTCCAAACACCCGCAAGAAGCCAGGGCTGGGCCAGCCCAAAGCCAGGACCCTGGAACTCAATCCAGGTCTCCCATGTGACTGGCAGCAACCTGAATACTTGACCCACCACCGGCTGCCTGCCAGGGTGCACATGAACAGGATGGAAAACAGGAGCTGAGAGTAGAACTAGACACTCTGGAGTGGGATGTGGGTCATTCAAGTGGCAACTTCACCTGATGCACAAAAGTTTCCCCAGAAACGGGATTTCTTTAAAAATATATTTATTTAACTTGAAAAAGTTGCAAAGAGAGAGATCAATCTTCCATCTGTGGTTCACTCCCCAGAGGCCTCAGTGGACAGAGCTGAGCTGATCCGAAGCCAGGAGGCAGGAGGTTCTTCTGGGTCTCCCATCTGACTACAGGGGCCCAAGGCTTATGGCTTTCCCAAGCCATAAGTAGGGATATGGGTCAAAAAGTGGAGCAGTTGAGACTCAAACTTGCACCCATATAGGATGCTGGTGCCACAGGTGGAAGAATAAGCTGATATGCCATTATGCTGATCCTCAGACAAGGGATTTTTAAAAACTAAAAAGAAAGGCATGGTGTCTGCTGTCAGGTTTCGTGGTACAGTGGATTGAGTCAACACCTGAATGCCCACATCCATACCAGGGTACCTGGACTCCAGTCCCACCTTCACGTCTGCATCTGCTGCTCTTCCTGCTAATGTACCTGGGAGGTATGGATGATGGCTCAGGTGCTTGGGTCCCTGTCACCCACCTAGGTGACTGGATAGAGTTGCACTCTGGGCTCCTGCCTTTGTCCTGGTCTAGCCCTAGCTGTTGTGGGTGTCTGAGCAGTAAAGCAGTAGGTGGGAGTTCCCTCTGACTCTCAAATTTTGAGCCACACAGAAAGCAGAAAAAGAGCAAAAACCAAACCAAACCAAACCAGAAATAGTAACAGAAAACAAGCAATTGAGCATATTTTGAACCAAATTAACGGGGCTGGCATCCTGGCTCAATTGACTGATCCTCTGCCTGCAAGCACCAGCATCCCACATGGGTGCTGGTTCTAATCCCAGATGCTCTGCTTCTGATCCATCTCCCTGGTGATGGCCTGGGGAACCTGCATTCACGTGGGAGACTCAGAAGAAGCTCCTGGCTGCTGTCTTCAGGTCAGCTCAGCTCAGCTCTTGCTGTTCTTGCCATTTGGGGAATGAGCCAGCAGATGGAAGGTTTTTCTCTCTTTCTCTCTGTAAATCTGACTTTCCAATAAAAAATTAAATAAAAAAAAACTTTCAAAAGTAACTATTTAAAAAAATGGAAATCTGACGTAAAAATTCGTGGGATGCAGAGCAAACAGTGCTGAGGAGGAAATTTATAGCTTTGGAAGCACAGTAGAAAATGATGTCTAAAGGCAATTATGTAAGTTTCCATTTTAGAAAACCAGAGAAAAATAAGAGCAAATTAAATGCAAGGTAAGTATGAGAAAATAAAAATTAGAGCAGAAATCAGTGAAGTTGAAAATGCAAAATCAACAGGAAAAAAATCAACAAACGAAAAGTTAGCTCTTTACAAAGATCAATAAACGTGATAAGCCTATAGTCAGGCTAAAGAAAAAAGAAAGAAGATTCAAATTAATATCAGAAACAAGAAAATGAACATCACGACAGACCCCATCCTCACTAAAAAGGCAATTAAGGAATGACATGAACAATGCCGTGTTCAAACATTTGACAACTTCTACGCAGTACCCCAGCTCCTTGGAAGCCATAATCTGTCAGCACTTGTCTTCCAACACAGTGACTGGGCAGTAGATTGCCCGAAGACACAGCTCAAGGTCATGAGCTGTCAGGAGGCCTCCTTGGCTAGGTGTGGCGTCACGCTCAAGGGCACAACACAGATGCTGTCTCCCCTGTGCAACCCTGGAGTGGCTCCCTTAGGGTGTGAAGCACTCGTACAACCCCATGTATCCCTCTACCTGCCTACGCCCTCACCCCGGTCTCAGGTGCCACTTGTCTTTTGAAAACAGAAGTGAAACTTCACCTGGGCAGTTAGTTCTAGCAATCACAGAGCTTTCATTTCCTCCTTACTGTAAGGACAAAGTCCTGGAAACTATTGTTTCACTAAGAGAAAGTGGGCGGTGGGTGAGTAGAAGCTGGGTGGGGGGGCTCCCCAAATCATTATGAAGACCCTACGGGCTTGGGAGCCACTGGAACAGAGTGACAAGGTCACTGCTCCTTCTCGTTCAAGGGTCCTTATTTTTCATCACATTTCCCGCTTCCTGTGCCCTCCTCAGACATTTGAATAGGACTTTATTACATCTCTAAGAGATATCATATACAATGCTGTATTTCTTTGCCTGAACAGATAGGGGCAGAGGCCATGTCTCATTTATATTAAAAAAAAATATGTATTTATTTTCATTGGAAAGTTAGACATACAGAGAGGAGGAGAGACAGAGAGGAAGATCTTCCATCTGATGATTCATTCCCCAAGTGACCGCAACAGCTGAGCTGTGCCAATTCAATTCCAAGAGCCAGGAGCCTCTTTCGGATTTTCCACATGGGTTCAGGGTCCAAGGCTTTGGGCCGTCCTCAACTGCTTTCCCAGGCCACAAGCAGAGAGCTGAATCAGAAGTGGGGCTGTCAGGATTAGAACTGGCATCTATATGAGATCCAAATGCGTTCGAAGTGAGGACTACTTGCCATCCGTCCTTCGAGGTAACTGTCGAGCGGACTCCTTTCACAGTTTAATGGCTTCCTGAGTCAAAATAGTTTTGTCTGGGTCCTGAGGATGTGGTTTGTATGTAAATTTCACATCTAATGAAACTGTGTTTGTAAAGGCAGTGTTAGATGGGCCCGGCATGATAACCTAGTGGCTAAAGTCCTCACCTTGCATGCGCTGGGATCCCATATGGGTGCCAGTTTGTATCCTGGCTGCTCCACTTCCCATCCAGCTCCCTGCTTGTGGCCTGGGAAAGCAGTCGAGGACAGCTCAAGGCCTTGGGACCCTGCAGCCGTGTGGGAGACCTGGATGAAGCTCCTGGCTCCTGGCTTCGGATTGGCGCAGCTCCAGCCATTGTGGCCACTTGGAGAGTGAACCAGCAGATGGAAATTTTTTTTTAACTTTTTAAAAAAAGATTTATTTATTTTTTATTACAAAGTCAGATATACAGAGAGGAGGAGAGACAGATGCTTTCCCAGGTACCTTAGTAGGTAGCTGCATTAGAAGTGGAGCAGCTAGAACTTGAACTGGTGCCCATACGGGATGCCAGCACCGCAAGCCGCAGCTTTACATGCTACACCATAGCTCTCAGCCCTGTAGAGGCTCTACAGCAGTACTGAGTCTCAAGTTCATATGAAGTGCATAGGCGAACGTCACAGGCAATCTCATCAGTGCAGCATGGAAATTCCAGGTCTAGGTTCTTTATCGGCAGATGCTGAAAGTCTGCACCTGAGATGTGAGGCCTGGGTTACCTGGTTCTCCTCTCCTTCCCCTTGCCCCAAATACACTGAGTTTGTCTGGAATCCAAGGGAGAACTACTGTAAGACCTGACTGGGCAGTTACTGGGCAGTTGTGGAGGCTCTCATGGGTGGGACCAACTTGCTGGGAGACACCTCCAAGGGCACACTGGGCAGTGAGTGCCCTGCAAGGCTGAACTTCAATGAGGCGAATAGTGGGGACTGTTTGGGCTCAGGAGAACAAAGCAAAGGGGGACTCATTTCAAATCCAGGCACCGTTGGGAAAAGCACAAGTTTGTTTGTAGAGACCCCTTTTGACTTTTAGAGCCAGTGGGTCCACAGGCAGCCTGCCCGTGAGTTCGATGTGATCTACAGAGAATGGTATGTGCCGTGGCTATAGGATGGGGTCAAGGAGGGCAGTTTCCGGCAAATCAAGTTCTTGTTTATACACATTCTTTCCTCCTTTGGACATGAAGTCATCTGCTCTTCTGGGGTGCTAAGTTGTACCGGAAGGGGAGGAGACACGCGGTAGCGGCTGAGGTCAAGCAGCTGGAGAACAGCTCGGGGCAAGGTAGAGTCTGTGAGACTGTAATCCTCAGTGATCCCAGACCGAACCCCAATCCCTGCCTCAGCCGACCCACAGTCACGGGGCCAGAGGCCACTGAATGAATAAATAAATAAATAAATAAATAAATAAATAAATAAATAAATAAAATAAACGTACATTTTAATGGCCTCCTGGCCCCTTGATTGCTCTCTTTGCAACATTTTATACACATACACACACACACACACACACACACACACACACCGACAGAAGTAGCATTACAGGCTTCATGAGCTCTAGAGTCTTTAAGCCAGCGACTTGGTTTGCCACTGGAGCACAGACAGCGCCATGGATAATACATAGATGAATGTGTGAGGCTGCGTCCCAATACCATTTTAATTTTATTGTTTTAAAGATTGATTTATTCTACTTGGAAAGTCGGAGTTGCAGAGAGAGGCAGAGTCAGAGAGAGGTGTTACATCTTTGGGTTCACTCCCCAAGTGGCCACAATGACTGACGCTGAGCTGATCTGAAGCCAGGAGCTAGGAACCAGGAGCTCATTCCGCATCTCCACATGGGTGCAGGGGCCAAGGCCTTGGGCCATCCTCTGCTGATCACTCAGGTCTTAGCAGGGAACTGGATCAGAAGTCAAATAGCCAGGACACCAACTGGCTTCCATTTGAGATATCAGTGCCACAGGCAGAGGATCAGCCCATTATATCACTACACCAGCCTCAACGGCATTACTTAAAACACAAAAACTTCAGCTGGGATACAAACAGGTGCCCAAATGGGATGTCTGAGTTGGCAGGCAGAGGATTAGCCGTGCCACTATTTTTTTTTTAATCAGTTGGCAATGAGTTTGACTCACAGGTTGTAAGTTGCAAACCCTCACTTGGGAGTACCACAAGAAGCAGACTGTGCAGCTCCAAGACATATCAAGTCTGAAATGACCATAGGATACTCCACTGCATAAAAGGGACTCAAGATCCAGTGGCTGGTGCCTCAGGCCCCATATCTACAAGTTGTGAGGTCTGTATTGTCTCTCATCCACGGGCTTCTCAATTTTAGGGTGAGGATTAAGACGTCTGCTCTGCCTCTGCTGAAGTGTGGTGAAGCTCGGATTACCTGAAATGCCCCGAGAGAAAGAAGTGGCAGGAAAATCAGGCACCAAAGAATAAAACTCTGCAATGGAAGAGATGAGGCTAGTTCAGCATTCAATCAACCCCACGTGCTATAATTGACAGTCAGAATAAATTCGTTGACTTTGTATATAAAGGAAACATTTAAAATAGTTCCTGCAGTTAAATCACTGATAGTGTTTGAGTGGATTAGACCAATAATGATCCATAATGAAAGGGTTTGAAAAGGACCTGGATCGTTTAATTTTTGGATGTTAGCCCTTTGATTTGCCTGAATGACTTTATTATTATTATTTTTTAAGATTCATTTTGGGTTGGGCCCGGCGGCGTGGCCTAGCGGCTAAAGTCCTCGCCTTGAAAGCCCCGGGATCCCATGTGGGCGCCAGTTCTAATCCCGGCAGCTCCACTTCCCGTCCAGCTCCCTGCTTGTGGCCTGGGAAGGCAGTCGAGGACGGCCCAAAGATTTGGGACCCTGCACCGGCGTGGGAGACCTAGAAGAGGTTCCAGGTCCCAGGATCGGATTGGCGCCTACCGGCCCGTTGCGGCTCACTTGGGGAGTGAATCATCGGATGGAAGATCTTCCTCTCTGTCTCTCCTCCTCTCTGTATATCCGGCTTTCCAATAATAATAAAATCTTTTTTAAAAAAAAAAGATTCATTTTGGGGCCCGGCGGCGTGGCCTAGTGGTTAAAGTCCTCGCCTTGAACGCCCCGGGATCCCATATGGACGCCAGTTCTAATCCTGGCAGCTCCACTTCCCATCCAGCTCCCTGCTTGAGCCCTGGGAAAGCAGTCAAGGACGGCCCAATGCATTGGGACCCTGCACCCATGTGGGAGACCCGGAAGAGGTTCCAGGTTCCCAGTTTTGGATCGGCGCAGCACTGGCCGTTGTGGCTCACTTGGGGAGTGAATCATCGGACGGAAGATCTTCCTTTCTGTCTCTCCTCCTCTCTGTATATCTGACTTTGTGATAAAAAGAAATAAATCTTTTTTTTAAAAAAAAGATTCATTTTGGAAGGTGGAGTTAGAGAAAGAAGTAGCGGTAGAGAGATTTTTCACCCACCGGTTCACTCCCCAAACGCCTGCAACAGCCAGAGCTGGGTCAGCCTGAAGCCAGGATCCAGGAGCTTCACCAGGAGCTTCATGCATGTCTCCCACATTGGTTACAGGAGTCCAGATACTTAGGTCTGTTGCTGTTTTCCCTGACACATCAGCAGGGTGTTGGATTAGAAGTGGAACAGACGGGATGCAAGCCAGCACCAGTATGGGAAGCTAGTGGGATAGCGGCATTGCAGGTGGTGACAACTTCAGACATGCACAGGAGTGCTGCCGTTAGACTATTCCGTACAGATTTCCTGCTCCATTCAGACGCATTGTAAGTGTTCCGTAATTGAGGAAGAGTTTTCTCTTGGCCCTTTACAAATGTCTCATTCTCATATCCGTGTTGTAGAACAATTTTAAGCCATTTGGCTGAATATCTCTGGGGCACCTTATCTCACAGTTGGACATGACTGTGTGTACAAACTCCAATTCTGCATGCCAGCTTGTTAAGCAAATGAAGGTCTTCTCTGGTATTATGCAGGTGTTTCATTACCAAAATAAAAGTTGAAGATAATGATGTTCTGAATACTATGGATGTCAATAAAATGACAATGAAGTAAAAACCTAGGTTATGGCTGGATCCTAACTCTGATGGAAAACCCCATGGGTCGGTCCACTTTGGAATCAGCTGTGAACAGTGGAAAGAATACGAATTGTGCTGCCACTTACACTCAAGTTCAAATCGTGACTGCAGCCGGTAGTTATGTGGTCTTGCACAATTAACTCCATCTCAGTTTTGTCATTTCACGATTGTTACGAGGCTGAAACAAGCCAATGTCAGCCAAAGTACCCAACACAGCAAGGGACCAGGTGTGGGATCAAGGCTGGTGGGCTGGGCAGCCTCCACCCAAAGGGCAGGCAACAACGGACTTCTTCCAGGGTGCTGCCCTCTACTCACGTAGGACTGTGACATCGTGCTTGGCTGGCAGGAGCGCAGAACCATTCTCAGCCAGAGATGGTGGGAAGGTTCAAGGTCAATCTTGAAAAGACTGCAGGAAGAGAGGCCCTGAGTTGGCTATCCCAGGAAAAGGCGACACCACCAACGACCCTACTAGCATTTCTCAACATTAGCCTATGTGGTAAGGATTTGTCTGCCTCGAATATAGGGCCGCTGCTTTCAGTACCCACGCACGGAACAGGATGCTTGCTGGGAAGACAAGCCCTGGAGTTAGCCTAACTAGGTGCTGGGAAAGTTGGTTGGCTTCTGTGCCGCTCAGCATCCTTCTGCCTGAGGGTAGCACTGGTATTCCTTCTCTACTGTCTTTCCCGTGCCTTCTGGCTCTGAGCTACTGCCTGCCGGCTCATCTCTGCAGCTCACTCATGGTGCTTGTCACTGAGGGCCTCAACAGAACTTTCCAGATTCTTAAGAAGCTGCACAACAGCTCATAGTTGCTTGCTTGGCTTCGGTCTGGTGCCCACGCTGGAGCCACGCAGCATCATCGACGGGGAGATAGGGGGGATAAGATCTGCTGCAGAGCTGGTTGTTTGGTCAGGAACTAAGGATTGGACCACTTCTCACGGGAGACTGTGAGTGGCAGGTGCCCTGTGACTGATGTCAAGGACTCTGGATGAGATGGAGAGGCTCAGTGCAAGGTGGAGAGAGGAAGCTGCCATCAGAGATGTTGAAAAAGAGCTGTCTGAGTAGAGGTGAGAAAGAGCTTAGTTTCTAGCCACTGAAGGAAGACACAGGTTCCATGGAAGAAAAAGCTACTGGAGCATCTGCTACCCACCACCCCAAGTCAGGAGGAGCCCATGCTAGAATGCAGCTAGAGGGCAATCAGACAGGGGAATTTGGGAGATCCTACAAGCTGCCTCTCCTCCCCTCCTCACAAACTTTGGGGCAAGGACGGGTGGGTATATGAAAAATGCCAGGCCACTCAGGGTAAATGAATTCTCCCAGGAAGGAACTGCTCTCTTCGCTGCTTTTTTTTAAAGATCTATTTATGTTTATCAAAAAGTCAGATATACAAAGAAGAGGAGAGACAGAGAGGAAGATCTTCCATCTGACAGTTCACTCCCCAAGTGACTGCGACAGCCCGTGCTTTACTGATCCGAAGCCAAGAGTCAAGAATTTCCTCCACGTCTGCCATGCGGGTGCAGGATCCCAAGCTTTGGGCCATCCTTGACTGCTTTCCCAGGCCGCAGACAGGGAGCTGGACGGGAAGCAGGGCCACCAGGATTAAAAACAGTGCCCATACGGGATACTGGTATGTGCAAGGTGAGGACTTTGGCTGCAAGGCTACCATGTGGGCCCTCTTTGCTTCTTCTGAACACAGAAGTGTGAAACCCTAGCAGCCACTGGTACTGTCTTGTAGGGAGATGCAGACTTCTGAGGCCAGGATGCCTCATTAAGGAGGTGGAGTAGGGCTGGAGACCAGATCTGGATACAACATTTGTAGCAAGTCCAGAAAGGAACTGGCAAGTAATGATGTGTTGGAACAGGGGTGTGAACGCTTGGAAAAAGAGAGTAGGAGAAGGTCAGTGAGGATCCCAGACAGGCAACAGGAAACTCTGAAAGCATCCAAGCCCTGGGATATGAGTGGCATTGTGGATAAGCTCACCATCAATATGTGCAGCAGGGACTGGTTGTCTGTGGAGTGTGGGAGGTAAGAAGCCCATGGGAGCAAAGGCTGAAGATGTTAGAGTTAAGCTGTGTTTACTAAAAGCTGTATGATGCATGGAAGGCCCACGCTCACACGCGAGCCACAGCTGCAAGAGCATACAGCTAGAGCTCCAGTTCTTTCTTGCATAAACTGACAATTTTGTTTCTCTGAGCGACAGACAGATGATAGAGTCAGACAGACAGACAGGCAGAGAAAGAGATCTGCCATCTACTGCTTCATTTTGCAAATGCCTGTAATGACCAGAGCTGGCTTGGGCCAAAGCTGGTTACTGGCAATCAACCTAGACCTCCATGGGAGTGATGGGAGCTCAATCCCCTGAGCTATCACCGCTGCCTCTCAGAATCTGCAGGAGCAGGAAGCTGGGGTCGGGCGCTGCAGCAGAACCTGTACCTGCTCTGACATACAATGCAGGTGTCTGAAACGCCACTCAAGTTCTTGGACAAGCTCTCCAGGTGGGAAATCTGTGGCTGAGCCAGATGAATGCAAAAAATTAGGCAACCAGGAAGAAACAAAAGGTTTCTTCAGGTGCATTGTTACAATGCAAGTGGATCATCATGAAATTGTATACACTGTGCAATGGTCTGTGAAGTTGACTCACATGTGGGCTGTTTATGGAGTGCTACCAGCATACTTTGAAAGGGCTGGCGTACAGTCTTCCTACCAGCGTGTTGATTTTAAGCTGTTTCTTGAATTAGCTGTGAGACTCTAGGTGAGCCCATCTCCCTCTGTGTGGCAGTTTCTTCAACTTAAGGAAAAAGGGAGAGAGGTGTTCTCATGCCCGCCTAGGAAATCTTGTCAATCCCTCGTGAATAAGAGGCAAATGATCCATGACAAGTACAGAAAACAACATTCTAAAATGTTAGAAAGGTAACTCTACTACAAATCACCCTCCCTTCTTTTTCCCCTTTCTCTCTTGTTCCTGTGTTGGGTTGGTAGGCTACCTTCCTACAGGTACTTTTATGTTGTCATAGCTTGCTGATGGATTTCACGTAGAGGCCAAAGTTAAGTCCATTGTCTAGATTCTGTCTAGTAACTTGGTTCTAGAGCCATCTACAGTACCCAGCCAGGACTGCCCTTCCTTGCCACGCATCCTGTGGTGCAGGGGACCTAACATGCAGTATTTCATAGTAATGATTGTTTCGGAGGCTAAAATCCACCCCTGCTTTCTAACTGCTGGAGAAACGTGCTGCTCCTCAGCCAGGGGGATCTGTGTGGCAAACGCTGTCACTGACAAGTCCAGCGGGACCAAAAGTGTGCCCTAAATGCAAAGGCAATGAAGGTGAGTGGACGGAGGGCCGTGACTGGGAAGGACACTGAGTATCTGTCCCCCAGCTCCACACGTTCCCTCCACCACTCCTCTACTGAATACTTCTCATTTGCTAAGGACACACACCACTCAATCCACTTTTTAAAAGGTTTATTTATTTATTTGATAGGAATAGACACAGATCTTTTCTCGGCAGATTCACTCTCCAAATGGTTGTATTGGCTTGGCCTGGGTAGAACCCAGAACTTCGAATTCCATCCGGATCTCCCATGTGGTTGGCAGGGGCCCAAGCACTTGGGCCATCATTCATTGGCTTCTCAGGTTTATTGACAGGGAGCTGGACCAGAAGTGGAACAGCCGAGGTTCCTACGGGATAGCAGCACCTCATCTGCTTAGCTGGTTGCATCACAATGCTGGCTCCTTATTCCATCCTCGAAACAGCCTTGTGAGGCAGGGGCAAGCGCAATGATGACAATTCTCATTTGACAGAGAAGGAAGCTGGAGCTTGGGTCACTTGTCCAAGCTCACCGGTAAATGACACGACAGAGAAAGAACTGGAAACCAGATTTTCCTGACCCTGAAGACCATGGTCTTAACTACTGGCCCAGGTTGTTCACACTCAGTTTTCCCAGGAAGTGGACCTTAATCTTTTCTTTTATAGGCACATGATGGATATCACCCATGCAGAGGTAAGACAGCGTGCAGAAAGGGGGTTGTGGACTATCATCTCTCCAGGCCTGCTCAGCAGTTGGACCGCTGGGAGTCCCATGGAGAGAGCGCTGGAAACAACTTCCGTCGCGCAGGGTGTTCACTTGGACACTGTTTATTATTTTTAAAGATAACACCAAGAGAGATGTCTACATGGCATTCTGCTGCTTTCAATGCAGGAAAGCAGAGGGCGTCTGCTTAATAGCATTTGTGACATGTGCCAAGCTTGCTGGTTAAGAGGAAGATAAAAAAAACTACAGTTACTCCTTCTGTGGCTGGCTTGCTCTGAGCATGCTGTGAGCATACGAATCAAAAGGGGGGTAATTTAAACTTGGCGCTGCCAGAAAAGGGTGTTCTTTTTTTTTTCTTTTTAGGATTTTATTTATTTTTATTGCGAGGTCAGATATACAGAGAGGAGGAGAGACAGAGACGAAAATCTTCCATCTGATGATTCACTCCCCAAGTGACCGCAATGGCCAGTGCTGCGCTGATCTAGCCAGGAACTTCTTCTAGGTCTCCCATGAGGGTGCAGGATCTCAAGGCCTTGGGCTGTCCTCGACTGCTTCCCCAGGTCACAGACAGGGAGCCGGATGGGAAGTGGGGCTGTCAAGATTAGAACTGGCACTCATATGGGATTCTGGCACATTCAAGGTGAGGACTTTAGCCATTAGGCCACCACACTGGGCCCTTTCTGTGTGTGTACAGATATATTAGCTCAACAGGCTAATCCTCACCCTGCAAGTGCCAAGATTCCATATGGGTTCCTGTTTGTGTCCCAGCTGTTCCACTTCCCATCCAGCTCCCTGCCTGTGGCCTGGGAAAGCAGTAGAGGACGGCTCAAGGCCTTGGAACCCTGTACCTAAGTGGAAGACCAGGAAGAAGCTCCTGGCTCCTGGCTTCAGATCAGCTCAGCTCCAGCTGTTGTCCTGGCTATTGTGGCCTTTTGGGGAGTGAGCCAGCAGATGGAAGATCTTTTTCTTTGTGAATTTGTTCTTCCAGTAAAAATTAGAAATCTTAAGAGGAAAAAAAAATATTTTTAAAAAATTTGAAATGCAGGGGTCTGAAGAGACATGGAGAGAACACCGAGGATGGCAGAGGGTGGGAGAGGGAAGGACAGCACCTCATTAGACCTTCCTTTAATTGTGAAATACATGAAAGGCAGGGGGATGAAACCTGCCGCTCCACCCTCCTCCATCCTGTCCTGCAGCCTGCTGGGCTGAGCCACTGCATCACTGCATTAACCTCTGGCTTCCAGGTGGGTTTAGCCAAAGGGAAGCACCCCAGGAGATCAGACGACAAGGGAGACCAGGCAGGGATAGTATTTCCTGAACTCTGGCCCTGCCAGGCACCCTGGGTGGGTTACATCCTCCTGGTTGGCAGACCATGGCTCCTACCCTGTGGCCTCCTCCAGGCCTCAACCTGTCCCACTCCGAGGGAATACTCTTGCTCTCTTTATTTATTTGAATCACACACAAACAGAAATCTTGCATCTGCTTATTCATTCCCCAAATGCTCACAAAAGCCAGGGTTGGGACAGGCCAAAGTCAAGAGCCTGGAACTCCAGTGCTTGAGCCATTGGCTCTCGTTCCCAGAATGGACACTAGCGGGAAGCCAAAAGCTGAAGCAAAGATGGCACTTGAACCCGGACACTCTGCTGTGGGACGTGAGTGTCCAAAGCTGCATCTTAATGGTTGTACCAGATGTCCACCCCCACCCCGACCTTGCTGCTGAAAGGCCAAGAGGTGATAGTCTCCTTGAAGTTAGGATGCTTGAAGTACAAAGCTATTTTGCAGACACCCTTGTAACAGCTCCATTCTTACACTAACCAAATTACTCGGTTTGAGGTTTGACTGTGTGCCAGCTGTTTCCCTTGCTGGGACCTTGAACAACATACCCAGGGGGCATGAATGACTTGCCCAAGATTTCAGGGCCACTTGATTACATCCCAGTGTACACTAATCAGAAGAGCTACAACCAATACCATGGTTTATGGTTTACAAGGCATTTCCATAACAATAACCCCAGGGTGCTGAAAAGGCAGGAGACTCTCCACTTAGAGGCTGGGAAATTGGATTTTCCAGGAGAGGAGGAGTTAGTTGCAGTGGATGAGCCTCAGAACAGACAATGGGCTCTGCCTGTCCTGCCTGGCCCACCTGCAGATCGGGGCTGAAAACAAAACTAACCCTGAATGTCATCTTCCAGGACCACAGCTGATGATGCTGATGTAGACTGGGGGATATTTTCAGTTTTACTCCACGAAAACAAACGTTCCTGCTGTAGTTGTGCACCAGGGGCAAAAAAGCAGTTTCGAAATTCATTCAAAGGCTGAGAAATTGACCACCCATATATGCAAGCGTATGGGTTACCCCATGTAGCGAAATGTCCATCATGAACGGGCAGTGGGTCAGAAGATGGCCTGAAAGCTGGAGCAGAGAAAGATTGCACCTGCAGCATCTCCGGCTGCGCCTTGTGATGGAAGAGTGCGCTTCTGCTGGATGTTGGTCTCATTCATGAAGTAGGGGCTCCACATGAGCTCAACAACCACATTTTCAAGGCCTCCCCGCTTTGGGATGCAGAGGATGCAGGTACATCCCAGGAAAGGGTGTGTTTTGATGGACCAGCAGGAGGATACTATTACATACAAAGGTTTGTGTGCAAAAGACTTTCATCTTACCAGACCTAATCCAACTACCTTCCTGTTTATCCTACATTGACACCACACACACAAACCAATGGCCCTATGAAGCAAGTGTTGTATCCAATTTTTTTTTAAAAGATTTATTTTTTATTTTTATTTTTGTTGGAAAGTCAGATTTACAGACAGAAAGAAGGACAAAGAGAAAAATCTTTCATCCGCTGATTCACTCCCCAAGTGGCCACATTGGCCAGAGCTGAAATGATCTGAAGCCAGGAGTCAGGAGCCACTTCTCCCATGCGGGTGCAGGGTCCCAAGTCTTTGGACCATCCTCTACTGCTTTTCCATGCTAAAAGTAAGGAGCTGGATGGGAAATGTAGCAGCCAGGGACTTGAACTGGTGCCCATACGGGATCCTGGCTCATGCAAGGAGAGGATTTAGCCACTAAGAATTGGTGCCAGGCCCTGTTTTATTCTTTTTTAATTTTTCTATTTTTATTTGAGAGAGAGAGAGACAGAGACAGAAAAAAATCAAGCTTTCAGTCGTTGGTTTACTCCCCAAATGCCTACCGTGGCTGGAACTGAGACACGGACCAAAGCCAGGAACTGGAAACACAATCCAGGGTGTGTAAGAGTAGGGACTGGAGTTGCCACTTGTGTGGGAGACCCAGATGGAGTTCCTGGCTCCTGGCTTCAGCATGGCCCAACCCTGGCTGCTGTGGGCATCTGTGGTGTGAGCCAGCGGATGGAAGCTGTCTGTTTCAAGTAGATGAAAATAAATTAAAGATGAACAAAATCAGAAAACCAAATGCTTTAGTCACGCAGCTGGAAGTAGCTGGCACCCAAAGCCAGGTCCATCTGCCTGCTTTGCCCTCTGCCCCAGGCTGTCTCTGTGTATAAGGACGGGGATCTGCAAGCCCAGCACCTCGCTCTGACTCTCCTCCCAACAGGACAAATGTCAACACAGCTTTTCTGCAGGAAGCTTTCGTAGCTTGAACGCCATACACATTGGAGAGTAACTCATTAAGACCTAGAGCCAAGAAGGCCCTTTGTTCCAGATGGCCTGAGAAAGACACAGCTGGGCTTGAGCTGCTTTTGTTGTTGGTGGTGAGGGGTGTGTGTGTGTTGGGGGAAGTGTTGGAGGGCACAGTCAGGCCTCTGTGTTTGCAGGATCCCCCTTCTACCACCCCCACTCCACCCTGCAGATCCAGCCATCTGTACAGCCGGCTGTACATCTGTACATCCAGCTGGCTGTAGTGAACAGGTGCAGACTTCCCCCATCTTTATTCCCTAAAGAACAGAGCACCACTACCGTTGCCATGGTGCTTACAGGTAACCTAGAGATTGGTCAAAGTATGAAGGAGGGTGTACAAACTCTAGATGATGTCATTCTCTTCAAGGAACATGAGCGTGTGCAGGTTTAGGTTTCTTCTAGGGGCCGTAGAGGCCATCCCTCACAGATACCAAGGGAGAATTGTGTTTGTTTAAAGACTTATTTTATTTATGTAAAAGCAAAGTTATAGGGGGAGAGAGATAGAGATCTTCCATCTGCCTATTCACTCCCCCAAATGATCCACAACTTGCTGGTCCAGGCTGAAGCTGGGAGCTTGGAATGCCATCTAAGTTTCCCAGAGAGATCGCTACATTAATATCAGACAGTCCTACAGATTTGGGTCTGAGATTGGACAAACACGTCATGTTGCTTCACGCTTTGCTGTGCGAAGTGTACTCTCTAGGACTGAGCTCACTGGTTTCAGGCAGCACTTCTCCAGCTCAGATGCTCGCCAGGTCCACGGGAAGTGTGTCCCAAACCGTACCACGCTGGCCTCCCTGGGAACCTGGGGCCGGCGCTATGGTGTAGCAGGTTAAGCCCCTCCCCTCCAGGCTAAGCCTCCGCTTACTACTAGCTCCCTGATGCTCCTTCATCCTGTTCTTGGCCAGGCCAGATTCCTACATGCCCCTACTTTCACTGGGCTTCCCCAGGCTGTTCCCTACCTGCCCATCTTTCTTGTCTTCTTCTTCATCATCTTTATTTTTTTTAAAGATTTATTCATTTTATTACAGCCAGATATACAGAGAGGAGGAGAGACAGAGAGGAAGATCTTCCGTCCGATGATTCACTCCCCAAGTGACCGCAACAGGCCGGTACGCGCCGATCCGATGCCGGGAACCAGGAACCTCTTCCGGGTCTCCCACGCGGGTGCAGTGTCCCAATCCATTGGGCCGTCCTCAACTGCTTTCCCAGGCCACAAGCAGGGAGCTGGATGGGAAGTGGAGCTGCCGGGATTAGAACCGGCACCCATATGGGATCCCGGGGCTTTCAAGGCGAGAACTTTAGCCGCTAGGCCATGCTGCCGGGCCCCATCATCTTTATTTTTAAAGATTTATTTATTTTTATTGGAAAGGCAGATCAGGTTTATTATGAGAAGGAGAGCCAGAGAGAAAGATCTTCCATCCATTGGTACACTGCCCAAATAGTCACCAAGGCTGGAGCTGAGCTGATCCAAAGCCAGGAGCCAGGAGCTTCCTCTGGGTCTCCCACATTGGTGCAGGGTCCCTAGGCATTGGGTCATCCTCTCCTGCTCTGCCAGGCCACAGGCAGGGAGCTGGATCGGAAGTAGAGCAGTTAGGACACAAATTGGCGCCCATATGGAATCCCAGAACTTGTAAGGTGAGGATTTAGCCACCAAACCACTGTGCTGGGCCCTTCCTGCCCCCTTCACACTGCTGCCTTCTTTGCCCTTCAAATTTTCAAAGGGGACTTCTCAGTGACCCTGTCCAAGTAGTACCCTTGCCAGACAGAACGACACAAAGACACACAGAGAGAGAGAGAGAGAGAGAGAGAGAGAGAGAGAGAATCTTCCATCCTCTGATTCCCTCCCCAAAGCTTGTAACAGCTAGGATTGGATCAGATTGAAGCCAGGAGCTTGGGACACCATTTGGGTTTCCTGAAACCAGAAGCCTAAGTCCGTGGGCCATCTTCTGCTGCCTTCCCAGGTGCATTTGCAGGAGGTTCGATTGGAAAAGAAGCAACCAGGACTTGAGCCAACATTCCCGTGTGGAACACCAGCGTTGCAAACTGTGGCTTAACCTGATGCACCACAGCAATTCCTGCTTATTACAGTGTTCGTTTTGCTGCTTGCTGCCAAGCTCCTCTCACCGTTGGCTTCAGGAAGGCAGGAAAGTCACTCTAGTGATATCCCCAGCTCTGACTTGGTCAATGAACTATTTCTGGAATGAAAGAGCAACTGACTGCAAAAAATCAAAGACATTCTCCTTGTTCCTTTTCCAGAAAATGCTACCGTGTGAGTAACCCTCTCCCCATGGTAGGCTGGGGTGCAGGGAGATGCCGGCACAAGAAGTGGTGAGTAGCCCATCTCCCTTCTTCCAGCCCTGCGGTGCCCACTGTCTCCGGACAGGGTTTGCAACGCACCCTCACACCAGTGCCTGTGCAGTGGGATGTGTGCCTGGCCATAGCCCAGGTTAATATGTTGGCCCTCCCCTTTCATGCAACCACAGTGCAAATTCCCAGCTCCTCAAGCTCTTCCACAGCAACTTCCAGGAAAGGATCTGACAAACCCAGACACACTGGCTGAGTGCGACTTGTGCTGTATTCTGCACCAGAAACAATGAGCAGGACACTTGATGGAGGATTTGGGAAACACTTCCTGGAGGGCTGGTGAATTAATCCGCAGGCCTCAGTCCAACATGATAATGTGGGTCCCTTGTTCAAGTCCAGGCTTTTTCACACCCACAGAGTTGACCTTGCTTGCTACCTGGACCCTCTGGGGTGGCCTGGTTGTGTTTAATTCCCACAGATCCTTTTCCCAGCTGCTCAGTAACGATGCCTGTTTCCAGCACAAGTCGGTGCTACTGGGACATCCCGGGATGCAAGAGCCTGTGGCCCCACCTCTTCATACCAATAACTTCCCTCGGACTCTATGGCTCCCAGCTGGCCCACTTGACTCCAAGCAGGGCCAAGTTTATTTCTTGATCCCAGAGCTGAAGGAAGCAGGGGAGCTGTTTTGGTAGAACTCTCTGGAAGGTAAACATGGTGACATTCTTTCATTCTGTTTACCGGACACACTGGCATGGGCTGAATTTCTGTTGGCAACATAGGCTGCTGTTGATTTGTCCTTCACACACACCTTCAGTAAGGCAGCTACCCTCAGGGCCCTACCTTTTGAGAACTTGGCCTTATTTTAGGGAAGGGCAGAGGCAAACAGGAAGAAGAGAAGTGATAGGCTCGTGTGTATGTGTGTGTGTGTGTGTGTGTGTGTGTGAGAGAGAGAGAGAGAGAGAGAGAGAGAGAGAGAGAGAGAAAGACTGAGAGGGGATGCTGGTTTATATTGCCTGGAAATCACCAATAGAAACGGCCTCCACCCATCAACTTTTTCAATAGAAAGTTGTGGGGCTGGTGTGGTGACTCAACAGGCTAGTCTTCTACTTGTATATCTGGTATTCCATATGGGTATTCCATATATCTGGCTCTTGTCTCTGTTGCTCCCTTTCCAATCCAGCTCCCTGCTTTTTGACTGGGAAAGCAGCAGAGGATGGTTGAAGTCCTTGAAACCCTACAGCCATGTGGGAGAGTCCGGGGAAAGCTCCTGGCTCCTGACTTTAGCTCAGTTTAGCTCTGGCTGTTGCAGCCATTTGCGGAGTGAACCAGTGGATGGAAGATCTTTCTCTGTCTCCTTCTCTTGGTAAATCTGCCTTTCCAACAACAACAACAACAACAAAAAAGTTGCAGAGAGGTCATAAATAGAGTTTTGATCCACTTTTTTGGATTTGTGGATGTAACTACATTTTTACAATTAGTATTATTTGAACAGCATAGGGACAAACAGGGAGAAAGGGGGAAAGAGTGTTTCTGTCTGCTCGCTCCAATCCAAAGGCAAACAAAAGACTGGACTGGGAAGGCAACCTGGTCTCCCCTGTGGGTGACAACTATGCAGCTATTGGAGTCACCTCGCCCTGCCTCCCAGGGTGTGCCTCAGCCGCAAACTGGGATGGTCGCTAAATTGGCCCCAATCCCAGGTCTCTGATCTGGGATGCAGCCGCCTTAACAAACATCCACCCAGTGGAATTCATTTCTGATAAAGTCATGTATTTTGAAAACTCAAAACTCAAAAGATATAAAGAGCTATGTTAAAAAGAAAAAAGCTATATATACACCCTGTAAATGAAAATCACAATACAAAACCAACAACAGGAAGAAAATGTAATGGAGACTATCATACCCAGATGTGAGGATACAATGCAGTACGCATCTCTACTTCCGAAGATGGACTCCCAGTGAAGCTGTTAACTGTATCTTGACAATAGGATGCTGGACTCTGCCATTGTCCATGCCCGCAATGATGGACACATGACTGTTGATGAAGAATTATACTACAGTAATAATACAGGGGACCTCAGTGGAAAGGGGGACGGGGGGGGACTTGGGAAGGGGGTAAGGGAAATCCCAGGGCTTATGGAACTGTATCATAGAATGATAATAATACTAATAATAAAAAGAAGTGAAAAAGAAAGAAAAAAATTTCACAAAGTTCCCCTCCCTGCTGGTAGTCATGGAAATGAGTTGTTTCTTTGAATATTGGCGGAAATATTTGCATAAGCAGGTGAATGTGTTCCCCTCTTGTGTCAGCAACAGCAGCACATCTTAACATCTTTTTTTTTTCCACTTAATACACCCGGGAGCTCCTCCTGGATCAGTTCAGTAACAGCTTCCTTCTTCTTTTACAGGTGGTCACGTATCCACATTGCGTAACTGTGCCCTGCTTTATTTAACCCGGTGGACACCGGGGCCCTCGCAGGCTTCTGTGGTGAGAAACCGGGGTATACTAAATACCGTTGACGGCTGAGATCCGGGGTTTCTCTTCGTTCATCTAGGGAAAGTGCAAGTCAGGTTCACTTCCACATTCTCATGCAAAGTCAGCGTGAGTTGTGGGGTGCAGGCTTGGACACACATTGCCACTCAGTCCTCTGGGCTTTGACAAGTACTCACGGAATGCCAACACTGTTGTCAAATACTAGTGATTCCAGGGGGGAGGGGCGTGGGGAGGGGTGGGGGGATTCCCAGAGCCTATGAAACTGTCACATAATGCATAATAATTAATAAAAAAAAAAAAGTAAAAAAAAAAAAATACTAGTGATTCAACCAGAAACAACAGCCCCTGCTCTTATGGGGTGCAGGCTGATTGAGGGCCCCAGGAAGAGATCCCTCACCAAGAGCCCAGATGAATTAAGTCGAGAATTTCAGGCAGTGATAAACTCCTTGGGTGGCAGGGGGCACTGAGACCCAGGGTAGGTGCTGGTTGAGATGAGAATTCTGGGTAACTGGCCTGTCTTGGATTAGCTGAACTGAGCTCAGGTGGATCGTTCTGGAAGGGATAGAAATAAGGCCAGGCCTGAAAATTTATGTGATTTGTAAAGCTCATTCAGTCTTTCCCTATCTATTGATTGTCCAAGTAGCAGAAATCACTTCACTGGGAGGGACAGTTGGGGACATTTTCTTTTCCCTCTCTGTTTATAACTCTGCTTTTGCAAAAATAAAAAAAATATATATATATCTTTAACTCTCCACCCCCTAGTAAGGCTGCCCCCTCACGCTGGTGAAAAAGGACTTGGGGTGGAGCGGCTTGGGCCAGGTCCTGGCTGTGGGGTGTGTGGGCTCGGCCTGGGCTATGAAAGGTTCCAGAGTGCAAGGCTTTTTCTCTTCAAGTGGCTGGCAGGCTAGGACGGCTCAGCTGTAGCATCCAGATCACCCTCTGCTTTCTTCATTTGCCACCCCATGAGAATCAGCTGCTCTCAGAGCCTGGATGCCCCAAGCGGGAAGTGGGGAGTAGGGGCGGGGCCTGCAATCGGCGCCCTACAACCTGGGCATCCTTTATCCAGATCAAGGCCAAGAAGAAACACTTGGAGCATCAGTTCAGCATAAGCGCGGCCAATCAGGCGGCACCCCTCCCTGCTCCCCACCTCCCCGCACGTGCCTTTTCCATCTGCATCGCAGGGACTTCCTCACTGTTTGTGCCTTTCGAAACCCTGGACACCCTTCCAGTCCCAGCCCAAATGCTGCTCACCCATGAATTCGCTTCTTGGGTGTAAAGTCTTAAGGTAAGGACAAGTATCATTTTTTTTTTCTTCCAATAAAGTCTTCTGAGGCAGAAGCCTTGGCACATATGCCCACTTCTTTCTGTATCCATACCCTGCACAACAGAGCCTTGTGGTCTTGCCCCGCAGTGTGTTGACTGGAGGGGAGGAGAGGCCCTGGCCTGCCAGCTGACAGTGATGGCCATTAGTGCCATGTCTGTGGTCACTACAAGTTATGCTAGCGGCTCTTTATCATCCAAGTCAGCGCTCTCTCGTTGTCTTTTGTGGGTCCTGTTCTACCAGTCATTAAACAAAGGGGGAAAATCATCAAAAACCCACAACGGGGCGGAGGAAAGGGCAGAAATGAACTTGGGCAGTGGGGGAAGGGAGGCTGGTAAACACAGAGTGAGAGAGTGGCAGTCTTCGAGCTGGGACAGGGACCCAAAGCAGGCTGGCAGCACAGCTGTCCCCAAGGCTTTGGGGAGGGGAGGACAAGCAGTCAGACAACGCAACAGAAGTTCAAGAACTTCACCCTGTGGGAACCGACCAACTTGCTCAACTTCTAGGAGCAGAGCACAAATTGCTCCAATTTTTTTTCCCTCTTTTCCTGGAAACCAGAGAGCAGAAATTCCAGCCAAAAGACTCATTCCCTCCCCCTCCTCCAACCCCTTGGTAGCTTGGGGCTGGGCCTGCAGTTCCTTTCTGTGGACAAGAGGAACCCATGAAGTTCATTGCCATCCCCTAGGGGATCTCTGGAGAGAGGAGCTGGTCTCGGGCACTCCACCCCTTGGCAGGGGAGGTTGATACTTCCTGGACATGGTGGGTGGCTGCTTTCCCCAGTGTGTGTGTGTGTGTGTGTGTGTGTGTGTTGGGAGTGGAGTGTCCCATGGGAGTATCATGAAGGATGGAAGAGAGACCTGCAAGGAGCAAGAAATTCCAGCTCCAAGGGAAACCTGGGACCTTGTGATGGGATGCAGAAAGAATGAAACTGTTCCAGGGAGTACTGCTGCTGATAGAAGTTTCCTACCAACCCTTTTCTTGGGAGCCCACCATGGCTGTCTTGGCACCACCCATCGACCCCACTCCTGTATCGCCAGAGAGAGCACAGCCTTGCTGTCCGATGTGGCAGACTCTCACCACGCATACGTGGTTCTTGATGCTTGACATGCAGCCAGCTCAAGTGGAGATGGGTTGCAAGTACAACACATACCTTACATTTCAAGGTCTTTTTATGAAAAAGCATGTAAAATAGCTCATTAATAATTTTTGTGCCAAGTACTTGTGGGATCGATAATATTTTGGGCCTATTTGGTTAAAGAAAAATGTGTTATTAAAATAAGTTTCATCTGTTTGGCTTTTAGCCTTCTGAATGTGGCTACTGGAGAAGCTGAAGTTGCTGCATGTGTTTTGTACTGATTTCTGTTGGACAGGGCTGGTCTGGAGGGTTTCTGTCTGGAGCTGGGGATGGACTGCAGGACTCTGGGCAAATTCTGAACAGGGAGGTTCCTTTAGTGTAATAGATAGATATATTTAAAACAAAAAAAAACACACTATTGGAGTCACAGGCCAATCCTCTGCCTGTAACTCCAACATCCCACATGGGTACCAGTTTGAGAAATTGCTGTTCCACTTCCCCTCCAGCTCTCTGCCCATGGCCTGGGAAAGCAGTGGAGGATGGACCAAAGCCGTGGGACCCTGCACCCGTGTGGGAGACCTGGAGGAGGCTCCTGATCCTCAGCTTTGGACTAGCTGTAGAGGCCATTCGGGGAGTGAACCAGTGGACGCAAGACCTCTCTCTTGCGTCCTCCCTTCCTCCTCCCTACCCTCTCTCCCTCTCCCTCTGTCTCTCTTTCTAGTACATAAAATAAATAAATCTCTAATGAAATGTATCATTGGGGCTGGTGTTGTGACATAGTTGGTCAAGCTGCTGCCTGAAATGCTTGCATCCCACTCTCAATCCAGCTTCCTGGTAACGCACCTGGGAAGGCAGCAGAAGATGGCCCAAGCACTCAGGTCCCTGCCAACCATGTGGGGTATGCGGAAGAAGCTCCTGGGTCTTGTCTTTAGCCTGGCCCAGCCCTGGCTATTGTGGTCATTTATAAATGACAGATCTCTCTCTCTCTCTCTGTTTGTCTCCTCCCTCTTTTTCTGTATCTCTGTCTTTCAAATAAGTAACTTTTTGTCCAGAAGGAAACAAAGCGGGCCCGGCGGCGTGGCCTAGCGGCTGAAGTCCTCGCCTTGAGCGCCCCGGGATCCCATATGGGCGCCGGTTCTAATCCCGGCAGCTCCACTTCCCATCCAGCTCCCTGCTTGTGGCCTGGGAAAGCAGTCGAGGATGGCCCAAGGCTTTGGGACCCTGCAGCCCCATGGGAGACCTGGAAGAGGTTCCTGGTTCCCGGTTTCGGATTGGCGCGCACCGGCCTGTTGCAGCTCACTTGGGGAGTGAAACATCGGATGGAAGATCTTCCTCTCTGTCTCTCCTCCTCTCTGTATATCTGGCTTTCCAGTAATAATAATAAAATCTTAAAAAAAAAAAAAAAAAGAAGGAAACAAAGCAAAAAGAAGGCTTCTGCTCACATGGGCAGGGTGGAGGCGGGCAGCTGGCCTCACAGGTATGATGCTGGTGTCCAGGCCTGGTGATGTGACGCAGTGTGCTGCTGCTTACCTTGTGTCGTGTATCTGAGTGCTGCTCTGCTTCACATCCAGCTCCCTGCTGATGCGCCTGGAAAGGCAGCAGAAGATGGCCCAAGTGCTGAGGTCCCTGTCACCTGCTTGGGAGACCTGGATGGAGTTCCTGGCTCGTGGCTTTGCAGCTTTTTCAAGAGTGGACGAACTGGTGTAAATCTGTTTCTCCCTCCATTGTTCTGCCTGTCAAATAGATGAACAAACACACAAATCCATGAAAGGGGTGATGGGGGAAGAATGTACAGATTAGATCTACAGGCAAAAGGCTGGGAGATTTAAGTACTAAAAACCCTGAGCAAAAAGAAACATTTTTTTTCCTTCACTTCCTGCCCCTTGGCTTTCTTTTTCCTCCTACTTAAACATTTTTTTTGTTGTTTAAATTTGTTTTTATTGGAAAAACAGATCTATAGAGAAGAGATAGAGAGGAAGATCTTTCATCTGCTGGTTCACTCTTCAAATGGCTGCAACAACTGGACTGAGCCAATGTGAAGCCAGGAGCCAGGAGCTCCTTTCGGGTTTGCCATGTGGGTGCAGGATCCCAAGGTTTTGAATTGTCCTCCACTGGTTTCCAACGGCACAAGCAGGGAGCTAGAAGGGAAATGGAGTAGCCGGGACGTGAACTGGTGCCCACAGAGGATCCCTGCTTGCAGTCAGAGGATTAGCTGGTTGAGCCATGCTGCCAGTACCCTCTCCTACTGCTTGAAGTCGGTGTTTTTGTCTTTGTTATCCTGTCCTTCCTCCTTTTCCCTTCCTTGTGTCGTGTCAGCTCTAGTTGCCATATTTCCATTGCCACTTGTCTTTTCTTTCTTTGCCCTCCTTGTTCTGTCTGGCCAAGGCTGAAAACAGTGACCTAGAAGATTAAGAGGAAGGAGGAGCCTTAGCTCCCGTGACTTCTGGCGCCTAACATGTGCCCTGCAGCCTGGGAGCTGCTGGCCCTGGGTTGTTGGGTATATTCACGGGACACCGACCACGATAAGATAACCCAGTAATCACGCATGTCTGACATGGGTGTTTCCTTAGAGATTATCTGGACCCATCTCTTCCTTTTAGAAATAAGGAAATAAAAGTCCAGAGAAGGGAAGTGAGCTGCCCCAAAGCCGGGACTCCTGACCCCAACCCTGAACGTTCCACAGCTGCCACTGGATGGTCCACCTGTTCCTCCCGTTCTTCCTGAAAAGAAAAGCAATGAACACTCAATGACACTGACCCAGACCTGACTTTGCGGAGTTTTATTTTCCTGCCCTTGAGCTTAGACAGACCTGTTTTAGCACAGATGTTTTTGGTCTTGACGCAGGATTAAAAGAGAGATTCTTTGAGTCGCTTTGGAAGAACAAATCTGCTCTATAGAAATTTCAAAATATCACGTCACATCTTGAAACCCTTTTTGTAAATGAAATGACAGAACAAGACCTAGCCGCTGTCACCTATTTTGTGCGTTTGGTTTTTGAGAGCAAGTAAATGCTTGTGTGTTGGTGGAAAGTTCCTAACCAAAGCACGGCCAGGCATTTCTCATGTTAAACATTCACTTCATGTGGAAAATAACCTTTAACAAACAACACGCAAAGTGGCTAAATTTAGCTGGGGTTCCGAGCAATTAGATAGCAGTGGTACTTGGTGAATGTGAAGAACTTGGAGTCAAATTCTTGCTCTGAAGCTGAGCTGTTCGAGCTTGGGCAGGTGATTCAATCTTCCTGAACTTCAGTTTATTCATCTTGTGAAATGGGACCAACAGCAGTTCCCTACCTCCCAGAGTGCTCCAAGGATTAAAAGGGAATCTACCGAAATCTCCTGGCATGGCACCTCACTAGAGTAAGGGCTCACTCGGTGGTCGTTGTCATCACTTAACTATAGTAGATACAAGCTCCTACGTGAGCTTGGCTAGTCATTTGTTATGCACATGGAAATCACATTGTTTGAACAATTAAATGTAAAAATATCTCAAGGGGCTAGCGTGCGGTGCCCACATGCCATATGGGCGCCAGTTCATGTCCTGGCTGCTCCACTTCTGATTCAGCTCCGTGCTAATGCACCTAGGAAAGAGTCAAGGATGGCTCCAGAGCGTTGGCCCCTGCGCCCACTCGGGAGACCTGGAAGGGTCTCCAGGCTCGCTGGCTACAGATCAGCCACATCCCTGACCGTGGCGGCTGTTTGGAGTGTACCACCAGTCAGAGGAGCTCTCCTCTCTGTAACTCTGCTTTTCAAATAAAAACAAGTAAACATTTTCTTTAGAGAGAAAGATAGGAAGGAAATAGAGATCATCCAAAATGTCACCATTCAACTACAACGTCTTTCAATTTCTTTGCAGATTCTTTTCCTAAATGAAGTATAGTTGGCATTGTATGTAGTGTAGATTTTAAAAATTTATTTGAAAGGCAGCGAGAGAGAGGGAGAGAGAGAGAAAAATCCCCTCCATCCAGTGGTTCACTCCTCAGTGCCTGCAACATGTCTGATCCAGGACACAAAGCTCTGTTAGGTGTCCTACACGTACAGCGGGGGCCGGGGCTCGAGCCATCGCCATCTCTCCTCCTCTCTGGATATCTGACTTTCCAATAAAAAGCAATAAATCTTAAAAAAAAAAAAAAGCTCCCCAAATGTGTATGTAAATGAGCAAATAGATACATAATTATCTGTAATGATTTTCTAGA
Organism: Ochotona princeps; assembly: GCF_030435755.1. Lineage (NCBI taxonomy): Eukaryota > Metazoa > Chordata > Mammalia > Lagomorpha > Ochotonidae > Ochotona > Ochotona princeps. The sequence continues at coordinate 14,258,418 of NC_080835.1, read as the reverse complement.
CCATTATTACATATAAAATTTTTTCTAAACACATACTAATTAATTTAAAGCTCAGAAATAACTAGAGCTTTGAGATATTACTCCTAAAACATGAACAGTCTTCATCTTATCACTGGAAAACATGCCATGAATCCAAATAGATGAACATTCTACAAAAGAGCTCATCTATGGTCTGCAAAAATATCTGTCTTGAAAGGCAAAGGAAACTTTGAGAAGCATTTCCAAGTTAACATAAAGAGACCCGAAAGCTGAACGTAAAACAAGATGTGGGATTTTTCTTAGATAAAGAGATGATTGAGATAATCGGAACAAAGTCTGAAGATTCGCTAACAACATTACATCATCAGGAGTGGCTTATTGAGGGACAAAGGGATTCATGCTGAGGGCGGACTCAGCGGTCAGCCCACCTCCTGGGATGTGCAGTCCCATGTCAGACTTTCAGCTCCTCTGGTTTTAAACCAGCTCCTGAGAGCCAGCAGGTGTTCTGACACCCACTTGGATAACCCTGATTGAGTTCTGAAGTGCTGGCTTTGGTCTGGCCCAAACCAAACCAGTTGTTGAAGGCACTTGGGAAGTAGAACAGGGAACAGAAGTTCTCCATCTGGGCCCGGCGCAGTGGCCTAGCGGCTAAAGTCCTCACCTTGCATGCGCCAGGATCCCATGTGGGTGCTGGTTCTAATTCCGGCAGCCCTGCTCCCCATAAGCTCCCTGCTTGGGCCTGGGAAAGCAGTCAAGGACAACTCAAAGTCTTGGGACCCTGCACCCTCATGGGAGACCCAGAAGTGTCTCCTGGCTCCTGGCTTCAGATTGGCTCAGCTCTGGCTGTTGCGGCCACTTGGAGAGTGAATCAGTGGACAGAAGAAGACCTTCCTTTCTGTCTCCTCTTCTCTGTATATCTGACTTTGCAATAAAAATGAATAGATTAAAAAAACACAACTTGACAATGATTTTTAAATAGTTCTGTAATTTACTCTTAATCAAAATATTTATAATCATATTAATATCGTGTGCATATACATGAAAGAGTGCAGTGATGAACTAAAGACAGTAAAACATTAACTAAGGTCTAAGATTATCTCAGGATAAAAACTTCAAACTTTCCCAAGGTCCTGCCAAAGGAAAAAAAATAAGGACAGGATTTTAAGAAAATACCTACTTTGTTTCTTTGAAAATAATCCACAGCGTTGTGGAGAGACAGGTTTCTTGGAAGAGGCTTTCTGGAATACAGGTGCGGGAGCTCTGGACTGTGCAGCAGTACACGCTGGCGGAGGAGCCCCGATAGAGGGCGCTGTAGCACCACAAAGAGTACATCACTTTGCGACGTCACCTAAAGTGTTAGCAAGTAGACCCTCGGGGCTGAATTCTGTCCATTTCTCGTTTTGCAGATGAGGCTCAAAAATGGGAAAACACCCTGGTCAAAGTCAAAGCCACAAGCAGGCTGGCAGCTTTGCATGTCATCACCACAGCCATCGTCCCCTGAAGGCTCTGCTGATGCTCTGCATGCTCTAGCTGTTTAATCATGCACATACACCCCTCTTTTTGTTCAGTTCTGAGATCCAGCCTCTGATAAATTAGCGACATGCTTGGTGTCACTAAAAAACAAAACAATTTTGACTGTCCTCACGGCAAACTAGCCGTTCTGTGTCACCACGTGGCTGCCCTTAAAGAATTCATCTGCTGAAGGCAGACCGCTTGTGGAGGGGCTCTGAGCCTGCGACTTGCTTCCTCCTAACCCCGCTCCCCTGTGTCTCCTCTAATGAACCCATCAGCTGGTCTTGTTAACTCTGCTTCCAGAGACGTCCAGGGGGCAGCCAGCCTTGTGACGCAGTAGGTCAAGTTGCTGTTTGCAGGGTCAGGTGGCATCCCGCATCAGAGCTCTGGTTTAAGTCCCCGCTGCTCTGCTTTCCACTCAACGTCCTGCGAATGCACCAGGACAGCAGCAGACGGTGGCCCAAGGACGTGTGTCCCTGCTGCCCACACGGGAGGCCCAGATGGAGTTTCCTGGATTCAGCTTGGCCTAGCCCAGATGGAAGACCTCCCTCTGATGACTCATTCACTAACTGACTCACTGTCTTGCTGTCATTCTGCCTTTCAAATAAATAAATCAATAAAAGAAAAAGAGGCATCCATGATCCACCTTCCCCCCCCCCCACATTCCCTGCTATTCCTGGCTCAGGAAATACGCCCTCTGATTCTTCACCCCACCTGTGCTGTCTCACATTCTTTGTAATTCTTTCATTCTCCGTAAGACCTCCAGATCATTTTTTTTAATTATTTATTTTTATTGGAAAGGCAGATTTACAGAGAGGAGGAGAGACAGTGAGGAAGGTCTTCCATCTTCTAGTTTACTCCCCAAGTGGCTACTATGGTTGGAGCTGAGCCAAGCTGAAGCCAGGAGCCAGGAGCTTCTTCCAGGTCTTCCATGCGCAGGTGCAGGAAAACAGCCATCCTTGACTGCATTTCCAGGCCACAAGCAGGGAGTTGGAAGGGAAGAGGAGATTCCAGGTTAAGACCAATGCCCAAATGGGATCCTGGCACATGCAAGGCGAGAACTTTGGCCACTCGGCTGCTGCGCTGGGCCCAAAAATAAGTAAATCTTTTTTTTTTTTTTTTAAGATTTATTTTATTTTTATTACAAAGTCAGATATACAGAGAGGAGGAGAGACAGAGAGGAAGATCTTCCGTCTGATGTTTCACTCCCCAAGTGAGCCGCAATGGCCGGTGCTGCGCCAATCCGAAACTGGGAACCTGGAACCTCTTCCGGGTCTCCCACGCGGGTGCAGGGTCCCAGATCTTTCGGCCGTCCTTGACTGCTTTCCCAGGCCACAAGCAGGGAGCTGGATGGGAAGTGGAGCTGCCGGGATTAGAACCGGCGCCCATATGGGATCCCGGGGCATTCAAGGCAAGGACTTTAGCCACTAGGCCACGCCGCCGGGCCCCCCAAAATAAGTAAATCTTAAAAAAAAAACAGAGCAACCCATGTCTTAGAGCATGTCACTTTCATGAACACCTTTTAAAAAAATATTCATTTTATTTTTATTGAAAAAGCAGAGTTACTGAGAGGAGAGACAGAAAGATTTTCCACCACTGGTTCGTTACCCAAATGGCTGCAATGGCCAGAGCTGAGCTATTCTGAAGCCAGGAGCTTCTTCTGGGTCTCCCATGTGGTGCAGGGGTCCAAGGACTTGAGCCATCCTCTGCTGCCTTTGCAGGGAGTTGGATTGGAAGTAGAGCAGCCAGGACATGACCTGGTGCTGGAATGCTGGTGCCACAGGCAGAGACTTGGCTTACCATGCCACAGTGCCAACTCATCATGAACACCTTCTAATGGTTTCTCATGGCACTTATAATCAAACTCGTTACCAGGCCTGGCCCATGGCTTCCTCCTCCCCCTCATACGACTGCCATCTGCCAACCGCCACCTGTTGCTCCTATGGAGCTTGAGCCTTTGCATTTTGCTGTTTCTTTATATCTGGAACCTACTGTCTCTGGGCCTCTACACAGCTGTCCCTTCCTTCTAACTCAGGTCTTCCCTAAATGCGGCCCCATGGCAAGGCCCTCCTGATAACCCATTGCCTTCTCACCAGGGCGCCTTGCCTTGCAGGTGCAGTCACAGCCCAGCCCTCATCATGACCTGACCACCTCTTGTGGAGCTGCTGCGGATGGAGACTGTCTGAGCCTCACACTAGTGCCTGGAGCTGTGCTGTGGTTGAGTGGATGCCTGGGCTGAGTTGATGGAGGTGAACAAAGCAGGGAAGTGAAGTAGGCAGAGATATTGGAAAGGCTTGGGGCAAGATCAGAGGCCTCGAGGGACAGGTTAAGGCCACCCACTGTTTTCTCTAGGCAACAGGGAGCCACTGAAGGTTTTATTCCACACAGCATACAGGATGCTTAGGACAGAGAAGCTGGGTGCACACGGTGGCCAAAGGAAGCCGTGGAGAGCCAGCCAAGCGCTTCATGATTTTCCTTTTTAAAAGAACTAACTGTATTGACTGCTTTGACCACATGACAACAAGGACAGTGATTCACGCTGATGTTGAACTCGCTAGGAGCTGTGGTTTGGGGGGACTGCCTGGAGCAGCTGGAGTGGTGGGCTGAAAGAGAAGCAGAAATGGGTTCAGATGGAGCGATGTCTCAGCGAACGCTGATCTTCTAGCTATGGTTTTTGGGTGAAGGACATTGAAGTTCATCTTTAAAGGGTTATCTGTAAAGTCAGGGCTTGAAAATTTAGAAATCTTGGCCTGAGACAAGGATTTGATCATCTTCTGATTTTAGAAACATAGAAAAGTGAGAGTAGAGAAGGGCAGTGACTTGCCCAAGGCCAGGGGCCAAGAGAGCTGCCCCCACCCCGTCTTCCAGAGCCCCTTCGGGGTTCAAATCAGACATGGAGGCTGGTGTTTGGTTCGTTCATTTGTTTTTCGGCACAGTATCTGACACTACCCGAGACACCAGCATCCAATAGGAGCATGGCTCATGTCCCGGCTGCTCCACTTCCAATCCAGCTCCCTGCTAATGCTCCTGGGAAGGCAGCAGAGGATGAGCCAAGTGCTGGGATCCCTGCACCCACGCAGGAGACGTGGATGAAGCTCTGGCTTTGACCTCACCCAGTCCCAGCCTTTGCTGTCATGTGGGGGGTGAACCAGCAGCTGGAGGATCTTTCTCTCTGTCTCTCCCTTTCTTTATAACTCTGCCTTTCAAACAAACAAAACAGAGACAATGGAAAATGCACAGAGAATGTGTTTGGCACAGGATGAAATAAACCCTGTTAGGGGGCTTTGCAAGCTGCACAATGATGTGCTCACATGATGCTTAATAAACCATTTATCATCCAGGCATTGTTGCCATGAAGCTTGACTTGAGCTCAGGTCCAGATTGAGTCTTTCTACGCGCTTCTACTGAGTGCCAAGTACCACAGGACTTGTCCTTAGCCCTGGCACCTACCGTTCCCAGCCTACAGGTGCTGGTGTTCTGGTGATACGTGTGTGTGTGTGTGTGTGTGTGTGTGTGTTTCTGTGATGATGAGTACTAAAGTCAACCAGAGTGACAGAACATGGGAAGACCTCCTAGAAAAAAATGACCCGGATTGTGGGCTGCATCTCATACAGAGAAGGGCATTTTTGAAAAAGAAACATTTGTGTGGGGTTGGTGCTGTGATACAGTAGGCTAAGCCTCCACCCATGGTGACAGCATCCCATCTGGGTACCGATTTGTGTCCTGCCTGCTCCACTTCCCATCCAGCTCCCTGCTTGTGGCCTGGGAAAGTAGTAGAGGATGTCCCAAAGCTTCGGGACCCTGTACCTGCATGGGAGACCCAGAGGAGGCTCCTGGGTTCCTGCTTGGAATCAACTTATCTCCGGCCATTGCTCCCATTTGGAGAACTAGCAGATGGAAGATGTCTCTCTTTCTCTCAGTGACTCTGCCTTTCAAATAAAAATAAAATAAATCTTTAATCAAAAACAAAACAAAAAATTATTTATTCTTGGGCCACAGAGTCTCAAGGGAAAGGCTGACTATGCCGGGGTTTGTGGTGACGGCCATGGCCACTGGCTGGGAGCGTGGGCTGCAGAAATGAAACCTCTGCTGTCAGCACTCTTGAAGAACAGCAGATGCAACAATCTGCTTTCTTCTTGGAAATCCAGTCCCACCCCAAAAGTTTGGTGGTTGGCCAAAATAATGTGCAGTGGATAGCTTGGGAAGGGTGGGATGGACCACTCTTGCCTGAGCTAAGTTCAGGGTCAAGTTCCTGCATACCATGTCCCACTTTACCCTTTCGGTAGCCCTATGGGGGAGGCATTATATTCCTATTTTATAGATAAGGAAATGGAGGAGGTTGAATGCCCATGTGACTTGTTTAACATCCACAAAGCTGGGTAGTGACAGACCAGAGATTCAAACCCAAGGTGGCCTTAGCTGCTTAGCCTATGTTCTCGGTGACGTCATAGCTTCTTTTGGCCACTGAGAACTGGCATGGTTTTGAAAGCCACTAGCAGGAAAAAAATGCTGAAATTACATAGGCCACCTGCTCTGTTTTTTTTTTTTTTAAGATTTATTTTTTATTGGAAAGGCAAACCTACAAAAAGAAGGCCATACAGAGGGAGAGACCGTCCATCTGTTGGTTCACTCCCCAAGTGGCTGCAATGATCAGAGCTGAGCCAATTCGAAGCCACGAGCCAGAAGCTTCTTCTGGGTCTTCCATGCGGGTGCAGGGTCCCAAGGCTTTGGCCAGTCCTCTACTGCTTTCCCAGGCCACAATCAAGGAGCTTATGGGAAGTAACACAGCTGGGATATGAACTGGTGGTACCTGTATGGGATCCTGGCACCTTCACGGTGAGGCTTGAACTACTGAGCCATCGTGCCGGTCCTACCTGCTCCATTTTACAGATGGAATGAGATCATGAAGTGAAGCACTAAGAGCCTCTCAATACATGCTGGGTTTGTGCCTCTGCAGAGTGAGGTCACCTGGCAGCTCAGTGGCACAGCTTACGCCCCATCCCAAACCCCCACACTCACTGCCCTCTTCAATGTCAAAGGCGGTGGTGTCAAGGGCAAAGGCAGCAATGTCAGGCCTAATGCCCAGCTAACAAGATCCCTCGGGCAGAGAGAATTAGGGGCTCTAGATGAGGATGGAACGAGGCGGGCATTTGGAGAAAACGTCTGGATGGTGTTCATTGAAACCTTCAGCCAAGCAGCTTTTATTTGGCACTGCTGTGCGGCAGACACGGGTGATGAGAAACCAAGTGCAGAGAGCGAGATTCCATCCCAGCCATGCAGACACTGGCAGGTGAGTAGGAGGGACAGAGAAGCAAACAGACAGTCACACTGGTGTAAAACCTTACCACGGGGGCCAGCAGAAGGTTGGCTGATGTCTCTAAGGCTGTGGAACTGGCAGATGCCTCTTGGAACATCTTCCCCGGACAGTGTCATTGGCACAAACTGCCTGACAATTCCCATTTCTAAGCTGTGAAATGGGCCATGATCATTTAAGGTTCCTCCAAGAATGATCACTGTAGGAAAATGGGATCCCGGATGAGAAAGAGGCCAATAACAGGGAGTGGCTGAGGACCAGAGCGCTGTACTGCTTAGACAGGCAGCTGTCACGTGGGAGTCGCTGCTCTAAGTACTTTGCTTGGAGAGAGGCAGGTAGGCACAGAGAGTCCAGGCTCTGGCTGCTGGTCGTGCTGCTATACTGACAGTAACCGTAATGATCCTCCATTCAGGGGAAGAACTAAAGGGAGACCAGGGGTTGGAGAGCTAGTGGGTGTGCCTGGCCTGGGAGGCGGGACTAAATCAAGAGGTGGTACCCTTCGCATTTGACTTTTCCCAGTGCCGATGATCAGGTCACTCAGATATTCTTCCTGTTTCACAGATGGGGTGACTGAGGCCCAGGGACCATCAAGGTCACAGAGCCCGTGAACATTAGAAGTCAAAAGCATTTGAGTTCCGTTTCCCCCATCTGTATGTTACAGACGTGGGAAACAGGAACCCAATTCCTTCTTTCTGTTTCAATGAGTAAAGGTCGCGTGGCAGGCTAGAGAGGGTGGGAGAGAGGGTGTTGATTTCCTTTCTGGAAGTGAGGGCTTCCTACTTTTGGAGTTGCTTCCCTTTGTTGGGGGAAATTTACCAGGGTGGGCCTTTTTGCCAAGAGAAGGCAGTCCCCATTTTCCCTGGGGATTGGCTGGGGTAGGGTCACCACAGTCTCTCCTCAGGCGTAGCGGGGCTGAACCGTGCTAAGTTCCCATCTCTGCCGACTTTCACCTCGGCGAGCTGGGGGAGAGGACGTCTGCCTGGGGGCAGAGGGTCAAGGCAGGCGGAATGTCGGGAGGTGAGGAGGCTGTTGTGACAACTTCCAGTCCTTCCTTCACTCACTCAGTCCTGTGTGCCTGGAGTATTGCTGGGCTTCAGAACTATCATGCTGAGCACCCCCACCCTTCCTCCACCAGCTGAGCTTTTGGGGAGCTCCGAGGCAACAAAGCAGCCCCTCCGTGGGTTGGCTACTTTTGAAGCTGATGGCGGGGCCAGTGGAGCTGGTTCACGTCATAGTGGTGCCCTCACCGAGGAAAAACATTTTTGAAAGAATGAACTTGCAGCCTGATGATATTTGGATAGTTGCGGTTTTTATTTACTTGCAAAGCAGGGAGACAGACAGTTCTCCCTTCGCTGGTTCTTGTTCCAGATGCTTACAATAGCTGTTGTTGGAACAGGCCAGAGCCAGGAGCTGGGACCTGAATCCAAGTCTCCAACCTAGATGGTGGGAACTTGAGCTGTCACCACCAGCCTCCCACATTAGCAGGAAACTGGATGAGAAGCAGAAACAAGTATTGACCCTCGGTTTTCTGACACAGAATGCTCATTCCCAAACAGCATCTTACCTGCAGTACAAAATGCCCACCGTGGGTATTTTTAAACTGGAAGATCAACTGCAAGATAGGGCAATATTTCCTTTGGAGAGCACCATCCTGAGTCCTGCACCTGTTGTGGGCTAAGGAGTTGATTAGCCATTGTTGGGCTGGGCAGGAACAGGAACTGGGCTTGTGGCTAAAAACACCTAGACTAATTGGACTCATCTGTATCCAATTTCCTGGCTAAATTAGGACTTGAGGGGAAGAGTATATAAGGAGAGGTGAAGAAGCAATAAAGAGAGACTTTACAGAGACTTTACCATCCCTGGTCTCCTGTCAGTGCTTCATCCCCAGACCCTCTCCCTGTCTCCGTTACTGGCTCTGCTGGTGGGAGCATACACCCATGTCGGAGACCCGGAAGAAGCTCCTGGCTTTGGATCAGCTCAGCTCTGGCCATTGCAGCCACCTGGGGAGTGAACCAGGGAATTCAGCCTAGCCATGTGTCTAGCTGATAGAAATTATCTCCTCAATTCGAATTGAGACACCTGAAGGTGGAGATTGCAGGCTTCCTTGGTTGTTGCGGCTCTCTTGTGACTGAAACATTATTAGCCATCTGCCCAGCCCCGGGAGCTTACTGGGTTTTCCACCCATCTGTGTCTGTCAGCAAGCCATGAGAATCTGTTTATTCAAGTGTTAAGAAACCAAAGTCATATCGGTAGGATGTGACACAGTTGTCAATGTTGAACCTTCCTTTGATTCTCACTGTAATGCAACAATAATGGATATTGGCACTCCTTGTGAGTATTAAGGATCACTGGTGATACAAAGTTGTGAGCAAGCTAACATTTGTTTTCTTTCCCTTCACATATATGTATGGAGAGCTACTATGGTCACACACGACTCCAGGTCCCAGAAACGAAGCCGAGAAGATAGCTGATAAAAATGGAATTTGAGGGCCTGGCTCAGTAGCCTAGCAGTTAAAAGTCCTTGCCTTGCATGTGCCAGGATCTCAAATAGGCGCTGATTTGTGTCCTGGTGGCTCCACTGCCCATCCAGCTTCCTGCTCGTGGCCTGGGAAAGCAGTCAAGGACGGCCCAAAGCTTTGGGACCCTGCACCCACATGGGAGACCTGGAGGAAGAGGCTCCTGGCTCCTGGCTTTGGATCAGCTCAGCTGTGGCCATTTGGGGAGTGAACCAGCAGATAAAAGATCTTCCTCTCTGTCTCTCCTCCTCTCTGTATACCTAACTTTCCAATTTTAAAAAAAATCTTAAAAAAAAAAAGAAGAAGAAATGGAACTTGAGGGCCAGTGTGAGTGTGGGGGCACCCATGGAGGACACGGGTACTGGGGCAGAGTCCTTGGAGGACACACGCTTCGGGGTGCTGAGTGCCACTGGGAAGAGTGGAGCACAAGAGTCAACTCCAATCCTAGGAGGTCATTCTCCAAACTAGACTCTAACCCTAGGCCCCAGAAGACCAGACTAAACCAACACGCAGTCACTGATGCTAAAAGTCATACTGAAACTTCTAAGAAACAGAGCAGATGTTTCATGAAAAAGAGCAGATTCCAGGGGCCGAAGGGGTGGCTCGAGAGGTTAATGTTCTACCTCTCCGTGCCAGCATTCCATATGGGTGGTGGTTCTAGTCCTAACTGCTTCACTTTCAATCCAGCTCCCTGCTAATGAGCCTAGGAAAACGACGACAGATGGCTCCAAGTCTTTGGGGCACTGCACCCATATAGGAGACCTAGAAGAAGCTCCTGGCTGTTGGCTTCAGATTGGCTCAGCTCTGGCTGTTGTGGCCACTTGTCTGGAGTGAGCCAGCAGGCGAAAGGTTCTCTCTGCATTTCCTTCTCTCAGTAGATCTGCCTTTCAAAAAAATATTTAAACAAGAGATTTATTTATTTTTATTGCAAAGTCAGATATACAGAGAGGAAGATCTTCCATCCAAGGATTCATACCCAAGTGACCACAACGGCCAGAGCTGTGCCGATCCGAAGCCAGGAGCCAGGAACTTCTTTCGGGTCTCCCACACAGGTGCAGGGTCCCAAGGCTTTGGACAGTCCTCGACTGCTTTCCCAGGCCACAAGCAGGGAGCTGGATGAGAAATGGGGCTGCCATGATTAGAACCAGCGCCCATATGGGATCCCAGCATGTGCAAGTGTCGTAAGCATGCCCCCTCCGTTTGCACCCTTACCAACAAGCAACCTGAGTCATATGCTGTTAAATGGTCAGATGTTTTCTCTTTTGGTCTACTATTTTGTTTCCTTGGTGTCACCTCACAAAAGCCACTGTTGTGTCCTTGGCCCATGAACACTCTCACTCTTCTGTTTTGTGGAGTAGGAGTTGCCCCAAGTCACGAACCTCACACACACACACACACACACACACACACACACACACACAAGGTCGAGTAGATCTAGAACTAAACATGTTGTTCTTTATCTTTCAGGAGAGGGTAAGAAATGTTGGGACAGAAGGATTTGGGTAGGTTGGCTACCATAGCCTTCTCTGGAAAAAGTTAGGGCCTGGCGGCGTGGCCTAGTGGCTAAAGTCCTCGTCTGGAACACCCCAGGATCCCATAGGGTCACCGGTTCTAATCCCGGCAGCTCCACTTCCCATCCAGCAGGGAGCTGGGCCTGGGAAAGCAGTCGAGGACGGCCCAAAGCCTTGGGACCCTGCACCTGTGTGGGAGATCCAGAAGAAGTTCCTGGCTCCTGGCTTCAGATCGGCGCAGCAGTGGCCATTGCGCTCACTTGGGGAGTGAATCATTGAATGGAAGATCTTTCTCTCTGTCTTTCCTCCTATCTGTATATCTGACTTTGCAATAAAAATAAAATAAAGCTTAAAAAAAAAAAAAAAGAAAGAGGAATAGTTAGTAAAAAAAAAAAAATCTAAATTTGGTGAGGAGGCAGGCGTGTGAGTGTTGGGTGTGCCTGGCAGAGGGCCAGGCTTGCTGTTACAAGAGTGCTTTCAAGCTGCCACATGCAGAGCAGGCTCAGGCCAGCAGAAAGGGCACAGCTTGGGGTGCACACTTCCCAGGCAGGGGAACCTGCTTCAGCCCCTGCTCTGCTTCTGATCCAGCTTCCTGTTAATGCCCACCCTGGAGGGCAGCAGGTGACAGCTTAAGTACTTGGGTTCCTGCTATGCGTGTAGGAGACGCAGATGAAGTCTGGCTCAGTCCCATGCTGCTGTGGTCATGAGAGACTTGAACCAATGTACGGAGGATCTCCGTCTCTCTCTCCCTCTGTCTAGTTGCCTCTCAAACACCTTAAAAAAAAAAAAAAAAAACCACATAAAATTGGGCCCGGTGTGGTAGCCTAGTGGCCAAAGTCCTTACCTTGCATGCACCGGGATCCCATATGGGCACCAGTTCTATTCCTGGCAGCTACACTTCCCATCCAGCTCCCTGCTGTGGCCTAGGAAAGCAGTAGAGGACGGCCCAAAACCTTGGGACGCCTACACCCACGTGGGAGACCCAAAAGAGGCTCCAGTCTCCTGGTTTCGGATTGGCACAGCTCCAGCCATTGCAGTCTCTTGGGGAATGAATCATCGGACAAAAGATCTTCCTCTGTCTCTTCTCCTCTCTGTGTATCTGACCTTGCAACAAAGATAAATAAATCTTTAAAAAATACATAAAAAATAAATGTGAAAGTATCCGATATAATTTCTTTCTCATTCTGGGAGGTAAGTGTTGGTACCGTTCCCATTTCACAGCTGGGCACACTAATCAGAGACAGTTCAGAAACTCGCTCTGGGTGACATAACAGGTTTTTAACCTTGGCAGCATTTGCGCTGTTAAATACTTGGCGATGAAATCATCCCAGAAATGATTGCATTGACCTGCATCGAGCCAGGTAGCAAAGATTTCTACTTTCAGGTCTGAAAGAACTTTCCAAGCCCTGGAGGGAAACCCTGGGTGTGGCAAGAGTGGAGTGACTCAGACCTTGGCTGGCTTCCTGCTGACTCACCCCTCCTGGGCGCTGAAGGGGAGGCGGCCAGCTCAAGCTTCATTGCCTCCCCACAGCAGGTTCCCTGCCTTTTGGGGAACAGGTCTTTAACCACACACCCTTCGATGATGGATTTGCCTGCATTTCCTAACAGCTTTGTTGTGAAATTGCGGGTGGGCATGCCCTTTTCCCACCACAACCCGGCCACTGGCCAGAGGGAGCCGCAGCCCTGGAAGCTGACTCTCTGCCTGGCCCAGCCCTCCTTCCTCCCACACATCCTAGATGCACACTTCCTGTCCCGTGGCAGGTGGGCTGTCTTCCTAGCAGGTGGAGCTTTCTAGGAACAGGTTTGTGCTTGGCCTGTGCAGCCGGCTGGATGAGAACTGCAGGGGAGCCCCCGTGCATGCCAGCCTGTGCTTCCTGGTGCTCCCACTACACACTCAGAGACACAGCAAGGATGAGCCATTTGTTAAGTCTTTGGAATAAGGCGTCACGGGTAAAAGCTTCAACTAACCCTACTGAGCGCTCCACCCAGGCCAGGCAGAATTCTAAGCACATCACATGTTTCCTAACCTGTACCATGTCTTACCAGGGAGGAAGTCCCACTTAACAGATAAGCAAGGCACAGAGATGTTATGGCTAGGAAAGGGCAGAGAGAAGAGTAGGAGCATGATTGTCGGAGTTAGCTGACTGTGGGCTGGGTGCAGGAAGCGCTGAGGGGTGGGGGGAGCAGCAGGGGGCGAGAGACAGTGGGAGCCTGGCTGGGGAGGCCAGTGTAGCCAGACTTGGAGTTCGCTGAAAGTTCATGGAGCAGGAAGCTGTCACACCTGTTCCTGCTCCGTGGTTCGGAGCTTGCAACTTTGTTGATCGGGTTTAGAGTTGCCCTGAGAAGGAACAGTGAAGATTACAGAAAAGCACAAGAAAGCAGTCAGACCTTGACTCCGTGCTTGCTCTCAACTTCCATTCTAGAATATCCTCAGGTAAGAACTGTGTTTCGGGAAATGTGCGGTAAGGATGAATGCCCACAGCTCTGAGCCCACCTGGCCCCCTGACCCTAAGGCACACATTAGTTGTTTCTAGCTAGAATTCTTTTGCGAAACGTCTCCTCTCTATTCTTGCTATAGGATCTGCTAATGTAGTCTTGATACCTTCTTTGTGGTAGAAGCCATTAGTTTCTGTCCCAATTTGTTCTCTCTCTTTCCTGGCTCAAGAAACCCCGATTGTGGTCACGGTGACCACATAGCCAACCCCAGGCCCGTGGGTGGTTTCTATGCTCAGCCAGTGATCACCACCTGCTTTTCTGCCTTCCCAGCCTCCTTTGCAGCTCTGCTCGTTGAAGCAGTCAGAAGCCTGCTCTGGAGGGAGTTTGGAGGGCAACATCCCAGTTTCCTCTCCCAGGCACTCCGGACTGCTGCCCTAACCTTAAATGCAGCGCTGCTGGCTGGGCCTTCCTGCAGCTGGCGGGGCGAGCACTGAGCCTAGGTCAGCAGCCGTGGTGTGGTAAGAGCAGGGAAGCGGAGAGGAAAGGGGAGGCCTGAGGGGAGCGTCCACAACGACTCCTAACTGAAGCCGGCACCTCCCTGGCCAAGTGCTGGGGATGACAGATGCCTTTCTTTGTGTCCTAACACTCACGGAAGATGGATTCTCCGTTATCCACAACCACAGGAGTCTGGCATACCCGCCAGGCACAGGTGCATGTCTTGCAGAATTCCAGGTTTTCACCCTTCTGTGACCTTGACCGTCAGGTTGTGTGTGTGTGTGTGTGTGTGTGTGTGTGTGTGTGTGTTAGGGGTGCTGTGGGCACACATCCATCTCCCTGCCCACTTTCACCCTCACCACTCCCCCAAGATGTCCTCACTCCGACCTCTTGGATAGAGACTGACCCAAGGGCTTGAGGAATGAGGAAACCCAGATGGTGTCACTCCATACCCATGACACTTCAACTCCACTGTATCCTCAGGATGCCCTCGCAACACTGCCTAGAGAAACACTGGAGTTAAGAAGTGGGAATTGGGGCCTGGCTCAATCGCCTAGTGGCTAAAGTCCTCTCTTTGCATGCCCCGGGATCCCATATGGGTGCTGATTCGTGTCCCAGACGAACCGGTTCCATCCAGCTACCTGATTGTGGCTTGGGAAAGCAGTCGAGGAAGGTCCAAAGCCTTGGGACCCTGCACCCATGTGGAAAACCTGGAAAAAGTTCCTGGCTGCTGGCTTCGTCTCAGCTCAGCTCCGGCCACTGCAGCCACTTGAGTAGTGATCTTCCTCTCTGTCTCTCTTCCTCTCTGTATATCTGACTTTGCAATAAAAACAAATAAATCTTAAAAAAGAAAAGAAAGAAATGAGAATCAAGGCTAGCACTATGGCCCAATAGGCTAATCCTCTGCGTCCAAGCACCATGATACCATACGGGCACCAGTTCCTGTCCTGGTTGTTCCACTTCCCATCCAGCCCTCTGCTTTTGGCCTGGGAAAGTAGCAGAGGATGGCCCAAGATCTTGGGACCATGTATTCATGTGGGATACCCAGAAGCTCCTGGCTCCTGGCTTCAGTTTAACTCAGCTCTGGTTGATGTAGCCATTTGGGGAGTAGACCAGTGGATGGAAGATCATTCCGTCTCTGTCTCTTCTCTCTATAAATCTACCTTTCTAATAAAAATAAATAAATCTTTAAAAAGGAAAAGAAAAGGAAAGAAAGGAAAAGAGAGAAGAGTTGAATTACATCGTCTGGCTAGACAGGCGAGGGCGAGGGTTGGGGGTCAGGGTTCGACCGTGCTGAGAAGGACCTCCGTGGTCTTGTATCATTTTCTATTGCTTGTTTGTTGGTTGATGAAATGTGTGCTTGTTGAGTACCTGCCTCAGGCTGGGCTCTAGAATGGCCTGTTGCAGGGTACGAGCGAGATCACACCAGACATGTCTCAGGTTTGTTAAGGAGTCTTTATTAACCAAGCTTGGTGGTAATAGAACGTACTAGAAATAGTAAATCACAAGTCCATATGGCATTCCAGCCAATCATAATCCAACCAAACATAATCCAAAGAGGAACAAATGGTCATTACCCTTAAGTCCATCCATTGAGCTGAAGACCTATGTCCCAGTTATCCCAAGAGACATGCAATGAATAACCTGGACACACAAAGCTGCAGACATTCACCTTTCCCTGGCTTCTCTGCCCACATTCCATCACTGCTAGGCCTCACCTCTCCTGGAACTCCAGATAGTACACAAACCAGAAATAACATTGTCCCATCTAAGCAGTACACAGGGACCATGCTCAGGGGATTACCTGTCCTGGGTCAGCCAAGAGTCGAGGTGCCAGAGTAACAGAAGCACCTGACCAGAAAGAGAGAGAGCCCCTGCTTCACAGGCCTTTTAAAGGGGCTTGTGAGGGGAGTGGTTACACAACAATGCAATACTGTCCCCTCTCAGTTGATAGATGAGTCACAGGTGGGCAGAAGCAAATACTTAAGTGTTGTGGGCTAAGGAGTTGATCAGTGCTGGTTTGGATGGGCAGGAACAGGAACTGGGCTTGTAGCTTAAAACACCTAGACTCATTGACTTATCTGCATCCAATATCCTGGCTAAATTAGGACATGGGGGAAACCGTTGAGGATGGAATTATCATTCCATTGCTGTTAGGCCCCACCTTCAGGACAGAGGGTAGGGGACACAGCTGAATTTCATTTGCCCACTGTCAATGGGTGCTGGCTATCACTGGCTGCACCCCATAACAGGCCCTTGCCTGCTCCAACCAGGGCAGGAGGAGGTGTTCTCCTACGGAGCAAATGGAAGACAGGGTGCAGCAAACTGGAGCGTCTCCATCTGCCCCCAGGCTTCTTAAAGAGGAAATGACGTCAAAGTCCGAGCAGATGGCATCCAGACTGGCAGTGGGAGAGCCTTCCCAGTGAGTGGGATTTGTGTCCTTTTCTGGAACTCCTCAGGAAGAAAGATGGAAACCCCTGACTCATCTTACATAGGAAGCTCCACAGGGAATTGCAACAAGCCAAGGTTTCTGAGTGAACAAATTTCCATTTGAATGCTGACTTCTTCCTGGTGATTGCGTGATCTAGAGGAAGGTGCTAAACTCCCCTCCATTTCCTCAAGGTTAACAACATCTAGTATTTATTTCTTTTTAGAAGATTGAAAGGCAGAGTGACAGAGAGAGAGAAAAGATGAGACAGAGAGATCTTGTAACTATTAGTTCACTTCTAGGTGGTTGCTACAGCCAGAGCTGAGCGGGGCCAACGGTAGGGGCCTGGAATTCTGTCTGCATCTCCCATGTGTGGGTCCTCTTCCATTGTCTGTCTTGGCATGTTAGTAGGGAGTTGGATTGGAGTGGAGCAGCGAGGACTTGAACCGGTATTGGATTTGGAACACCGCTGTCACAAGCAGAGGCTTAACTCACTGAACCACAGCGCCAGCCCGCTTCTAATATGTACTGAAGCTTTCTTGTTCTTGAGATCTGATGTCAGTTCTTTCTGTGTGATAACTCATGAACCCTCAGTTGATTCTTGCACCAAAGAAAGAAACTAAAGCAAAGTTGTGGAGTTCGGCTTTGAAGTTCACGCTCCTGACTTGATCCTGGCCCAGCCCCAGCTACCGTGAGCATTTGAAGAGTGAACCAACAGCTGGAAACTGTGTTTTTGTCCCTCTGCCTTTTAAATGAACACTTAAAAAGGGGAATGGAAGTGCCACAACACAAAGCTTTTCTATTTATTTAGAATTTTCATCTCATGCATATTGAAAGAGTTTTTTTTAAATATATTTTTTATTAATTACATTACATTATGTGACACAGTTTCATAGGCTCTGGGAATCCCCCAACCCATCCAAAAAGCCCTACCCCCATGGTGGATTCCTCCACCGTGTTGTATTATTACATTTCAATTTTTTTTTTTTATTATTTAACTTCATTAATTACATTGTATTATGTGACACAGTTACATAGATACTTGGGTTCTCCCACCCCTCCCCAAACCCTCCCACCATGGTGGATTCCTCCACCTTGTTGCATAACCACAGCTCAAGTTCAGTTGAGATTCCCCCATTGCAAACATATACCAAACATAGAGTCCAGTATCTTATTGTCCAGGTAAATTCAACAGTTTCTTGGGGAGACCATCTCTGGTCTGAAGGCAGAGCTGGCAGAATATCGTCCCGATCACTTTAAAGCTACAACATAACATCAACGACAATTTACAACATTATGGAATTAATTGACATGGTATTGAGTAATCAATATGTTAAAAAAAAATACAAGTTCTTAACCACATCCTGTGACTACTTCATTGACATTTCAATTTTAGTTTATACACAGAACCGGCTGCTATACACCTTAAAATGGCTATAGGGTACTATTCAGCTGTCTCGTGTCTATTTTCATTTTAGTATTTAGCAGTTTATAGTGTTGAAACATAATTTTGCTGAACTTGGCAGATTTTAGGATAGTCTAAACTGGGTAATAACTTTAACAAGGCATATGTCAACAATTGAGGTGCAGAACAGTTTTAGGAGGGGTGTGCAGAGAAATCTTCAATGCCTTAGTGAGGAGTAATTAATCTTTGTGTCCTACCTAGTAAGGTATGTGTGAGTCCATGCTGACCATTTCCTGTCTGGTTCTAAGCTTTCCTTGTCTGCTGAGGCCAGGATGGGGGCCCCACTTCTGTACATTCTGTGTGACCACAGTAGGCAACCTTGGGGTATCTGCCCAGCAGGTGCCACCCTGTCCTTGTATCTTCGCCCCAGTTGGTGTGAGCTTTGATCATCATTTTCATACAATACCATCCTGTCCCACCAGATCCATTCATTGAACCTGAGGTGGGCGCAGGTTGCCAGCTGGGCCAATCAGACTCCCTCTGGGACCTGGGATTTGGACTGAATGAGAGGCTGTTGTAAAGAGTTGAAGCAGAGGCAAGGAAAGAAGCGCCCAGTGAGGCAGGGAAGAGTGGCCTGCAAGAGAGAAGCGAGAAGCAGATGTTCAGAGAGAGGGACAGCTTGGTTTGGGCACTTGGGTGCCAGGCTTTGGGGAAGCACTGCTGCTTTGCTGCATGGGGTCCATGAGGCACTCTGTGGTCTTCCTAAGAAAGCCCTTTTTTGGGCTTAAGCTGCCTATGAAGCCTACAGCTCTCGCCACGTCCACCTTTCTAAGCCTCATCGGCAAAGTGGGCTGAGTGATGTGTGCACCCTCAGGACTGTCAAAGAGGCCAAGTGAAATCATGTTTGCAGAATGTTTGCAGAACGGTATCTGCCTGCTAGTTATCATAGCTTGGGTGTCTTCCCTGACTCTGCAAGGAAGTATTCTAAACTGTATAGTCAAATGAAGGACCTTTCAACAGTTTATGGAAATTGTATATTATGAAAAGTCTATGCATTGTGTACAAAGTTACTTACACTAAAATATACAGGGGCTCCCTTCTGTATATACATGTGTATAAATTCTACTGTCTGGGCAGGTGTGGAGACCCACAGGCTAATCCTCTGACCATGGTGTCAGCATCCCATGTGGACACTGGTTCAAGTCCTGCCTGTTCCGCTTCTGATCCAGCTCTCTGCTCATGGCCTGGTAAAGCAGTGGAGAATAGCCCAGGTCCTTGGGCCCCGGGGCCCTGGTCCACATAGGAGACTAGGAAGAAGCTTCTGGCTCCCAGCTTTGAACTGGCCCAACTTTAGCTATTGTGGCCATTTGGGAGTAAACTAGTAGATGGAAGATTCTAGTCTTTCTCTGGGCCTTTGTTAATTCTTCATGAAATTAGGTATTGAAAGCATGACCTCCAAACTCCTTCTAGTTCTATGAGTTGGAAGTTGGGGTGGCTGGCTAACACCTGGGTATGGCCCAGGTATGCAGAAAAATGTGCCAGCTTCTGGTTGACACTGAAGGGCCAGGAGGCTGGGAGCCAGGACTCCTCCCTGGTACCAACGCCAGGTTGAGCAAGGCTGTCACCAGGAATCTTTCACCACTCTGCCCTGGTCAGTTTTAGGGTTCTGCCCTATGGATGCCATTCTCCAGCCCAGCAGCCCTGCAGCTGCTCACTGTGTCAGCAGGGCCAAAGTCAAGACTTCTGGGATGCTTGTCGTGGCCTTGTGGACACTCAGGTCCTAGGAGATCTGCAACAGACTCCTCTCTACTGGGTTTATCTTAGGACAGCGAGCACCTTAGGCCCAGGTCCATGGACAGCTTGCTTGCCCAGGGTCTGGAGACCCAGGACAGTCAGCACATCTGTGATGACAGCAGATGCCAAGACATGGCTCAATGAAGCGTATGGACCTCTATTGACAGCCCTGAAGTGAGTGGAATGATGAAGACCCAGAGTGAATGAGAGCTCATTCTCTTTCCTGCTAGTTCCCCCAAGAGGAGAGAGCTGTGCCAGGAAAGATGGCAGGAAAGAAGGCTTATTGCCACAGCATTGCTCATGCCTTTGTTTGCTTGGTTGGTTGTTTTTTGGATGTATTTTAATTATTTGAAAAGCAGAATTAAAGAGGTCTTCCATCAGCTGGTTGACTCCTCTGGCAGCAGCCAGGGCCAGGCCAGACCAACACCAGGATCCAGCAGTTTCTTCCAGGTCTCCCATGTGTGAGTACAGAAGCCCAAGTACTTGGGCCATCCTCCTCTGCTTTCCTAGGTGCATTGGCAGGAAACTGGATTAGAAGTGGAGCAGCCAGAACAACTGGCATTCAGATGGAATGCTGGTGCTGCAAGTGTAGGCTTAGCGCACTGTGCCACAGTGCCGGGCCCAGCACCGCTCATTTCTGGACCTACTGTGTTGCCATTTTGCAGGTCACGGAGCCCTGCTTTCCTCTATAGAATGAGCAGGTTGGACAGGATGTCTCAAGATCCTTGGTCCTCTGTTTTACACTTCCTTGAATCTCAGACTGGTAAGTTCTGAGGACAGCAGTAGCATCTTTTGGCAGAGTGAATGCAGAGCTCAGACAGAACGGCTGACCAACAGGTCAGTGTCAGAGGAAAATGATAGCAGCAGACGAAGGAGATTTCTACATCCCTGCCTCGCAAGTGTATGTGCGTGGTCGCAGGGGGATCTGTCTCAGGCTGCCCTTGAGGGCGGGGAGCAGGGAGACCCGTGCAGGGGCCCCTCCTTGGGCTGGGGAGTGGATCACACGGTGATCTCCCCAGGCTCAGGCTTCAGGCAGAGTTATGCCTTTGAGCGAGTTGCTTAGCCTGGATGCATTTCGTTTCCTCCATGGGGCTTATCGTTGTGCCGGTGATGTAGGGCTTTGAGGATTATTCGAGATAACACACACAAAGTAGCTTGTGTGGAGCCTGGTGCATATTAAGCTGCCAGTAATGGTTTTTATTCTCTTCCCCCTATCTTGGATTAGAGTTTCCAAGTAAGCAAATGTAATCTCTCCAGGGTATTTTTGCTTGCCTAGGGGAATCTAGGCCTTTTAAAAAATGTATTTTGCTTCCTAGGAAAAAAAGAAAATTCCAGAACAATATTGAGAGGTAGGAAGAGCTAACTGCATCTGAATGACCTATGGCACTCAATAGGGCAGATCCCTTGGCTGCACCCACCCACCCTGCTTAAGTCTGAGCCTTTGAGGATGGTCGAGGAACAAAACCACCACCCCCCTTTTTTTTTTCAAAATATTTGTTTACTTTATTCAAAAGGTAGGGAGAAGAAGAGACAAAGATCTTCTACCAACTGGTTCACTCCCCAAATGTCTGCAATGGCTTCAGCAGAGCAGATCCAAGCCAGGAGCTTCTTCCAGGTCTCCCAGGAGGGTGCAGACTTTAGGCCATCCTATGTAGAAATAGAGCAGCCAGGGCATGAACTGGTGCCCACATGGGATTCCAGTGGGCAGGTGGAGGATTAGCTAGCCGAATCATTGTGCTGACCATACTTTTAATGACAAGCTATTAGAGGCTCTCTAATCATGGAGGCCGATAGTGTTTCTTGCCAGGCATTTGCAGCTCTGCTCTCTGGATCTGTGGTGGGATTGTGCTTCCTAGCCCCCGTGGGGTTGGATGGGGAGTGTCTCGTTCTGGCTCTTGAGCATAAGAGGTGAGTGTCCGTCTAAGACTGAGCATTTCATTGCAGGTTCAAGACCCTCCAAAGCTCTCTCTCCCACTCTCACTCTCTCTCCCTACAGTGACTGGCAAAGGTCTAGATCATGTGTTCCTCAGCACATTGTGAATCCTCTACTGGGAATGACATGCAGCACACACAGCCTCGGCTGACCTGCGACAAACATGGTGTGGGAAGAAGTGAGGCATGTTGGTTGTCTCTGAGATTTTGGGTATCATTCATGACTAGTGCATAACCTCTCCCATTCCAACCTGGGCCAATCTCATCTCCTTTTCCAAAAAGAGAAACCAAGCGGGTGATTTGTTTGTGCTCTGACGTGTAGCTACCCAATCTTAGGGTTCTGACTTGTGGCCACCTTTTCTTTGAACCTGGGACTGTGTCTACCAACAGGGTCTCCTAAAATTGAGGCCAGGCACACTACGTTTGCCATTTCCTTTCAACCTCACAAGAACTAGACAAGGAAATGTAGAGCAAAGTGTGCAGCAAGCATATAGGATCTGATCTTGGGAGCATCTGATCTGAAACATCCTCTTCCCATCACGCCATCTGCCTCTGAGCTTCCCAAAAAGATATTTTAACGATGGCACACACATTACTGCTACTCATTTTATTCCCAGCAGTGTCGTAAATGCTCCAACTATTTTTATACTTGGGACAGTTCTATGACATAGATGTGATCATCAACGCTCTCGTTTTAGACATAAGGATACTGAGAAACACAGAGAACTTCTATAACCTGTCCACAGCCACACGGTGAATGACTGTCAGGACCAGGGTGGAACCCAGGGGGCCGACTTGAGTCCGTACTTGCATGCACGACACCTTGTTGTCATGAACAGAGCCCATACTTTCATCCATCTATTAAGGAAGAGGCTCATTAGTGCTCATGCTCACATGAAAATACTCCTAAGAGTGTGCACAAAAATGGAATCAAAAGAAGTTTTGAGACCAGCATCGTGGCACAGCCAAATGAGCTGCTACCTGGGACATAGGAACCCCATATAAAAGCTGGTTCAAGTCCTGGTTGTTCCACTTCTGGTCCTGTTTCCTGCAAATGTACCAGGGAAAGTTGTGGAGGATGGTCCAAGTTTGGACCCCTACCGTTCACATGGGAGAAATGGATGGAATTTCAGATTCTTGGCTTCACACTGAACAAGTCCTGGCTGTTCTGGCTATTAGGGAAGTAAGTGTATGTATAGAAGATCTCTCTCTCTGTCTCTCTCCCGCTTTCTGTTTGTAATTCTGACTTTCAAATACATAAATAGCTGCAAAACAACAACAACAACAAGTTTATTTGGGTCTAGAAAATTTTGAAATTCATGCATTTTTTTCCATAATACATATCTTGCATCAACTTAAAAAGGTTTATTCATTAATTTTATTGGAAAGGCAGATTAACAGAGAGAAGGAGAGACAGAGAGAAAGATGTTCCATCTGCTGTTATGGCTTACTCTCTAAATTGCTGTTATGGCTGGAGCTGAGTTGACCTGAGGCCAGGAGCCTGGAGCTTCTTCTAGGTCTCCCATGTGAGTGCAGGGAACCAAGGCTTTGGGCTGTTCTCGACTGCTTTCCCAGACCACAGGCAGGGAGCAGGAAGGAAAGTAGAGCAGCCAGGATATAAACTGGTGCCCATATGGGATCCCAGCACATGCAAGGTGAAGGATTTAGCCACTAGGCCCCTCTTCCATGACCTTTTAAAATTATCTCATATGCATGGATTTAAATGTTGTTTTTTTGCACACAAATAAGCTGACATTTAAAAATTTTTTGAGAGATAGAGAGACAGGTCTTCTACCCACTAGTTCACTTTCTGAATGCCCACAACAATCAGGGCTGGGCCTGACTCAAGCCAGGAGTCCAGAATCAATCCAGGTCTCCCACGTGGGTGATAGGAACCCAACCCCCTGAGCCACTGGCTGCTGTCTCCCAAGGTACAAGTTAGCAAGAAGCTGGAATCGCCAACAGCTAGGACCCCCAACCTGTTGGGGGTTGATCGCAACCATTGTACCACATGCCAGTCCACAACTTTTTTTTTTAATTTATTTTTGATGATATTTACATACTGAAAAAGGATGCATGCCCATGTGGACCACTGGTTAGAGTGGGAAGAGTTGAGGAAAAGGGGAAAGTGGATCAAACCATTGTTTCCAATTTTCTTTTTCTTTTTGCTGTAATCTGGGGAAAGCAGGGAGAGAAGGCGAGAAGCCACACCCAGCATCCTAATCACATCAGTACCCGGGGATGGGGAATAGCCACCCAATGTAATCCCAGGATCTCTGATATGGAGCATGCTTCGAGGGATCTACTCAAGTGGTTTTGATATTTCTGAGATGCTGTTGATTTTGTTGCTCCAAGAATGAGGAAATCCTTCCAAGGTCCATGAGGTGACATAGTTCACCTTAGAGTCTCCACTCACCCAGATACTTGCTGTTAAACCTTGACTGGGAGAGTTGTCCAATTTGTTCCACCCTCCACAGTACCAGATGTCCTCTGCAGGCCTCAATGATTTGTCATGTCCACCATGTGCATCTTGGCATGCTGTCTACTTCATAGGCTTCAGCATCCAAGGAGACCAGTTCTGAGATATGCATTCCACGTCAGACCACAGATCCTGTGACTTTCTCTATTGCTGGAGGGTTTTTTTTTTTTTTTTAAATTTCATTTTATGACACAGTTCCATAGGCTCTGGGATTCCCCCAATATTGCTGGATTTTTGAGTCTAGTTGCACAATCGGGGGAAAGTTCCCCCAACTTTCATCTCCCCAGAGATGATCCCAAACCTGGTTCTTGTGTGTGTCAACTAGTGTGTAGTCTGGCTTAATCTGTCACCCAAATTAGCCTACATACACTGGTGTCTGCAGCTGCACTGGTGTCCCAGCCTCATCTCATACAGAAACCAATGGATACTATGGCCCAGCTCAACTCTGTCCACCACACATTTGGCCCTCACGCACACCAGCGGGAACTGCAACCTAGTCAGAGTAACCCCTAACAACCCCCACCAGGCCCACCCCCAGCCTCAGCCCCTGCATGTATTGGTGTGTACAGCAGACTGGTCTAGTTTGTCCTACATCCTATTCCAGCCCATACACTTTTAAGTCCGATTATGAACATTTTGAAGCACCATCTCTATCACGTATATACATGATTTAACTATATTTCATGGGGAATTTTTATTAGCTTATTTTGATTGCAAGCCACTTCCTCCCTTACCAGCAAGATTCCGCATGACACAACTATTCCAAGTTGACTTCAAATCATGACTGTGGGGATCCCGGTCTTCCAAATCTCCATTCCCGCGAGATTAAGAACTTTATATCAACATGAAATTAAAAAAAGAAAGAAAAGAACATTTCTTTCAAACTCAAACACTAATGTATTTTTAAAATTATTTTATTTTGATAGTCTTTACATAGTTGCTTAGAGCACAAAGGGTGAAGGGCTACAGGAAAGTGGGTAAGACCATTGTTTGCACATTCTCTCTCTTTTTTTTCTATTCTGTGTCTGGGATAAGGGAGGAGATAAAGGGAGAAGCCTCACCCAGCCTCCCAATCATCGCAGGGCCCCTGACCTGGGGCATGCTGTGAAGGCATTGCTCAGATGATTTTGATAGTTCAACAGTTCTGAATTGCTGCCAGTCTTGCCATTCCAAGCACAATGAAATCTTTCCAGAATCCACCGGCTGACATTGTCCACTTTAGAGTCTCTGTTTGCCCAGATTTTCACTGCCAACACATGGTTGAGGTAGTTGATCGATTTGTTCTGGCCTCTGTCCTCTGTTGTGGTACTGAGTGTCCTCTGCAGGTTCCAATGGTCTGCCATATCCTCTATGTGCACCTGGATATGCTGTCTACTGCTCCATCTGAGCCTCTGAGGAAGCTCAGCTTGGATACATGCACGGCATGGTCAGACCATGGAACCCTACACTTCCCTTCATGGTTGGGGTTCTGAGATCAGCAGTTCAGTTGGAGGGATCCCCAAAGAAACTTCATCTGAGGTGATCCCAGACCTGATTCTTGTGTGTGCATGTCTGCAAAGAGTCCAGCAGAGTCCGTCGCCCCAATCAGCTTATGCATATGCTGGTGGTTGCAATTGCTGGGTCAGTTCTGTTTCCAGCTTTGTCTTCCACATGAACCAATGGACGTTGCAATCCAGCCTGATGCCCACCACACACTTGGCCCTCATGCAAACCAGTGGGAGCTGCAGCCTAGTAGGGGCGACTCCTCATAATCCCCACCAGGCCCACCCCATGCCCTAGTTCCAGTGCTTGTCATACTGTACAGCAGACTGGTCCAGTCTCTCCCACATCCCATTTAGCCCTTATGCATGTTAAGGGCATTGAAGTTTAGTTCAACCCAACCAGGTCCCACTACCCAGCCCACACATGCCGGCGGATGCATTTCTGTCTAGCCATGCCTGCCCCAGTCCTGGTTTCCATGCTCTCCAGTGAGAGTGGTAAACTCAGAGGGAGGTGCCCACTATTTCCCTACTGGGCTCACTCCCACTCCCCGATCCTGTACTCTCCAGGTGGTTCTGCAGTTTAACTTGACAGAATTGGCTCCCATTGCCAGCATCT
This sequence comes from Ochotona princeps, assembly GCF_030435755.1. Taxonomy (NCBI): domain Eukaryota; kingdom Metazoa; phylum Chordata; class Mammalia; order Lagomorpha; family Ochotonidae; genus Ochotona; species Ochotona princeps. The sequence goes on along the minus strand of NC_080835.1, from coordinate 14,232,520 downwards.
GCCAGCTGATGCTGCAGCAAAGCCCAACCAACCCTCACCCACTCTGACTTATGCTTGTACCAGTTGGAACAGTCATTCCAGCCTGGCTTTTCCCTGTTCTAGCTTACATGAGGCCCACAGGTTTTGTAGCCCTTCCAGGTTTGGTCTGCCTCCATTCCAATGCATGCTCTTCAGTGGGAGCAGTGGTCCAGCAGGGGAGCCCTCCATATTCCCCCTGCCAGCTTTGCCCCCTCCCCTCCTGATTCACATATGTGTTGGTTGGGTGCTGTGGCCCAGTCTGGCATGGCCCACCTCGCCTCAGCATTTGCCAGTGGGTGCTGTAGCCTGGCCCGGCCTGGACCACCCCCAATTCCAGCTCATGCTGGTGGGGGCTACAGCCTAGCTCAACCAGCACCCAGTTGCAGCTGTAATATCTACCGGTATGTTTTGCATTCAAACCCAGCCCAATGCACATTCTATTCTGGTGTTCAGATTTGTCAGCAGTGATATGAACTGGTTCAGCCTGGGCTGCCTCCGACCTGTGCCAAATGTATGCCGCTGGGTACCTTTCCCTGGCCTGGTCTGGGATGCTACTTATCACGGTTCTTGCGCTCACCTGCAGGAACTGTGTCCTGCCAGAGGAGTTGCTCAGGCTCCTCCATCAGAACCTCTCCCAATGCCAGATCTTGCACATGGCGGTGGATTGATGGGCCAGCCCTGCTTAGTCTACCTCCTGTCTCACAGAAAAAGTGGCCTTTCCGGATTGGTCTTCAGCCTAGTTCGGTTCTTACTGTTGGCTGTTTCAGCCTAGCCAAGGCTTATCCATACCCAGACACAACTCACACATGGCTCAGTATGGGCAGAGACCTAGCCTAGTCTGTCCTACATCTACCCTGGTCCTCCAGAGCACCAGTTGGTGTTGGAGTCTAACTCAGTTTGGTGTGCCCAGCTCCAGTCCACACTTGTGCCGAGGGAGACTGCAGTCATATCCAGTCCAGAACACAGCTCCCACTCTGGTCCCTGCCCTCACCAGTGGGAACCCCAACCCAGCCAGGGTGTCCCCTTAGCTCCCCAACAAGGCCTGTTCCTAGTCATAGGTCATGCGTCCCAGTGGTTGCTCTGACCCGGCTTGGCATAACCCCTCACCTGTCTTGGCCTTTGCTGTAGCCTAGCATCCCTAGTAGGTGTAAGAGCCTAGCTCAGCATGACCTATGCTCTTACCTGATTACTATGCTTGCTGATAAGCTAAGGTTTGCTTACCAGTTTACCCCCTTCCATAACCATCCCACACATTAGCCAAGAGTTGGAGCTACTTTGCCCAGCTTGCCCTACCCCTAGGCCTGCACCATGTGATCATCAATGAGAGTTATGACCCACCAGGGGAACTTCCCAAATTCTTCCACTTGACCCACTCCCAGACTCAGATCTCATACATGCCAGTGGGTGTTAAGTCCACTGCCTGGCATAGTCTGCCCTTGCTGCTCCAACCAGCAGAGCCAGTAATGAGGACAGGGAGAGGGTCTGGGGATGAAGCACTGACAGGAGACCAGGGATGGTAAAGTCTCTGTATTGCTCCTTCACCTCTCCTTATATACTCTTCCCCTCAAGTCCTAATTTAGCCAGGAAATTGGATACAGATGAGTCCAATTAGTCTAGGTGTTTTTAGCCACAAGCCCAGTTCCTGTTCCTGCCCAGCCCAACAATGGCTAATCAACTCCTTAGCCCACAATACTTCCATCTTGGCCTTGTATGAGCTGGTGAATGTTGTGGCTCAGCCTACCCCCACACTATTTTAGGATGCACATGTGGTGCTGCAGCCTGGACCTATCCAGACTGCTCTTGGTTCCTTTACCCATGAGTGATGGCAGGTTCCATGGTCACACCTAGCTCAGCCCATCACCACCCCAAGTCTTTCTTTTTTTTTTTTAAGATGTATTTATTTTTATTGGAAAGGCGGATATACAGAGAGGAGAAGAGACAGAGAGGAAGATCTTCCATTCGATGGTTCACTCCCCAAGTGAGCACAACGACTGGAGCTGAGCCAATCCAGAGCCAGGAGCCAGGAGCTCTTCCAGGTCTCCCACGAGGGTGCAGGGTCCCAAGGATTTGAGACATCCTCAACTGCTGTCCAGGCCACAAGCAGGGAGCTGGATAGGAAGCAGGGCCGCCAGGATTAGAACCGGCAACCATATGGGATCCCAGGGCGTGCAAGGTGAGGACTTTAACAACTACACTATCGCGCCAGGCCCCCACCCCAACTCTTGAGCTAACCAATGGGACTTGTATTTCGACAAGGTTGGACCCACACATCCCCCACAGAATCTAACCTAGGACCAGGTTCTCTCACATGTTGGTTAGTGTTATGGCCCTGCCTAATGTGACTAGTCCTTGATTCTGACATTCTGTCAGGTACTAGGATCTAGCCCTGCTAGACAGTCCCCAAGCCCTAGCTTTCACATGAACTGGTGTGTGGTGGTCAGCAATGTTCCATACCAGGTTGTACACAGGGCTCACAAAGTAGGCTGGTGTGTCAGTCTGACCCATACAGATCTTCCAGTCTCTCCCTTCTAAACCACCAGCTCTCAATCAATCCACACCGACACTGGCTTATGCATGTACCAGAAAGCACAGTCTGCCCAGCCTGGCTTTTCCCTGATCCAGCTCACATGTAGGCCATCGGATGTGGCCCTGTCCTGCCTGGTCTGCCCCATCCCAGCTCTCATGCTCACCAGTGGGAGCAGAGGCCCAGCAGGGGGCCTTCGCAGCCCCTTCACTGGGGTCATCCCTTCCACCCTGTTTCACATGTGCTGGTTGGGTGCTGTGGCCCAGTCTGGCACAGCCCCCTCACCTCAACATTTGCCAGTGGGTGCTGTAGCCTGGCCAGGACAGGCCCACCTCCAATTCCAACTCATGTTGGTGGGGGCTACAGCCTAGTCCAGTGCTGACAGCCCCCAATCCAGGCCCTCATATGGACTGGCTGGTATTGCGCCCTGACCCTGCCTTACGCACACTCCATTCTGGCACTCGGATTCGTCAATTGGTGATATGGACCCAGCCTGGCCCTCCTCCGACCTGCACCAAATGTATGCTGGTGGGTACCACATTTTGACCTGGTCTGGGCTGCTCCTTATCTTAGTTCTTGCACTCACCTGCAGGGAGCGTGTCCTGACAGAGGAGTTTCCCAAGCTTCTCCAGCCAGATCTCTCCCGATGCTAGACCCACACTGATGGGTCCATGGGTGAGCCCTACTTAGTCCCCCAATGTATTTTTAATAGGCCTGGAAGGGTCTGACTGCAGAGGAACCCAGGCCTGGGGCCTCGAGCTTGCTCTGCATCTTCTTGCATAGGCACATCTTGGTCCCTTCTTGGTCCCAGGCATTGTTCGTGTTGGTGCTGCTGCGGCTGCTGTTGCCTACCCCCTGGTTGCCACTTCTGAACCCTGTGCACTAGTCTTTCTCAAAACCTACACAAGAGCTCTTTGTCTTCTAACCCCAAATGGAGTCTGTGGGTCACCTACTCTTGGTTTGCCAGGTACCCTGAGACCCAAGCTTGGGGCCTCCTAGGGGATGTCTTTCCAGGTGACAATAGCATGGGGCTCACCTGAAAGCTTGTCCCAGGGCCCTTGAGAGCACAGAACCCACCAAGCTGTTCATGGTAGATGTCTACCAGGGGTAAGGCAGGAAGTGTCATTTCTGTTCTCCCAGCTGCTTTCAAGGGGATTCTTGAATAGGCAATTCTTCCTCTGTGTTGGGAGTATCTGCTATAAACTGTCTCTTTGGAGGTCAACCTTTGCTTCTCTCTAAACACACACACACACACGCACGCACACACACACACACACACACACCAGAACTGGGAAAATGTTGTAAGTGCCTGAAGTCAGAAACAAACAAAAGATGAGTGCCAAGGCATTCTTGGACTCTGCACAGGCAGGTGACTGAGGCCGTGTTGAGGGAACTCAAGTCTGGTGGACAAACACGGAGTTCTAACCACAGCCCGGGGATCAGTCCGCAGGAAACATCCTGTTACTTTTATAAAGATGAAGCACTGCTCTTTGTTTTTAAGGACTTTCTGAAAGCCTTCTTTTCCATTCTGATTCAAGTCTATGAGGCAGGAAGGTCTTGGGGCAGCCGTGCCTCCACCATTAGCTAATCAGTCTCCCAAGAAACATTCCATTCTGCTTAGGAGGGCTTTGCAGAATGGCTTGCTCATGGTGGCTTCTAAAATAAACTGAGGGCTGCCAGGCTGAATGGGCCCCCTGCGGGGATGGTGACCTGGTTCTAGCCCATGCCCAGCAGGCCTGTTTCCTGGTTGGGGTGCTGGAGGACTCATTAACCCAGGATGCCTCTCCTCCTCCTTCTTCTTTGCTGGTGGGGGGTGGGGGTGGGAGAAGGGAGCACAAAGCCTCCTGTCCAGTCCCTGCCCATTTTAATATTTGGGGAAACTGAGGCTCAGCGGGGGTAATAATAAAAGGAACAGAAAATTAATTGATCAGTGGGGTTAACCATACAGATTCCCACTCCAGGGAAAGGTATGGAACTCCAGATCCTGACAAGCTCTGGGGGGACTCCTATCAACAGTTATGGAACGCCTCCAGGAACCTACCTTTCCTGCCTGTTGGTTTCGCTGTTTAGTTCTTTCTGTGTCTGGCTCCAGATCCCATAACAGCTTAGCCTTTGCATGAAGCGGACACGATTGAGAAGTTAAATATCCATCGCATGTGTGTTCTCAAGGTGCATATGTCTTGAACTTTGCATAGTAGATTTATTCCGGAAGAGCTCTTTACAAACGGACTGCTTTTGTCGGGTGTGAGAACTGGCATGTATTTAGTATCTTTGTTATCCAAAGGAAAACATATAATTTAATATGATTTTCTGAGTGACTGTTGTGTGGTAAGTAAGATACAGGCCTTATCTTCAAGATGCCTTAACTCATAGCCTGATGAGGAAGATGGTCAAATAAACACATAACTCAAACTCCATGGGAGGGGCCTGCATTGTGCACCGCACACTCGGCCTTTGTCTGTGATGCCGACTTCCCACATGGGTGCTGGCTGAAGTCCCTGCTGCTTTACTTCTGATCCAGCTCCCTGCTAATGTACCTGGGAAAGCAGTAGAGGATGGCCCAAATGCTTGGGTCCCTGCCACCCATGTGGGAGACCAGGAAAGAGTTCCTGGTTCCTGAATTCAAGTGATTCCGCACTGGCTATTGTGGAGACCGAATGAACAAATGGAAGCTCTCTCTCTTTCACTGTGTTGCTTTCCTTTTCCAAGAGATAAATCTTCAACAAATTGTAGTTCAAGTTAAGGGAGCTATGGACAGATGGAGGTACCTGAGAAGTGTTAAAGCAAGTGATATCCAAAAAATGGACACGCCCTCTTGAATTTAGTCTCAAATCCTTTGGTAAGGGAAAAGTGCTTCTGTGGGTGTGGAAAAAAACCATCTTTGACATGATACGCCCGGATACACTTCCACAGCCATGCCTCTGCACAAATAGTGCGTTCCTGCAATGGGCAAGGCTTGGAGGAGACGCTCAGCTCCTGCCACACCTCCTCGTGATGAAGTTCCCTTCCCACACAGGTTGTTAATCCCGTGAGCCCTGTACTATTTTGCTACATTGCCATGCAATAGGGAAACCTGGTTCCAACCAGTGCTTAGGTTCAGGCCTGCCTTTTATCCAGGAGCAAACCACAGTGGGTGCAGAGGCTCCCCAAGCTCTTGGCAGACCTGGGCATCCGGCTGTTCTTTCCTCAGGTCATCACGGACACCTTTTAAGCCACCAGCCTCCGTGTCAGCAAAGGGAGGGGACCAAAACAGAACCCCCTGGTGGATTATGGTAATTGCATAATGTTGAAACAAAAGCTGACCAGGGTGACAAGGCAGTCAACAAGTGAGGTGTGTCTGCATCCTGCTGGGATCTGTGTGCGCCCATGTTGCAGAGGGGCAACCTGGAGCCCAAGGGGCCTCCAGACCTGCACCTCGCCGGGCACAGAATCCAGTGCAGTCTCTTTACTCTGGGCTTCCAACTCACCCCCCTGAACATGGACTCCTCAGCCTCCCACTCCCCCGTCTCAGCCTGAAGCACCTGTTTTTTTTTTTTTTTTGCCAAGTTGCTCCTACTTCCTGAGACACTGCCCCCTCTATCTGCCTGGTGAAATTCAACCCAGCCCCGTGTCACCAGTCCCTCCCTGGCACTCCTCCTGGGCCCATCTGCCTTCTTCTCGGGCCAGGGACACAGCCTGCCAGACTTGCTAATGAATACCTAGGCCCACTGTGTGTCAGGAGGGTGTGTATGACTTCGCTGGGGGTGACACTCAATGGCCAGCTAAGCCTCTTTTCTATAGGCGGTTATGATTATCTTATATAGGGTGCTGTTTTTTCACATGCGAGGCACGCAGCTGGGGCGGGGGGTAAGTGTGTGTGCAGAGGTGAAGCGCTTCTTCCAGGGACACACAGCTGACACTGCTGGAGTCCTGCCCGCTACAGTGGGCTCCTGTCCCCGGACCCAGGGACCAGGCTGGTGGCACAGCACAGCACACAGCTCGCCTCCGGCAATTCCGGAGTCCTCCTTACTCCCCCACGTCCCCTTCCCAGGCCCACCCATACGTTGCCGTCTGCAAGCAGGCCTGGCCGTGTGGCCTTGTCCGAGCTCTCGGTCAAAAAAAGCTGGTGACCCCCAAACCCCCTTCCGTGGAGCTGGTTCTGAGGCTGGGAGCCAGCATCGCGGGCGCGTGGCGCCGGAGCCTTGGAGCCGCGTCCCCGGGCCCAAGGAGTCCTGAGTCCCAGGAATGTGGGAGGGCTGCTCGGAGCCGCCGGGCCGAGGCGGGGGGCGCTTCCTCTGCTCGCCCAAGGGAAGCCGCCGTCGCCGCTCCCCTCTCCCCGCCAAGCACGGCCGGCCCGCTGGGGGCGGGGGCTGCGGCGGGAGGACGCGAGGGGCCGCGGCTCTGTGCGGCAGCGCGCCCGCCTGCCCCTCCGCCCGCCTGGCCGGCCGGGGCGGGAGGAAGCGATGAATATTCAGAGGGGGAGGGGAGCCGAGGGCGCCGTGCGCTCGCCGCGGCTCCCTGCAGCCCAAGCCGCATGACGCGCCGAGGAGGCAGCGGGAGCCGCGAGGGCCGCGGGCGCCGGCAGCCGGGGGCCGCGCGCGGGGGGTGGGCGCCGCTCGCTCCGCCCCGCGAAGCCCCCGCGCGTCCAGGGACGCCGCCTCCCCGCCGCCGCCGCCGCCGCCACCGCCACCACCGCGCCGGGCTCCGCTGTGTGGCCGTCGCCGCCGCCACTGCCGCCGCTGCTGCCATGTCCCCGGGGAAGCCCGGGGCGGGCGGAGCGGGGACAAGGCGGACCGGCTGGCGGCGGAGGAGGAGGAGGAGGCGGCGGCTGGAGGCGGCGACGCGGGCGCCCGGGCTGTGGCGCTCGCCGGGGCCCGATTCGCGCGTCCCGGGCACGTTCCAGAGCGCGCAGGGCATGAAGCCGGCGGCGCGGGAGGCGCGGCCGCCTCCGCGTTGGCCGGGGCTGCGCTGGGCGCTGCCGTCGCTGTTGCTGCTGCTGTTGCGCCTGGGCCAGGTAAGCCGGCGGGTGGGCCCCGGCAGGGACGGCGGGGGTTGGGGAGGCGGGCGGGCTGGCATCCCCTTGCACCTGCCCGGGCGGGTGTACCCGGACTGAGAGAACGGAGAACAGGAGGGGTGTGGGGGGTGGGCAGCTCGGGGAAAAGGTGATGACGATGGGGGTTTGGGATCCTCGGAGTCCCTCTCTTGGAGGGGGATCGCGGGAATTTCTCCCCCTTGCAGGCTGAGCCCCGTCCTGTGCCGGGGTGGGTGGGGGAGGGCGACAGGACTGGGGCTCTGGGGTGCCCGCAGCCTCTCTGTGGCGGCCCCCCGCGCGGGTTTCCAGGCGCTCTCCGGCCCGGCCCTGCCGGGAGCTGGTCACATCTGGCCAGCGCGGGCCCGGCTCGCGCGCGCCAGGCGGCCGGAGGGGGCGTGTTTGCGGAGGGCTCTGGACGCCGAGCGCGGCCGGCCTGGCCGAGTCGCGGCCGACCTCCGACCTGGCCCGGCAGGGGCCCGAGGGGCCGGGCTGAAGGGCAGCTGTGGCGGCCCCGGGGCGCCGAGACTGGGCAGCGGGGTGGTGGCCGAGGCGCAGTAGCCCCCAGTATTTCTGGGGAAAGTTCCCAGGCCCTCGGGTCTCCCCAGGGCAGCCGCCCTTCTTCCCCTTTTTCTGTCCCCAGTGCAGGCGCTTGCTTTCTGCTGGCTTAATGCACGCTTTGTGGACGCCGGCTCTCTCCCAGTGGCCTCCTGTCTTGCCTCGCTCTTTTGGAGAATGCCGGGGCTGGCGTTTGGGGGACCGACCCTTCCCCCTGCAGGGCAATTTCTTGGGGAGGGGTGACGGCGGGGTGGGAGTAAGAAGTGAGGCTGGGCAGCTGGGGGACATTCCCATTTCGCTGAGAGGGAACTGGGGAGAGAAGTGAAAGAGTGGATTCACCCGGTCCCGCTGCGCGCCGGAGGAGCTGAGCCAGCGGCTAGGTGGTCCTCCTTGCCTTCCGGGAGTTGCCCTGGTCCTGAGCCCGCCGCTGTGGAGGGCCTCTTGCTTGTTGGATGCAGATGCCAGCTCTCAGGCGGTGGGATTTGGGAAACTGGGGAGGCAGTTAAGGGCTGGGCATGGGGGCTGGTTGAGGGAAAAGTTTGGCCATACCAACGCAGGAATGTTGGAGAAAAGAAACACCAGTCCCCTCCCCCAAAGCTTGAGAAGAAGCTGATGCCAGGACCCTTGGGGGGGGCCCCCTGGGTGCTGGTGGCCATGGGCTGTATCCCCAGCAGGCTGTCCACCGGCTGTCTTGAGGGGGACTTCCTGCAGGGGACACTTACCTAGAGGAGGTGTCTGAAGACCAGGGTCTGGGCTCAGCCTCAGGGTTAGGCCTCCTCCCCAGCCTCGGTTCTCAGTATCTGTACAATGGGTGTGACACCACCTGCCTGCTAAGAGTTGTTTGAGGAGCTTGCACCTGGCGGGTGCCAGGAGAACTTTGTAAACATCAGAGGGTTTGCAGACGGCCTTATCACGAAGGTGTGGTGTGAGTGTGAGCTCTCTTCTTAACCCTGTAAGAAATTCGGCAAAGTCTGTGAGGTTAGGACAACTGCCTCGTGTGTGAAGATCCCTTATACCCAAGCCTGCATTCAGAATTTGAACTTAACGTATTATAATTGGGTACATGGCCTTTTTTTTTTTTTTTTTAACCTCAGCAACCTCAGCTGCGGTGGTTGCTAGCTGTACTTCGAATCAGCAGAAAATTTCTTGGGTAAATTTATTTCTTGCCCAATCCTTCCTTGTGCTTCATTAGCATAGTGCTCCTCCGCTTGTGTCATGTCGTATTTCCTTCCTCTATAGTTTGTTCTGCAGACACGCAAGAGGACTCTGGAGTTGTCTTGTTGTTGGATACATTCTGACATAGGAAATTCAGTGACCTTCAAAGACCACGCTTTCTTTCGGGGGTTCGGGGTTCATTTTGATACTGGATCTTGTAGGGTATCCATGCATTTTGGAGGTGGCCCAGACCTTCTGGTAAGGTTGAATGTCCCTCGAGTTGAGATGTCATCCAGAGAAGACAGTGAGGAGCCCAAGGTCCCAGGAAAGCCCAGGTCCCGGCTTGTCCCTAGTGTTCTGCGGTGCTGTCTTGTTGAAGAGGGGCTATGTTTTCACTTTGGTCCCTTTAAACATGGGCATAGTGCTATGTTAGTATGTGTTCCTATGATTGTGAGTGTGCATTGAGTTTTTGTTGTGATCCCCTGCTCCTTCCCCCCCAAGTTTATTTAGGAAAGAAGAATGAGAAGATGAAATGATTGCTTTAGTGAGGACTGGAGAGAAGAGAGAGTTTAGGAGTCTGTATTAAAACATAGCAGGTTGAAGAAATGGGTGGTTCATCGAAGAGAAGCAGCTCTGGACCCTCCTGAAGATGGGGTAAAGTAGCTGGAGAGTGGGGACACTAGAAGACTCAGTGCTTAGGAAGCCTGGGAAACCAGTATAAACCTGGCAGCTCATTCACCTTCTCCCCCACAGGAAGGCTGGGCAGAGATGATTCCAACAGCAGGCCTTTGCTGGTGGCGGTATCTGCGCCCACCCATTGCTGTAGCGTTTTTGTACGCTTGTTTTGGTTGGTGTGTGTGTGTGTGTGTGTATTAGGCAGAGAGACAAAGCAGCTCCCTCCCCATTGCACATTTTCTCCTGACAGTCTTGGAGAAATCAGCTGGGGCAGCGAGTTGCCTTAAAATGGAAAATGAAAAGTGGGTGACTGACTGGCAGCTGTGTTGTAGACGGTGTTTTGGTTTGCTTTCTTGTTTCCTGGTGAATAATAACTGCTTGTCTTTATTATCTCTTACAGCTGATCTTTAAGCCCAGTTCCTCACCTGCTTCCCCCAGAGTACACAAAGATGTTTTGCCTCCTCTTTGAACTGCTCGTTACATTCTCATAGGGGTGACTTAAATATTTTTGTTCAGCTTCGGGGCAACAACGGAAAACCCAAATGATTATGTTTTGTTGGCAGATAGTTTAAAAAAACACAGCAGATTGGTATATGGTTAGGCTGTGACTCGGAGCTCGCGTCAAGTTCAGCCCCATGATGGAGATAATCACGGAATACTCAAGCTTTTTGAAGCCAAGAAAATCCTGGCTCCCAAGTGAGCAATTTTGGTCAGCGGGAGGTTATTTAGCTCCTGGTCCTAGGAGTTGCTGTACGCTGGGTGAGCCGGTGCCTCATCAGTAACCACTTCTTAGTTCACTTGCTGTTTTGGCTAAAGGAGTTATTTTCGAGTGCAGGGTAAAAGGCAGTTGTCCAAGTATTTTCCTTCTCATATGATGTCACAGACAATCGTGGAATTGGTAGGTAAAGTTATATGTGGCAGGCTGTGTGTCATTTGCCCACTCTGGAGTGAGGAAGAGGTAGGTGTCGTTCATGCTCTCGTTTGATCCAAGGAAAGCTGAGGTTGAGAGCTTCCCACAGTCCCAACTAGCTAGTGTGTGACATGGCCGGGTTTGTCTCCTCTGCCCTAGTGTGTTCTTCGGGTCTCTTGAGAGGTTGTGTGTGTTGGGAGAGATTTTCCAGTGGGCAGCTGAGGGAGAGGGGGTGGCAGTCGGCGATGGTGAGAGGCTGTTGGGAGGCTAGAGTCATTCTGTGTGCCTCACGTCTTGACCCCAGTAGGATCGACCCCGTTGGAAACAGGCACCCAGGCATCTGCTCCCTGGCTGGTGTCTTTTTGGGGCCTGAGCTGATGAGGCAGGCCTGCTCTAGTGGGGACGGATTGGGGTCTGGAATGGAATGACTTGGCTTTGGGTCCTTGCTCTGTTGCTGAGTAACTCTGTCGACATGGGCCAGTCCCTGAACCCCTGTGACTCCTCATTTCCTTATCTGGAAAGTGGGAGCAGCACGTCCCTCTGCTGTAGTGGGCAGTGGAGAAGAGTGAAGGAGACAGAAGAGGAACTGCCATCTGAAACCCCGTGTACCGTCCCAGAGCCAGCTGTGGCTTCTGCTGTATGGAGGGGGGGGAGAAGAAATGGGGCTTCAGATACGTTTTAGAACCAAAAAGTTTTTGAAGTTTTGAAAATATTTTTATTTACTTGAAAGAGAGTGAGAGCAAACTTCAGTGTGCTGGTTCACTCCCCACATGCCCTCGGTAGCCTGGGATGTGCCAGGCTGAAGCTGGGAGCTGGCAGCTCGAGCCAGGTCTCCTGCAGTCTGGAATCTTGCATCTTGAGCTGCTGCATCCCAGGGTGGCCCTTAACAGGAAGATGGAGCTGGAAGCGGAGCCAAGACTGGAGTCCTGGCACTGTGATGAGGGATGTGGAGTTGGTGACAGGTGTCTTATCCTCCAGGACAAATGTTTATAAAGCTTTTCCCATAGAGTGATACAGATGAGGCATGGGCTTGCACACACTGACCTTAGCTCAGATTGAGGAAGGAATCAATGCATGATTGATTCCTTTTTTTAAAATATAATTATTTACTTATTTGAAAGGCAGACTAATAGAGATCTGCTATCTACTGGCTCATTCCCTAAATGGCTGCAACCATCAGGGCTGATCCAGGCCACAGCCAGGAGCCAGGAGCTCCATCCTGCTCTCCCAGGTAGGTGGCAGGGCCCCTGTGCTGTGGGTACCCCTGGTGCATTTGCAGGGAACTCGATCAGATACGGGATACTGATGTAGCATACTACAGCTTAGTGTGCTGTGTGCCACAAAGCAGGTCCCTAACATTTTTTTTTTCAGTGTTCTAAAGTATTTAGTTTAGGATGTCTGATTGGAAAATTTGAGATATATGTAAAGCCGTTGACTTTTTTTTTTTTTTCAGAAGAGGCTAAATATAATGCCATGAAAAATAAAATACAACAAACACTTGATCTAAAGAAGGATGTTAGGTTGTTGTGGAACTATATGCTCATGGCAGAAGGCTCCAGGGTGTTGAGTGGCTTACCTTTGGGGGGCACAGGCACTGCGTGATGGCCAAGGTTGGGGGACAAGAGTCTTCTTCAGGACTCAGGTCACGTCCAGCAGAGCCGTCATCTTGGTGACAGTGGCTGTGGGGGGTGACATTCCTGTTAGCTCTTCTGAGAAATGACTGGTCCCAGCTTCTGCCTCCGGCAGCCGCCGCTCTGGACACCCCCAGTGCTTGTGTCCCTCCCTGTGTGGCTCGCCCTCCTGGGGCTTCTCTGGAGAGCTCTTGGAGCACAGGTGCTGTGGGGAGTGTGTCCTTGCTTCCTTGTGACTGTTAGCAGCGGCCAGCCTGTCGTCCAAGGATTTCCATAACATGGAAATGCTGGACAGTGGGACAATGGCCGGTGTGGAGGGGCGGGCATTTGGAAAGTGAAGTAGTGTCAGCTCCCACAGGACATCTAATTTTAAATATGCAAATAATTTTCAGTTCCACTTTTCCTTCTTCCCGCTTGAGGGAAGTGTGCCCCTTACCATTTCTGAGGCCTGGACAGATGCTGTTTGTCGTTGTCCCTGGCACTAGTGAGGTCGTGTTTGGCTGCTCGTGCCAGGACCCAGCCCTGTGTCCGCCATGGCAGCTGAGTGTGTGAGTGAGAGACTCTGCAAACTCCACACCCACATGAGTTTCTAACATAGTGACCTCTAGCCTTGTCCCAAGGTGGCTGGGGCATGAGAGGGGAGGGCCAGCCCTCTCCCCAGGAGGGGTACCTGAACTGGCCATCGTGGGAACAACCTCCGGAGTGTCAGAGATTCTGCCAAACTGCCCTACAGGTCCAGGCTCCAAAGCTCCAATCTCAGATTGCACAGAAGTACTCGCACCCCTGAGCTGCAGTATTGCTTGGCAAGAGTTCAGTTATCCAGAGTTGGCCATGGTCTGACAACGTTAAATGGGCAATTCTGTACGGAGGGGAAAACAAGAATGTTACAGTATGTTCTTCTAATTGTCCTTCTTTATTATTGGTTTTTCTTGGTAATCCCTTACAGGGCCCGATTTGTATGCTAGCTTGGTCGTAGGTGTGGGTGCTGTGTGTGCATTCAGGCCTTCGCTGAGGATCTTGGGAGGGATCCCAGTGTTTAAGAGGGACAGCTGAGGTTAGAAAAACTCAGTCCTCTTCAAAGGTAACCATTGTGGGTATCCTTGGTTTTCTTCTAGGGAAAAATAATGTTTCTATGTGATCTATACATGTATCCATATTCACTTTTTTAAAAGATCGTCTTTAAGGGAGCTTTATGTATACATTGTTCTCTACTTAGCGTTTTTTAAAAAAGATTTTTTTATTTTTATTGGAAAGTCGGATTTATAGAGAGAAGGATCTTCTATCCACTGGTTCACTCCCCAAGTGACCACATTGGCTGAAGCTGAGCTGATCCGAAGACAGGAGCCAGGAACTTCTGGGTTTCCCATGTGGGTGCACAGTCCCAAGGACCTGAGCCATCCGCTGTTGCTCTCCTAGGTACATTAGCAGGGAGCTGGATGGGAAGTGGGGCAGCTGGGGTACAGATTGGTGCCCATATGGGATCCTGGCATTGTAATGGAGGGTCAGCATGCTGTCACACCGTGCTGGCCACCCTCCCAGCTATTTTAGATGTAGCTCTAACTCCTCAGGGTCACAGAGGTAAGTAAGAGCTTTGGGTGGTGACGAGAGCATAGAATTTGGAACCTGGCTACTGGTTGGAGCCGTAGCTCTAACACCAAAGTAGGTGTGTGGTCTTGGGCAAGTGCCTTGATCTCTCTGAACCTTGGTAGTCATAAAATGCTGACAGTTGGGGTTGAGTTAAGTGAGATGGTATCATGCTAAAGCCTTTGCAAATGAGTGTAGACATGCAGGAATAACATTTTTATGAATTTCTAAGGTACCCTGTTTCCTTAAACAATTGTGAAGTTAGGCAAAGACCATAATTACTAGCTGTCACAATTACGCTCTAATAGCTCTCAAATTGGGGACAGAGAATTAATCCACAGTGAGTTATATATGTTCTTGGCACAGACGCACGTGGAGGAAATGTCTAATGTGGGACAGTGGAGATAGCTCTGATGGCACAGTGAAAGTATAGTTCTTATTTTTTAAAGATTGTTTTATTGATTTGAAAGGCAGAGTCAGAGAGAGCAGAAGAGACAGATCTTCCAACTAGTGATTCACTCTCACATGGCCACAATGACTGAGGCTGGGCCAGCCTGAAGCTAGGAGCTCAGCACGGTAGGTCTTTCTTGCACATGGGTAGCAGGGCCCCAAGTGCTTGGACCATTTTCTGCCGCTTTCTCAGATATGTTAGCAGGAAGCTGGATCCAAGGTGGAGTAGTCGGAGCTTGAGCTGGCTCTCATTTGAGATGCTGGCATCATGGGTGGTTGCTTAATGTGCAGTGCCACAATGTTGGCAGCTATGGTTCTCTTTTGACAGGTGTGTGTGTGGTTGAACTCATACAGGTTAAGGGACACAGGTTGTGATGGAGGACTGGCAGGTGTGGACTTGGCCACCTGGCCCCCAAGTGGCAGCAAGGATGCTTGCCTGTGTCCTTTAGAAAACCAGGCTTCTCCTTGTGCTGCCTGAAGCATTCTTCATCTTGTGACTTGGCTAGCTCTGGCTCTGGCCACCTCCTGTGTCTAGGTATGTTGTCTGGAGGGTCAAGAGGAGTTATTTTAAGCTACCAATGGGAAGTTGGACTCATAATCCTTGGCTGGAATCACGCGAGATAGGAGCTGCCAGACTCTGGGCTGACAGTGCCACCGGTTTCCACGGCAGCAGCAAGGCAAATGCGCATTTCCTGCTGCTGGCTGAGTTGCCAGTGCATTGTCATGTCGCTATGCATGGGAGCATCTTCCTCCTCCTCTGAGAGCCCACCGTGCTAATGGTTGGTTGTGTGGAGAAGTGTTCTGGGTGTAGAGGGACTTGTTGCCTGATACTCCCAGGCTTCCAAGTCGTATCTGGCCACATCCTAACATGTGAACGAGGTGACTCTTTGAATGCTTTGATCTTCGTTGTGGGAACAAGTACCCCCTTCCCAAGGGCATCAGGTGGATTTTCATGGCAGGTGCTTGGCATGAAGGAATAGGATATCGCTGATGTTTTATCGTCTTGATTCGCTGAGATGCTGCTTTTTTTCTTCCCAGCGTTTACTTTTTTTTTTTTTTTTGGAAAGGCAGATTGACAGAGAGGAGAGAGAGAGAGAGAGAAATATATGAGAATGTCTTCTACTGGTTCACTCCCCAAATGGGTGCAATCGCTGCATCTGAGCTGAACTGAGCTGATCTGAAGTCAGAATCATGAGCTTCTTCTGGGGCTAGGGTCCCAAGGACTTGGGCTGTCCTCTGCTGCTTTCCCAGACTGTAATAAGGGAGCTAAATTGGAAGTGGAGCAGCTGGGACACAAACTTACCGCCCATATGGGATGGCAGTGCTGAAAGGCCTGAAAATGTACTTATAGGGCCCGGCGGCGTGGCCTAGCGGCTGAGGTCCTCGCCTTGAACGCCCTGGGATCCCATATGGGCGCCGGTTCTGGTCCCAGCAGCTCCACTTCCCATCCAGCTCCCTGCTTGTGGCCTGGGAAAGCAGTCGAGATGGCCCAAGGCTTTGGGGTCCTGCACCCGCATGGGAGACCCGGAAGAGGTTCCTGGTTCCTGGCTTCGGATTGGCGCAGCACCAGCCGTTGTGGCTCACTTGGGGAGTGGATCGTCGGATGGAAGATCTTCCTGTCTCTCCTCCTCTCTGTATATCCAGCTTTCCAATAATAATAAAATAATAATAAAATCTTAAAAAAAAAGAAAATGTACTTATAAAGTGAATATTGAAACTAGATTGTAGGCTTAACCTACTGAAAGGTACTGTATTTGAAACTATAGATCATAATACCAGTTTAGCAAGTTGTGATCAGCATTAAAAAGAAAACAAATATGGATTAGAAAATATGAGAGTACACTGAGAAGAATTCTGTCATGGCACGTGTTTCAGTTGTATACCTTGGTGTGTGTGTGTGTGCTTGTGCTAAATTGCATGGAAAAGGAATTTCTTAAATGGGTGCCGGGAGTGAAATGGTGAGGGGTGTCAACTGGGAGGTGGAGTTGGAGGTGGCCTGGCTGGAAACCGGTACACAGCAGCTGCTGTAACAAGAACCAGATCCCAGAGAGGGACTTTTGGATTGGAAGTGGAAGAGGCCTGCCATTCAGTGGCTTTGTCCTGGAAACTTCAGGGGTCCACAGTAGAGCAAGCCCTTGGTTGGCAAATAGGTGTGGTAGTAGAGATTGGGCTTCAGCTACTGTGTTACCTACTTTCCAGGAGAACTCAGGAGGAGCCCTGAGGCTGTGAGGGGTCATGACCCTTTTGGTGAGTAGTGCCAGACTCTCCCTTGGTCCTGCCTCACCCCAAAGTCCAGCTCTGTTATCGCCAGGTTGTGCTGATTGGCATTGGCCAGAGCGAACCTCGCTGGGTGGTGGACTGGAGGGTCCTGATCGAGGGTAATTTAATTCCCATATGAGTCAGTTCTTCTTCTTCTTCTTTTTAACAAATAAACGAGAAAACACAGATTAAAAGAAAAAGCAGAATCAAGGATTGGCTGCAGGGGTTTGTCCTTTGAGACAACTGATTTGTCAGAGTGCCTGTTGCAAGTGCTAGCTGCTCTGCTTTTGATCTGTCTTCCTGCTAGTGCGTGCCTGGGAGGCAACAGGGATGTGTCAGGTCTACAGTGATGTGTCGAGCCCCTGTCGACCCCATCTCATGGGAGACCCAGGTTGAGTTTGGGTTCCTGGGTCTGGCTGGGCCTAACCCTGGCTGTTGCAGGAATTTTGAGGGAGTGAACCGCTGGATGGAAGATCTCTCTTTGTCTCTTGTGTCACTCTGCTTTGCAAATAAAAATAAAAATAAAAATTTAACAGAGCAAAATGACCTGAGTTATCTCTATGTACCTTATGTTAATTCCTAATATTCATTTTTGGTGAGTGATCTTTGTCTCTTAATGCCCACTGCATCTGGCAGTACCAAAATAGGACAGCCTTCTCTGCATACAGGTTCGTTTTTTTTCATTTTTTAAAAGATTTATTTATTTTTATTACAAAGTCAGATATACTGAGAGGAGGAGAGACAGAGAGGAAGTGGAGCTGCCGGGATTAGAACCAGCGGCCATATGGGATCAAGGCGAGGACCTTAGCCACTAGGCCACGCTGCCGAGCCCTTTCTTTCATTTTTTAAAACAATAAGGGTAGATTACTCCCTAGGGGTATCCCAGGAAGCCACAAGATGAACAAGAGGCTTCTTTCTGCAGGGTCACTGGTAGTCAATGAGAAGTTTTTTGAAAACAAACATGGATGTGTTATAGACTGGATGCCAAATCTGCATTGGGATTTTTTTTTAAATGAATACAGTCAACAATAAAGAAATCTGTACCCCAGATGTCCTCAGGATTGAGAGTGGGGTTCACCCTCCTTTTCTGTTCTTGGGAGGCAGTAGGTGGCAGTGCGTGATTTACTCACAAAGAGTTGTGCACATGTTCTTGTGCCCATTGATAGTCTGCTGTTGGGTGTAACTTTCAGCTGTTGTATCTCATCCCATTCCTGTTTCATGAGTCCTGAAATTAGTCTTCTGGTTTGTTCCTAAGATTTTTTTTTTTGTCATGGTAACACTAAGCAGGTGGCTTTCTGATTAAATCTTTGAGCACATCTCATATAATTATTCTGGAGGTAAATTGAGATAATAAAAATAATAACCAGCATTGTGGTGCAGTGAGTTAAGCTGCTGCCTGTAATGCTAGTCTCCCATGTCAGAGCACTGGTTTAAACCCCACTGCTCGGCTTCTGATCTGGCTGCCTGCTAATGTGCCCGGGAAGGGAGAGGAGGATGGCCTAATCCAGATACTTGGGTGCCTGCCACCCATGTGGAAGACCTGGATGGGGTTTCAGGCTTCTGGCTTTGGCCTGGCCCAGCACTAGACATTATAGTCTTGTGGAGAGTGCAACAGTAGATGGAAAATCTTTCTGTCTCTTCATCACTCTCTGTAACTCTAGCTTTCAAAAAAAAAAGATTTTTGTTTGAAGGGGAGGGGGGCTGGCATTTTGGCACAACAAGCCAAGGTACTGCCTGCAGTACCAACATTCCATGTCAAAATGCCAGTTTGAGTTCTAGTTGATCCAGTTCTGATCAAGTTTCCTGCTAATGCATCTGGAAAGGAAGTGGAGGATGGCTCAGTTCTTGGACCCTGTTATGTATGTGGGAGACCCAGATGGAGTTCTTCTTGGCTTTGGCTCGCCCCAGCCCAGCCCAGCTCTGGCTGTTGCAGTTCTCCTGGAGGTAGACTAATGTATGAAAGTGTTCTATCTCTCTCTTTCAAATGAACAAATCTTAAAAGAAGAAGTAGCTACCATGGATTGGATATTTACTATGATCTGTTGTTGGTACTTTGTGTGTATTTACTTTGTTGAATCCTGTCCTAAACGAAGTGGGGCATGGAGAAGGGCCTGGGCTTGGTGGTCAGCGGAAGCTTGGGTTCATGAGCACACCCTGCACGTGCAGCCACGTGACCCTGCTTCTGCCCAGGGGCTTTGGCCTCAGAGAGCTGGGCCTTCATGTGGACATGGGTGATGTTGGCCAGGTCATGGCTTCTGGCTTCTTTTTTTTTTAAGATTTATTTATTTTTATTGCAAAGTCACATATACAGAGAGCAGGAGAGACAGAGAAGAAGATCTTCCATCCGATGATTCACTCCACAAGTGAGCCAATGGTTTGGTGCTGAGCTGATCCGAAGCCAGGAGCCAGCAACTTCCTCCAGGTCTCTCACATGGGTACAGGGTCCCAAGGCTTTGGGCTGTCCTCGACTGCTTTCCCAGGCCACCAGCAGGGAGCTGGATGGGAAGTGGAGCTGCCAGGATTAGAACTGACACCCATATGGGATCCTGGTGCACTCAAGGCGAGAACTTAAGCCACTAGGCCACCGCACCGAGCCCAGGTCATACGTTTTTAGGCTTCACTTGGGGAAGGTGTGCGAGGTGCCCAGGCCAGACTGGCTGCCCATTTGCATCCAGTGCACCTCCATTTTCAGCATGACCCCTCTTGTCTTAGGGATTACAGAGTGATGTTGGTAGAGGACTGGCTGGGGTTGCTGTGTGCTTCAGGTGTGGGCTGCTCTCCAGGGTGCTCCCCAAGCCCTCCTGTGCCAGGAGAGATGGCTGGCATTGGAGGGGAGAGCTGTTCCTGAAGATGCCATACTGGGGTGTGGGGTGGGTCTCAGCCCCCAGCCTCTGTGACCACCCATTTCACTTGCTGCGAAGGTGGTCACCTGAAGGAAGTCACCTGGAAGGTGATGCGAGGCCAGGGGCAAGCGGGGCAGGCCTTGGCTTTCTGAAAACCTGGCGTTCATGCGGCTTACCAGGAGTGCATGTCTTTGGGAAGGCGGAAGGAGTGCTCAGCTCGGTGTGGAACGAGCTGGTCAAGGACATCCCTGCACTGCCTCAGGACCCCAGACATGGCGTGCTGTGTGCTGGGCTGTGGTTCCACCTGTGTGGTTTGCACGGCCTGGCATGTGGCCCTCCCGTCATGTTGTTTTGGCCTTGTGGTCCATAGCAGCCTAGCAGCTCTCAGAGCCCCAGGTTCCCCCTGAGCCAAATGGGGTCCTAAACATCTCCAGGACTGGGACCGGGACCCCATGGTCATGTGACAGGCGGGAATGCCAGCCGCCATCCTCATGACTGTCTCTGCCTCCTGGGAGGGTTCTGGAATGTGAATAATGCACTCTCGTCCTCCTGTGCTGGCTGTCTTGGGCCCCATTGAGTCCACGTTGGAGGTGCAGCTACTGGAGGGTGTGTGGGGTAAAGGGGTGCAGGGAGGTGTGGCCAGGAGCGACAGAGCATCTGGGATCAGGAAATCAAGCAGAAGCTGCCTCGGCTGGAGCCCTCAGCCCTGCTCATTGCCAAGGCAACGGGGGTGTCTGTGATTGCTGGAGAGGTGGTGTAAAGGATCATCCTTTTAGGGAGTGTCAGAATTGGAGAAGATCATAGGGTGCACTGGACGATATATAGTGGTTCATTCTGCACACAAGGCACACTCTCAGCTCCTTGGGTGTCCTGACTCAGCAGGAGAGCGTGCAGGGATGTGTGAGTGCTGCTGGCCTTGCTGCAAGCCAGGTGGGGGTGGTCTGCCTACTTCTCCCTGCTTTCCTTGGTTGTCAAGGAAGATCCTAAGACCCACGACCTGCCTGCTGGTGCAGCACTCGGAAGCTCAAATCCCACCCAAGGGCCTGTCACGATGGCCTAGTGGCTTTTCTTGCCTTGAGTGCACCAGGATCCCATATGGGTGTCAGTTCTAATCCTGGCAGCTCCACTTCCCATCCAGCTCCCTGCTGGTGGCCTGGGAAAGCAGTCGAGGACAGCCCAAAGCCTTGGGACCCTGTACCCATGTGAGAGACCTGGAGGAAGTTGCCGGCTCCTAGCTTCGGATCAGCTCAGCACCAAACCATTGGCTCACTTGTGGAGTGAATCATCGGATGGAAGATCTTCTTCTCTGTCTCTCCTGCTCTCTGTATATGTGACTTTGCAATAAAAATAAATAAATCTTAAAAAAAAAAAAAAAACCCAAAACCACCCAAATCTCTTCTGGCAGGATCTCTTGAGAGTGACCAGTGGTTGAGTTTCCTCTTTGGACAGGTGGGGCTGCGTTTGAGGGGAGGCACTGTCTCCACAAGCAGAGTGCTCTGTCTTCCGGGGACTCTTCAGGTGACTGCAGGCCCCTCAGTGGGCTCTTCTCAGCTGACCCAAAGAGGCTGGATGACTGGCGGTTGGGCACACATGGTCCCCAGCATTGGTGTTTTCCTTCCAAGACCCTCAGCTCTGACCTGGGTAATGAGAACCCTCCAAACCTGACCCCTTCCTCACTGCTATGGTCACCTGGGTTGGCTGCAGCAGACCACTGAACCACCCTGCCCCCTGAATGTCCTCCTAGGGCTCTCCTGGCTCCTCCTCCTCCTCTTGTTCCCTTCCTCCTACCTGTTGCCTGCTATGCTTATCAAAGCTTATCCTGTGGATCAGTGTTGCCACCCCTGGGACGTGGTGCTCAGGAGGGTGGGTCCCTGGGGCCTAGAGCAGAGCCTGTTTATTGAATGAAAAAAGCGAAAGAACTGCCTTGACATGGAGTTGTTCTCAAGGTGTGTCATAGTCGTGTGTGTGTGTGTGTGTGTGTGTGTGTGTTTGTGTTTTCAAGGAGTTAATCCTTTGGGTGATGTTTAGATCACTGTGGTAAAGAGTAGGGATGTTGGCGTCCCTCGGCCTTGGGTTTGAATCCCTGCACTGCCTCCTCCTAGCCGTGTGGTCCTGGCAAAAGTGTTGAGTGTCTCGAGCTGCAGTTGTTGTGGGCACAGTGGGAATCCGATGTCCATGGTTAGTTGGCACTGGCTGAATGCTTTCTGGGTGCCACACTCTGTGTTCAGAGCTTTGTATACACGGAGTGAATCCTCCCAGTAACCTGGTGGTGAGGTGGGTGTCTCCGTGCAGCTGGGACAGGAAAGCAAGCAGGGGAAGGTCAGCATGCAGCCAGAGCCTGAGGTCACGCTGCCAGTGCGCCGAGGAACCTGGGGTTCAAGCCTCTGGAAGCCGTGTGCTTCTGGAGTGGGCTACGTCCTGGAAGGCCCCGGAACAGGCAGTCGGGCAAGGGCACCTGGCAAACATTGTAACTTACCGTTACGCCCCGCCCTTTGACATTTACTCTCCTGGTGACATTTCAGTTTGCTTACTGTTTTGTTCTCAGGTTGGTGACGAATCACCAGTTTCCTGTCTGTTGGAGGTGCGCCCTTGCAAAGCCAGCTTCTGTTGAGACCCCAGGGAGCACACCTGGCAGGCTTCGTGTTGCCCGGTGCTTGGGCCTCTGTGCTCAGAGAAAATGGGCCAAAAACTACATTTCCTTGCCTCAAATGTTTATTGAGAGTCTGCTTCATACCAGGCATTAGAATGATGAACAATTAAAAGAAATCCAAACAATAATTGTCACCCAGCTCGTTAATCACTTCTTTTTCTATGACCCCCCCACTCTAATGTTTTTCTTGATGTGATTATTATTAATTTTTCACAAAGAGTTATGTGTTTATTTAAAATGCAGAGTGACAGAGAGAAGAGAGAGATTTGCCTGCTGGTTTAACTCCCCACAAGCCTACAACAGCCAGGGCTGGCTCAGGCCAAAACCAGGAATCGGGATTTACATCTGGCTCTCCCACTGAAGTGGCAGCGACCCAAGTACTTGAGCCATAGTCTGCTGCCTTAGGATCCTGAGCAGGAAGCTGGATTGGAAGCGCGGTAGCTGGGACTTGAATAGGCACTTGGAGGTGGGATGCTGGCGCCCCAGGTGGCAGGTTAGCTCACTGCACCACGAGGCCTGGTCCTGATTGTTTTTGTAGGAGATGCACCTCTTGAGTGTGGGCCTGGGGTGGGGTCACTCTCTGGAGGCAGGTTTTTTAGGGAACGCCAGCAGCTGGAACTGCCATTCGAGTGGCTGCTTTGTTTGGGGTCACACAGGCCCCAGAGTTTAAATGATTTGAAACAGTTCAAACTGAATTTGATCACTTTTGAAAAAAGTTATTTTTTCATATTATGTAAGAACTGTGTAACAGCATGAAAATAAATCTAGAAATTAGAGAAAGAGGAAAGCCCTTTATTCCCCTCATCACAGAGCTGTTATAATCTTGAAGTAGTTACAGTTTGAATTTTTTTTTCCCTGGGTGGCTTCTAATTTAAAGTAATTGTAATCACAGAGCAGGGACAGTCTCAGATTCTGTAATATTAAAAGACTGCATGAGAACGTTCTTCACCATGGTGACTCATGGTTGATCAAGCTCTCCTTTTGGGAAAAATGATGCCATCGTGTAATCCATGAGCCAGCAATGAATTGTACAAGAGAAAAGAAAGTATTTGGAATAAATAAAACTGAAATAAAAAACATCAAAACAAATGAGATGCAGCCAAAAAACAAGCAAGCAAGCAAGCAAACAAACAACATAATGATTGGATTATCGAAGTTACACTCTCCATGCTGGTTTCCTTATATAAGAGAGAACATATGGTATTTGTTCTTTCGTGATTGACGCATTTCACTGAGCATAATGGTCTCTAGTTGGGATCACCTAGTTGTAAATAGTATAATTTCATTTTTCTTAACAGCTGAATAATATTCCATGGAGTAGATGTACCACAGTTTCCTTAATCACTCTTCTTTGGAAGCACATCTGGATTGTTTTGCATTTGCGGCAGCACAATCCACAATAGCAAAGCTCTGCTTTTAACAGGTGCAGAATACTGCATAGAGTGGATGTGTTGTGCTTTAGGTTTTGAGCCAAATATTTATTTTCTAGGTTCTTGTCACTTGCTTAAAAAGCATTTTAAGCACAGGCACTGATGCAGCTTAAGCAAGTGGTAAGGTTTACTTGGAGAGTGAGGAATACAAGCATATGTGGACCGTGTTCAGGGAGAGTGAGCCAGACAAGTGAAAGGGTAAGGGAGAGGTTACTGCTTCGTCCTTTGGAGTCCATCCACAGAGAGCAAGTAGGTACGAGGCACGCGACCAAGGGAGTGAGCCCTGCCCCATCATGGGCTTTTATGGGGGCTTGAGAGGGCTATGGTTATGCAACAACACAATACCACCCCCTTCAGGTTCCAGGGGTGATGATGGATGAGCGTCATTTGACTCACAGGTGGGCAGAAAGGATTCCATAAGAGGGGGAGGTGTGGCTTCCAAACTTATGACCCTGACTAACTGCGTAGGACCGCATGAGATGTGCCATAGTTTACTTCATCTTTTTCCATGGAGAGCCAGGTTTTTCTCAGTGAGGTAGAAAGTATTCAAGATTAATCCCCAGGCTCATCTTTCTAACAGGTGACACCACTTGCCCAACAACTTTCTGAAAGAGTTGTGCTGCTTACATGGCTGTCAGAATGTACGAGACTGCTTGTTTCATTACGCTCACGCGGTGTGATAGTTCTTTTTTTAAAGAAAGATTCTAATATTTGCATTTGCAGACATGCCAACTGGAATGGGTGGTGGCCATCTCACACCACTTTTTGACTGCATGTGTGAGTCATATAGGGCCTGTTTGGTACAGTCCTTTTGGAGAAATGGAGACTTTTTACCGAAGAGGGAAACTGTCAAGTTGCTGCCCACATTTTGTAGTAATCTGCACTTGTGTGGTGCGTGGTACCTTGAGAAGTTCCAACTGTGGCCGGACCCCAGTTGGGCCTAGTTGTAGATGGCTTGACTGCAGACAGCATCGGTGTGCTCTTTAAGTTTCTCAAAGCTGGTTGTGGGGTTGTCTGTGCTCCAGTATCTAGATGGGAAGAGAAAGATGTGATTGTTGGACCAACCCTGCGGAATTGAAACATGACGGAGCTGAGTGCCTCCTGGGCGTCTGGACCTTTCTGGTTTTATCTCAAAAAGACGCAGTGGAAGGAGAATGGAGTTTAGAGTTCAGCTCAGCCCCAGGCATCAGGACCTTGATCAGGTGCCTTATCCAGCTCCCTCCTTGGTTATGCCCCAGTTAACATCAGGATTAAGCCTAACCTGTTATCAGGGATTTATCATACAGGAAGTGGCGGTGATGACTCTTGCTGCTGTTGGTTTCACGGTGACCTAAGGAGGGATGGGGGGAAGAAAGCTGCTTGGTCTATGGCTCTTTCCTCTTTCTCGCCTTTTCTCTCTCCCTCCCTCTCTTTTCCCTCCCCCTCCCTTTCTCTTTCTCTTTTTCTTCCTTCCTTCCTGTCCCTCCCTCCTTCCTTTCTCTTTCTCTTCCTTCCTGCTTTCCTTCCTTCCTGTCACGCCTGCCTGCCTGCCTTCTGTCTTTTAACATTGATTTACTTACTTAAAGTCAGAGTTGCGGAGAAAGAGGGAGACAGAGAGATAAATGCTTCATCTGCTGGTTCACTCCTCAGTTGTACACAGTGGCTAGGACTGGATCAGGCTGAAGCCAGGAGCCAGGTTGTCAGGGGCCCAAACACTTGTGCTGTCTTTGGCCACAGGCAGGGAGCTGGATGCAAGTGAAAAAGCTGATGTGTGAGAGTCACTGGGGATGCACCCTGGCTAGTGGTGCCTGCAAGTGGTGAGGTGGGCTGGGGCTGGACTTGGATGCCTCCAGTGCCTGTGTAATTGAGACTGATGTAGAGAATGAGATACTCCTGGTGGTGGTGGGGTATTTCCAGGTGGTAAATAGTAATCATTTCATTGTATTGTTACAATGTTTGTTGACACTTTAAAAATAGCTTTATTGAGCTATGACTCACATACAGTAAAATCCACCCTTTGAAGTATGCATTCGATTTTTTTTTATTAGAAAGTCAGATATACAGAGAGGAGGAGAGACAGAGAGGAAGATCTTCCATCTGCTGGATCACTCCCCAAGTGGCTATAACTGCTGGAGCTGAGCTGATCTGAAGCCAGGAACCAGGGCTTCTTACTGGGTCTCCCAAACAGGTGCAGGGTCCCAAGACTTTGGGTTGTCTTCAACTACTTTCCCAGATCACAAACAGGGAGATGAATGAGAAGTGCGGTGGCCGGGGCAAGAACCGGCACCCATATGGGATCCCCAACACATGCAAGGCAAGAACTTTAGCCACTAGGCTACCGCACTGGGCCCTTGAGGTTTTTTTTTTACGATGTTCAGAGGTGTGTAACTTTCAACACAGTCTAGTTCTAGAAACCCGAAACCCGTCAGCTGTTACTCATGCCCATTTCCCTGAGCTCCTGGCAACCACTGTGCTTTCTGTTTCTGCAGGGGGAGGAATCATACGATGGGTGTCCTGGGCTTACTTCCCCCAGTAGTGTTTTCCAGGTTCACCCAAGGAGAGCAAGTGTTGACTTTGTTCCTTCATGGTCCTGGGGAATGGCTCCTTGTCAGCTGGTGGGCCTTGGAGCCACTTTCCCCTTGTTGGCGGTTAGGAATGATCCCACTGGAAACATTTCTGTGCAAGTGGCGATGGCTGATTTCCACAAGAATTTGGACCCGGGAGTGGCGTTGGGAGCCTTCGGATGGTGTGGGCTCTGAGGAGCCCGGATAGGTGTGCCCTGACCAGGCTGGGCTGTAGGAGCTTGATTTTGTTCCTTCCTTTTCTTCCTTCTCTTCCTCTTCATCTATTTGAAAAGCTGAGTGATGGGAAGAGAGAGAGAGAGGAATCTACTGGTTTCATTCCCCACATGCTGAACCAGGCAGAAGGCAGGAGCCAGGCACTGTGTCTAGGTCTCCTGTTTTTGTGGCGAGGACCCAGTGACAAGAGTCATCTCCTGCCTCCCATGGTGTGCATTAGTGGGCAGCTGGATGCGAAGTAGAGGAGCCAGGACTCCAGCGGGCATCCCAAGTGGCATCACCACATGCTCATCCTTTTGTATAGATGAGGACACTTGGCATGGTGAGGTGAAGTCAGCTGCTTGGCTGGGAAGTGGCAGATCCCAGCCCTGTCTGGTTCTCAGCCGCTCAGCAGGCCAGCTGTCCCCAGTGGGCTGAGCCATGACAGTGGGCTTGCAGGGAGGGGCCCCTGGCCGGAGTGGTGCTGGACAGGGCAGCATCAGCAGGACTGCTGTGTAGGCATGACAGGACCGAGATGCCGACGTGAGCGTGGTGGCACTGGGGGACCTTTGTAGTCTGGGTTGATCTGGTGCCTTTTGGGCCTTGCCTTCTTTGGATCCTGAGGCTCTTCTGCTTTCCTTTATAATGGAGGACTGAGAGAGAGAAGGAGAAAAGGAGGGTGGATGGATTGGCAGAAGAGGGAGAGAAGCAGGAATGCAGAGGAAGAGGAGACTGAGGTGGGATGGAGTCAGAGGGGCCTGGGCCGTTGCAGCTGCAGAGCCCAGCCACGACGTAGGAGAAGAGCAGGGAAATGCAGCAGGTGCCGGCAGGTGTGGGAGACACGCAGGCCCACGCAGGGGAGTTCCCAACCCTGCTGAAGCTGCCACCCCAGGCCTGAGAAGCTGGTGGCAATCCAGAGAATGTGGATTTTTTTCCCCCTGGTGTTTGAATTGGAGTCTTTGTTTCTGGGAAGAGTCACCAGCAGCTTCTCCCTCCGCCCTCTTCCTGCTGGGCTTTACCTTGAAGCCAGGGAGGCTTTTCTGGGTCCTAGAGGTCACCCGCGGCCTCTCCTATCGGTGCTGGCTGAGCTCTGGAAGCAGGGCTGCCGGTCCCCTTTATCACGCCCCTGCAGCTTGTCTGGGTTTTGTGGTCAGAAAATAGAGACAGAAAACCTCCGGCT
This sequence comes from Ochotona princeps, assembly GCF_030435755.1. Taxonomy (NCBI): domain Eukaryota; kingdom Metazoa; phylum Chordata; class Mammalia; order Lagomorpha; family Ochotonidae; genus Ochotona; species Ochotona princeps. The sequence goes on along the minus strand of NC_080835.1, from coordinate 14,204,889 downwards.
TGGGCTGGTGTCGCGATGACTCGCTTTTGTTCTTATGACTTGTCCTGACCCCGCAAAGATGACCTCCTCATTTACTCCCTGCTGCGTTGTTAGGAAGGCATCACTTCGTTTGTGTCTGACAGTGAGAAGCCAGGCTCTCTCACTCTTTTTTTTTTTTTTTTTTAAAGACAAAGGAGTTCTAGATGTTCCTGGGAATCTGCGAACAATCCTGCGTGTTCCCCTTTTTCTTGACTTGTGGCCCTTTTGCGGGGCATGGATGTGCGCTCCCCTCTCTCCAGTGTGCTGCTCGCTCTTCCCTGCAGGCAAAAGTTCGCAGGGGAGGTGGACCTCGGGGCTTGCGTGGCTGGGATGCAGTCACTGCTTCTTTATAAAACCCCTCAGGCCTCATTCAGAGCAGCGGTGGTGGTGGGGGGGAACCTGGAGAATCCTCTCTGGTCCACCCCATGCACCTGACAGTTCTTGAACCAGGTCCCAGAGAGGAGAAGTAGCTCGTCCAACTTCACACAGCTGGTTAGAAGGTGAGCCTGTGTGAGCCTGCGGCCATGGCCGCTGGTTCTCTTCAGCCTCCTCTCTCCACTCAGGTGAGCACAGGGAACATATCAATGGGTGCTGATTTGGGGGGCCTGGGGTTGGATCCTGACAGGTGCTAGGCGATCTGGTGGGACCACATGGGTTCCTTCTGGAAAGAGCTGCTGGATCCTGAAAGTTGAGTGGAGCCTGAGCAGACCTGGCTCCTGCAGGTGTGTTGGCCGTCCAGCGTTCTCTGCCTCCTGCCTCCATTTGTCGTCTGTGTGTTCAGCAGAGGAATGAGCCCAGTTCGCGAAATGAGCTTCCTGTCAACCAGGCGAAGAGTTGAATTTGAGAGAGGGGCTGGGGAAGGAACATAGTTCTTTCTATAATAAGACTTGCTGATCTAACACTGACTGTCATGGTCTTACTCATCCTTGTTTGCCACAAGTCACACAGTGGGTGGCTTCAGGGCTGCATGGGTTCCCCCTTGAGGACACAGTGGGCTGCTCTGTGAAAAGGAAAGCGCGAAGCTTGATTAACTGTGATGTAGTCGTGACAAATAGTTTTTAGAGAATGTTTGATCATATGGGGAGATGTTTGTAATAGCAGAAACTTACAGATATAGGCTGCGGAATAAAGCCTGAGCACCGTGGGTAAACAACCAAACAGACCTCCAACATGAGAAAGCGTGCTTTATGTGGACATGAGCTACGTGGGAACCTGGTTTGGAAAGTGAGTTAGGCGGAGCTGGGCCATGTCTGAGCTATGTGTTCCTGAGCGGGGCTTCCCGCTTACGAAGTGGGAGTAGTACCTTCTCTGGCTGTTTGGGCTCTCAGACAAAGGGCTTTGTAGCTCCCGCTCCACAGCTGGCAGCGTTGCTGTGGTATCAGGCCAGGTTACCCACTGCCCCCACTGGGAGCCCAGCCCAGCTCCGTGTGTCTTCTGGTCACTGTTAGGTTGTTTGTGTGGGCAGGCCCGTTGAGGGGCTCGCCACAAGCTCCTGGAGTTCCTTCTCAGGCCTTTGCTTCTGGTGGAGTAATTCTTGTTTCTTTGTCTCCTCAAATAGACTGGGGGCCCCAAGGAATCTTCAAAGGCTCCATGTCCTAGGTGTTTGTTGAGTGAACTCAAGGAGTGAGACTCGGGTTGGACTTTGCAGAGCAGGTGGAAAGAAAAAAAAAAAAAGGGCCCGGCGGCGTGGCCTAGCGGCTAAAGTCCTCGCCTTGAACGCCCCGAGATCCCATATGGGCGCTGGTTCTAATCCCGGCAGCTCCACTTCCCATCCAGCTCCCTGCTTGTGGCCTGGGAAAGCAGTCGAGGACGGCCCAAAGCCTTGGGGACCCTGCACCCATGTGGGAGACCCAGAAGAGGTTCCTGGTCCCTGGCTTCGGATTGGCACAGCACCGACCGTTGCGCTCACTTGGGGAGTGAATCATCAGACACAAGATCTTCCTCTCTGTCTCTCCTCCTCTCTGTATATCTGACTTTGTAATAAAAAAAAAATAAAATAATAAAAAAGAGCAGGTGGGTTTGGTGGGCAGATGAAACCTCGTGCGGGGAAGTGGGCAGGTCAGGGGGCAGTGGTGTGACCCGGGCAGAGGTCAGCTTTGATTGTCATGTGGGAGTCGCCATGTATTGGAAGCCATTTGCTTTGGAGGACTTGATCAGCTTTGTCACTTTTTTTTTTTTTAATTACTCATGTGTGTTTGAGGGACTGACAGATGGAAAGTGACAGTGAAAGAGAGAGAGAAAGAGAGAGGAGAGAGAATGAAAATGAGCTCCTATCCACCAATTTACTCCCTGAATGCCTACAAGGTTGGCAGCCGAGTCTTCTGTGTGTGTGCAGGGATCCAGCCACCTCAGCTGGCGCCCCAAGAAATTGGCATCAGGAATGGAGCCAGGACTCCAGCCCTGCCATCCTGGTGTAGTATGTAATAGTCCAAAGTGGCATCCTCACTGGCTAGGTGCATGCCCATGCCACTCCCTTTGTATTTAAAAAAAAAAAATTTGTTTATTTTTATTGGAAAGGCATATTTACAGAGAGGAGAGAAACAGAGAAAGATCTTCTTCTGTTGGTTCACTTCCCAAGTGGCTGGAATGGCCGGAGCTGAGCTGGTCCAAAGCCAGAAGCCGGTAGCTTCTTCCGGGTCTCCCATGCAGGCAGGCTTTGGGCCATTCTCCTCTGCTTTCCCAGGCCACAGGCAGGGAGCTGGATGGGAAGTAGAGCAGCTGGGTCACAAACCAGTTCCCGCATGGGATCTGGGTGCATGCAAGGTGAGGATTAAGTCACTAGGCTACCGTGCTGGGCCCTGTTTTGTTTTTTTGTCTTAATTTTTTAATGGACGTACCGTTCCTGTTTCATAATAAGACATGTTTATTAATTTTGAAGAATTATAGACACACACACACACAAAGAGATGGACAGAGAGATCTTCCATCTGCTGGTTAATTCCCCAAATAGCCACAATGACCTTGTGCCAAGAATTTAGAATTCCATTTGAGTTTCCCATATGGATGACAGGGGCTGAAGTGCTTGGATCATCTGCTCATTTCCTAGGTTGTTAGTAGGACATTGGATCAAAAGTAGAGCAGCCAGGGATTGAATTGACACCCATTTGAGGTGCTAGGGTTGCAGGTGGAAGTTTAATGTGATATTCTGCAACACCAGTTCTCTACCTCCCCTGTAATATTTATTTATTTTTATTGGAAAAGCGGATTGACAGGAGACAGATTTTTCCATCTGCTGTTCTCTTGTCAAATTTGCTGCAACAGCCAGGGCTGAGCTGATTCGAAGCCAGGAGTCAGGGGCTTCTTTCAGGTCTCCCATATGGGCGCAGGGGCCCCAGGACCTGGGCCACCCTTGGCTGCTTTTCCAGGCAATTAGCAGGGAGCTGAATGGGAAGCAGAGCAGCTGGGACACAAATCAGCACCTATATGGGATGCTGGTGCTTGAAGTTGGAGGATTAGCAGGTTGAGCCTTTGTGACAGTCTTAGGTGAACACTTCTGATGTCCACTACAGCATCATGTAGTTTTCTTAATAAATTGTAGTTAAATGTGTATAACAAGATACACCACTTTCCACCAACATTGAGTGCATCTGCAGTGTCTTGCACCCTGCGTCGTGTCTATCCACTCAGGTGTTGCTCTTTGTACTTGAACTCATTGATTCTCCCCGCAGCCGGAAGAGGCCTTCACACTTTACAGTCTGCACCATTAGTTGAGAAATCTAAGATGCGGCGGGGGTACGTTCTCTACCTCAGCTCGTTTGTGCTTGGATTCTAACCCTGGCTGTCCTAGTGTTGTCATGGTTACTCTGATTTGTTTTTCTCAGAAAACCTTCAAACACAGAGCTTTTAAAAATAAGATGAACTATTCATGCTTTTTGACAGTATTAACCCAGATTCATCAAGCAGGACACTAATTCACTGCCCATGTTAGGCTGGGCAGGATCTTCGCATCTCTTGGGGGTCCTGACACTCACTCTCCTGTCCTATTTTGTAACCTGTGAGGCGTAATATAAATGCCTAGTGGGCAGGATGTGAGTGAGATCCCAGCTCACATGCCCTCTGGCATCTGGATAGCCTCACTGTGTGTGGACAGATGATGGAGCCGAGCTCAGCGGAGGTGGTAGGATGAGGGCCCAGTCGGCTGGTCTCCAGCCCTCTGTGCTGCTTACCTTTGCTGGGACCCGGAACTGACAGTACCAGGGTAGGGACCCAGGGAACACCTGTGAAGCCATCCCGCTAGGCACCTTCCCCGTTTCCTGGAGTGCTTACAACAAGGCTGGGACCCTGGGGAAGCTGAGACTCCGTAAAGTCAGGAGACTTGGCTGGGCTCACAGGGGAGCGAGGAGCCAAGCCAGGGCCTGCTTTTCTTTTCCTTCTTTCCTTCCTTCCTTGATTTATCGATTTGTTTTATTGGAAAGACAGATCTAAAGAGAGAAGGAGAGACAGAGAAAGATCTTCCATCAGTTGATTCCACTCCCCAAGTGGCTGGAGCTGAGCCGAGGAGCCAGGAGCTTCTGCTGCTAGTCTAGTGCACTCTGCCCAGGGCTTGTTCTTTTTCAAAAAGTTTATTTTCATGTGTTTGAAAGGCAGAGAGTGTGGAGAGCGGGACTTTGCCCCAAGATGGCGCTTGTTATTGTCTTCTCACGGCACAAAGGCAGTAAACAAGTTTTAGGAAGTTGCAGAAGATTGGTTCAAGGTCTCATGCAGTCTTCATGGTGTGCGCGTGATCAGAGTTGTGATTGGTGTGTGTGTGCGTGATCAAGGCTGTGATTGGTGTGTTTGATGCGCGGCCAAGCAGCCCTGTTGCAATTGGCTGTTGATAGGGTTTTAACCTAAGTTTGAGAGAGAACAAAGAAGAAGAAGAACAAAGAGGAGTAGTGGTAGAGTAGTAGTAGTAGTAGTAGAAGAGGAAGCCTGTAAATATGCTGTAGTTACTGCCCTTCTGTATTATACTTGGATTTCTTGTTTTGTTATGTTATGTAATTAGTTTGTCCTTCAATAAATCCTCATAAGAGCAAGCACCTGTGTCGGAGCTTCACTCGCTGGACGAGGGACCCCGTTATCTGGTGCCGTGGCTCGGATGATAAAAGTCAGCTGGACTCGGACGGACCAGTGTGGGTGCCAGAACGTTTAACGCGAACAATAAGAAAATCAGAGCAAGATGAACCTGTGGATGTGGTGGATGCTGACCAGACTGGTATTTCTTCAGACGATGGAGGCATGGACTCCAGGATTCCCGCTAATTCTGCCACCGCCAAGCCTGTACCCTGACGTGGTGTTATGGAATGGCAGTTTATTATTTTCCTTAAGTTACCAAAGTGCTATGTCCCTTTCATGTATTACCTGTGTTAGTTGATTCCACTTTTCTAAGGCCTCAATTTGATGGAACTCATATTGATGAACATAATGTTACATTTTAATTGCAAGATTGTGTTCCTACAGATGGAGGTCCAGTGTGTAATGGTCTTGTTCGATCTGTAGAGCCTTGTTTGTTAACACATGCTATTAGTGTATGTCATTTTACTGTATTTCCGGCAGCTAATTATTCTGTGTTGTATGAAGTGAAGCCTCAGTATATTTGCTTAGCTAATGCTAGGTCTGATGAATTGGCATTTATGGGATTACCCTCTCCATTTGTTGGGTGCATTGAGCACCTTAAGGTTCTTTATTGGTTTGGTGATATTTTTTATCTGTTGCCTGATCTGGTGGAGGATGTTCAAGTTTCTTGGACGCCTCGTGTGTTGCCCCTGCCATCAATTACTGTTTCTTTGCCCATCGCACAAATCCTTCAAAATTCTGAACAGTTGAAAAATCATTTGAAGCGTAATGAAAAACAGTTGGAAGAGTATCGAGTAGCCACCACTATAACTAGTGGCAAGTTACTTCAAGTGCAGACTGCTATAGAGCATGATTCCAATAGTAGATGATGGGATTTTCTCTTCTCTAGCCCTACCGCCATGCATCATTTTTCTGGAGTATTTATTTTTCTGAGCTGTGTGTTTGGTGGTTTAGTGTTTTTGTGTGTTTGCAATTGTGGAATGTATGTGTATACCAAGAATCAATTGCGTAAGAACCTCCTGCAACAGCAGATCCTGGCTCAAGCCGTTCTCGCTCTCCAAAAGAATGATTCCCCTAAGGTATGGCTTAACATGCTGGATCGGTAGTCAATGACGGGTAAGTATCCAATAAGGCTTTACCAACCTAAGACAGGCGCCACGAGCCAGGTGGTTAGCCGATGACGGGTAAGGGAAGCTGAATTTGGAACACCTAAGACAGGCACGATCCCTTAGTTAATAAAACAAAAAGGGGGAATTGTGGAGAGCGGGACTTTGCCCCAAGATGGCGCTTGTTATTGTCTTCTCACGGCACAAAGGCAGTAAACAAGTTTTAGGAAGTTGCAGAGGATTGGTTCAAGGTCTCATGCAGTCTTCATGGTGTGCGCGTGATCAGAGTTGTGATTGGTGTGTGTGTGCGTGATCAAGGCTGTGATTGGTGTATTGGTGTGTTTGATGCGCGGCCAAGCAGCCCTGTTGCAATTGGCTGTTGATAGGGTTTTAACCTAAGTTTGAGAGAGAACAAAGAAGAAGAAGAACAAAGAGGAGTAGTGGTAGAGTAGTAGTAGTAGAAGAGGAAGCCTGTAAATATGCTGTAGTTACTGCCCTTCTGTATTATACTTGGATTTCTTGTTTTGTTATGTTATGTAATTAGTTTGTCCTTCAATAAATCCTCATAAGAGCAAGCACCTGTGTCGGAGCTTCACTCGCTGGACGAGGGACCCCGTTAAGAGAGTAACAGATTTCTCTTTTATTGGTTCACTGCTGAGCTGGGAGCCAGGAGCTCCTTCCAGGTCTCCCATGTAGGTGACAAGGATGCAACTGCTGAGCCATTATCCCCAGTTGTCCCGCAGAAGCTGGAACCAGGAGTGCGGCTGGCACACGAACCCAGGCCCTGTGCTGTGCTCTGTGGGCACCCCGTGTGATGTCCTAACCACTGTGCCAAAAGCTCCTACTGAAGGCAGGGTTAGAACCTGGACTTGAGAGACTGATGATGTTCTTTGTTCCGCATAAGAACATAGTGCTTAACTGAGAAGTGTACTAAGGAAGACTCAGGCCAGCGATACTGAAGTTGTTGCCATGCGTACGTATTTTGTGTTTCAGGTGGTGGTGTTTCTTTGGAGGGCAGTTGCTGCCATTTATACTTGAGATGTGGGTTGCAGAGCTCAGAAGTCCTTGATGGGCCCAGCGGCAGTAGTCTAGTGGCTGAAGTCCTCACCTTGCATGTACCGGGATCCCATATGGGTGCCAGTTCATTTCCCAGCTGGTCCATTTTCTCATCTAGCTCTCTGCTTGCGGAAAGCAGTAGAGGATGGCCCAAAGCCTTGGGACCCTGCACCTGCATGGGAGACCTGGAAGAAGCGCCTGGCTTTGGATTGGCTTAGCTCCAGCCATGGCAGCCACTTGGGGAGTGAACTAGCAGGTGAAACATTTTTCTTTCTGTCTCTGCTCCTCTCTCTGTATATCTGCCTTTCCAACAGATAGAAAAATAAATAAATTAAAAAAAAAAAAAGTCCATGGGTGCTCCTGGGCTGAAGGTCCTTGATGAACTGGCCAGTGCCCTGCTGGCAGCACTCTGGGTCATCATTGTGTTTGGGACCACATCCCATCTCTAAGTGGTGCTCATTGAATAGAGCCACAGCCCCAAGGGCATGTTTTCAAGGTTGGCATGTGAAGGCTGGTCTCAGGGTCTTGCAGTTGATTCCATACAACCAACCAACTTGCTGACTGGCATGCCTGCTCCTTCAGCGGCATGTTCCCGAGCTAACCTTGCCAAGCTTGTGCTAAGCACCAGGGCAACGAAGAAAAAAACCAGAGAAACTCATGATGCAGTGGGGAAAGGAGAAGGACCTCTAGCCCACGCGTGACACCGTCGAGGTAATGTTTGAGGTGGTAAGAACAACACGGCGGGAAGGGAAGGACGCCTCTGGAGAGGAGCCCTCCGTCGTGATGGCCGTCCACCCTCCAGGGCCTGCAGGCGGGGGCTGCTGGGAGCCTCTGTCCAGTGCAGTGCAGGGTATGAGACCAGCCCCTGTTCACCTGCAGGCTGCTTTGATTCCTCACAGAGGCCTGGGATGGGCGCTTAGAACCAGCACAACCGTGAATCCAGTGGTCATGAAGTGTGTCTCCCTCAGGGGTGGACCACAAGCTGGAGCCTAGCATGAGGCAGGGGTCAGAGGTCGAGGCAGGGGTCAGAGTTCAAGGCAGGAGCAGGGATTGCTGGGCCCTTCGTAGGCACAGGGAGTAATGTGGCCCACAGACTTTGGGGCACCTCAGCAGATGTCAGGGAATGCTTGTTCATGTCCTGCCTGGTGAAATCCTGCTCCGCCTCGGGGAGGGGCTGCTTGTCATCCAGGTGGCCTGATTCCTTGCCCGCCTGCTGACACCCTGGGAGCTAGGGTGGTGGCTGCAGTCTGCAGAGGCAGGCTGAGTGTGTAAATAAGCAAGGAACAATGGAACGGACTGTTTCCAGGCACCTCTCTGCGTAGTGGGGGCCACAGAGCCCCATGATGCACACTGTGACCCGCCCTCTGGGACTCCCTCTCCTCCCTGAGACCCAAGGCTGGGTGAGGGTCCTGCACTGGCCCCAGCCTCCAGGATCTAGCGTGTGTATCTGCTTTCAGATGCTCTCGAGGCAGGAGACTAGGCAGTGGCTTTGCTGCAGGTGGGCTGAGCGAGTGGCTTGTGGAATGTGTAGGGACAGCTGGTGTGTCCACCTGTCCAGACCATGGGGACTGGATAGACCTGCAGAATTTGTTTGACTTTTAAAAATGCAGTGTGTTCCACAGGTGACAGGTGGTGGTGGAGGAGGCTGGCATAGAGGGTGGGTATGCTGTTTTGTTCCTTTGCTTTTGTGAGACCAACCCTTGTCATGGGCTGCTGGCCCCTTTCCTTTTTATTTTTGAAGAGCAGGGCTGTGGTTTTTTTATTTTTTAATTTTTATTTATTTTTTATTAATTACATTGCATTATGTGACACAGTTTTATAGGTACTGGGATTCCCTCCCACCCCTCCCAGACCCTCCCCCCATGGTGGATTCCTCCACCTTGTGAGCAGGGCTGTGTTTTAAGTCTCTTTCTTTGCACTTATTTATTTGAAAGGCAGAGAGTGAGAGAAAATTTTTCCTGCTGGCGTACTCCCTAAATTGCAGCAATGGCTGTGACTGGCCCAGGCTGATCCCAGGAGTCTGTAACGCCGTCTGGGTCACCTGTGTGTGTGCAGGTACGCAGGCACTTGGGCTGTCATCTGCTGCCTTCCCAGGTCCATTAGCAGGGAGCTGGATGTGAAGTGCAGCAGGTTGGACTGAATCTGACATCCTTCCGGGATGCCAGTGTCACAGGTGGTGGCTTACCTATGCCACGTGCCACCTTCCCCTCTTCCTTTCTTAGGGTCATTTAGAGCACATGGGGTCTTGAGGACACAGTTGTGGACCTGTCTCTGCTTTGATGGGGAAAAAAGATGGGTGTTGTGCTCTCTCAAGTTTGGGGATATGATGTAGCAGATCAAACGGATATCTTGGATGGAGACTTTTAAGAGCCTTTTGTATACTTGTGGCTCACCGAGAGGGAGGCTGTTCTAAAATCAATATTTCCCTGGATTTTTGCTTTAGTTCTGTCTCTGTTAGAAGGATCCCTGGAGGCTCGTGCTGTTGGAGATTGCTTTGTTGAACAGCTATTTTGTGAACACCTGCTGTGTGCTTGTCAGTGTTTTCGATACTTAGGAAATAACACTGGTCAGTCCACACCAATACCCCTGTCCTTAAGGGACTTACAGAAACAACTAAAGAGTCAAAAAGGGGTGAGCAAATCTTTGGATCACCGCTGTGTGTCAGCCACGTGAGCTTTTGCACTTTTCTGCTGTGGAACAGCCTGGTGGGGTAGATGGACCATGTGAAGGATTGGACCATTTTAAGGGTTTGAAGGATGCAGTGACTTGCCCGTTTTGGCTGAATTGTCCTTTTGGGTTATGCCTTCAAATGGCAGGAGGAGCTGATGAAGGAAGGAGTTCATGGAGGAGATGACGGCATTTGGTGGGTGTGCTGCAGGCATGGCTAGTCCTCCACTGTGCCCTTCATGAAGGCCTGAGAGAGACGTTTTTCTGAGGCTCTGCAACAGGGGAAGGAGGCATACTTCCGGAACAACTGGATTGTGTTCCTGTGGTGGGTCCTTAGCATCTTCCAGCTGATGATGTTTCCTTGTGGCTTTGGTTACCAAGCACCTGCAGAGGAGACTTGTGGCCCGTCTCAACACCTCTGCAGGCAGGGACCATATGGTGCGCATTTCGATGTGTTAATCTTACCCCTGCTCTATTCTTTTCCTTACACTTATTTTCTCTTGGCTTGGCTCCCTTGACTGTTTATTTTATTTTTTGGTTTTGTTTGTGTTATTCTAACCCTCCGTGAGTTCTTGGTGGAAGGGAGCTGGGTGTAACTGAAACTTAGAGAAAAAGCATAGTCAGATGATTCGTGTAGCATCCTCAGCCGGTCTGCAGCCAGGTTCTAAGCCCAGCTGCCTGGGATCCAGGCCTCACCTGCTCTCCTCCTGCTCTGTGCTGTTCTGGATTAGGACCCACCAGTTCTTTTGCAACAGGAGCTAGCTTTGCAAAGCAGCCACTGCTTTGCAATTTCTGAAGGAAAGCTGGGCTGGGTGCACTGCAGGTCTAGAGTGACTTGACTTGACCCAAAGGTCACACGCATGGTTTGAGCTGGGATCGCAGCCTCTGATTCTGGCTAGTGGGTACCAGGCAAGGTGGGTACTATATGCTTTTCTCAGCTCCTCTCCATTCAATCTCCTGGGTGAAGAAGGTGAGGGAGAGCAGGTAGTGTTGAAGAAACTGAGGCTTACAGATGTTCATTGACTTCTGCTGCTGGTGATCAGACAGTGGGAGGGAGGCTGGCAGAGCTTGCACCTCAGCAGCAGAGCCTTGGCTCCCTGGCAACTCTCAGGTCAGAAGGCCCAGGGGGAGCCCTCCAAACCCATTGTGGCTTAGGAGGTGTGGAAATGAGGAGGAGCTTAGTATCTGGGAGAGGGATGAGCCAGGACCTGAGTCCTGGCCCCAGCTGTGTGCTTGCGGGTAGGCACTTGCCTGAACTCCAGCAGCCTCAGCTTTAACCTGGGGGCCTGAATTGCTACCCTGCCAGCCTTGCCATTGTTGTGAAAAATGAATGCTAAGATGAATATGCGAAGCTTTGGTCTGGTATTAAACACTGTGCCTGTGTGCTGTGCCTACATGGTGTTCATGGTGATGGTGATGGTATAAATAATTATTAGGGTGGTGAATCATGAAAGAACATTAACTTCTGAGCCTGGCATGATGGCTCAGTTGGCAGATCCTCCCCCTGCAAATGTTGGGATCCACTATGGGTACTGGTTCATGTCCCGGCTGTTCCACTGCCTTTACATCTCCTTTGTGGCCTGGGAAAGCAGGAGAGGACAGCCCAAAGCCTTGGGACCCTGCACTGGCGTGGGAGACATGGAAGGCTCCTGGCTTCGGATTGTCTCAGCTCCAGCCGTTGCGGCTGCTTGGGGAGTGATTCATCGGACGGAAGATCTTCCTCTCTGTCTCTCCTCCTCTCTGTATATCTGCCTTTCCAATAAAAATAAATAAATCTTAAAAAAAAAATGCACAAGGCAAATGGATGAATAGGGATTATTTATTGTTTGCTGCTTTTTATTGGTGGAAGCAGTGCTTAAAATGCACTTAAACATGCAGAGTAGATGGGGTCAAGTCGGGGGAAGTGTTGTGGTTTAGAGCCTTCAGCACTGCTTGGGGTGTAAACATCCATTGGTTTGGGTCCTGGCCATTCCTCTTCTGTTCTGCTTCTTGCTGATGCTCCTGGCAGGCAGCGGGTGATGGCTCAAAAGCTCGAGACCCTGCTAGCCTTGTGGTGGAATCCCTGATGGAGTTACTGCTTCCTGACTTTAGCCTGTCCCAGCCCTGGAAGATCTCTCTCTCTCTCTCTCTCCTTTTCAAATAAATGAATAATCAGTCCTTAAGAAAAAACCGTCATTTGCTCAGAGTCATAAACATCTTTGTTGGGGGCCAAGGTTTGATCCCAGGGATTGATCCTTTGGTGAGATCACCACTGTTACACAGGAAACCACAGAAAACTGTGGCACTTTGGGGTGATGACTCCTGTGCACACAGTCTGACAGGTGGTAGGGACCATGTGGGGTTAAGAAGTTGGCGGTGTGGGGCCCTCCATAGTGGTCGCTAAAGTCCTTGCCTTGCTTGCACCAGAATCCCATATTGGCACTGGTTTGTATTCCAGCTGCTCTGTTTCTGCTTGTGGCCTGGGAAAGCAGTGGAGGATGGCCCAAAGACTTGGGACTCTGTACCACGTGAGAGTCCTGGAAGAAGCTCCTGGTTCCTGGCTTTGGATCAGCTCAGCTCCAGCCGTCGTGGACACTTGGGGAGTAGATCAGCATACTGAAGATCTTTCTCTCTGTCTGTCCTTTTCTCTGTTAATCTTATTTTCCAATGGAAGTAAATAAATTAAAAAAGGAAGTTGGAGATTTGGGCATGGGTTGGTTCTACATGGGCAGTGGAGTGTGTGAGTTGGTTGGATAATCACCTTGGAACATTGGACTTGTCTTGGGCCTTCCACTCGCGCCTTGGTGATGGTTACATAACAGTATACCACATGTGGTTAGATGAAGCAGAGGATGCGTAGATTTTGGGTATGCTGCAGTACGGAGTCTGATACGTGACAATCTGTAGTCACGTAGCCTGGATAGATGCAGGCCTCTGACCTGAGCCACCTGTGCTGGCTGCCCTGCGGTGGCCTCCTCTGCACCCAGGGAGGAGACTGCTTCTTGCTCTCCTCACGTGTCTGTGGAGGTGCTTCACTGGGCTTGGAAAGCACCTTGTAGGGATGTGCCAGGCCAGTGATGAGGTCAGTGCAGTGTCTTGTAGTTCCTGCTGGAGCCCATGGTGGGGGCTATCTGGAATCGGTGTCATAGGGCATCGTCGACTCAGGGGAAACCTGCCCATTTAAAAAAGCGCTTTATACATGGTCAAGATTTTTAGGAAAAAAAAAAAAGTAAAATTGTTTCCTCCCTGACATGGGATGAAAACAAAATGCACAAAATGCAAGGCGGGAGTGGGGAGATGTGCCGGTCTGCGTGTGTGAATGGGATTTATTGCTGATGACAGGACGTGCTGTGGACAGGGAACTTGAAGACAGAGGAAAGCATAACATGGAAAATACAAATGATCCGTCACCCTCCTCAGTGGCTGTATCGTTTGATGCTTGAGTGTGCTATCCTGGTGATCGTTTGTGTGTGTATGCAGAGACTTTGTGATCCTTCGCAGAAACTAGGATTCTGCCCTTGGCTTGTTTTGGCTCATTCATCGAGAGAGTCATTCTGTGAAGCCATCGCATGGTGCCAGGCTCCAGACACACACCCAGGGGTGTTGCTGAATGACTGTGAGTTTAGAGGCACAGGTACCCCTGTGAGGCCCAGGTACTCCCTTTTGTTGAGGGTTGGGAAAAATCTTACAAAAGGAAGATAGTGGGAGCAGAGACTAGGATTCCCCCCCCCCCGCCCCCGTTTGTAGGGGTGAGGGTGGGAGGATGGGGATGGGAGGGGAAGGAGCCTTTTCTCTGCCTTGTTTGCTCAGTTTGCTCAGCTTTTTTTCTTACCACCTCCAATAACAGTAAAAATGTCACCATAAAAGCAGTTAATTAAAAATACAAATACAGTACCTGGGGAGAAAGGAACCAGGTGCACTGGGAAAGCAGGCTTAAGTGACAATGAGGTCCTTTATGGGTGCCCCTGGGGGTGAGGAGGGACACTGAGGCCCCACTGGTCTTCCTATTTTCTGAACCAGGTGGGGTGTGGTGTTTGCTTTCCTGTTGGCTGATGGGCTTGGGTTTGAGGAAGTGGCGACCTCCTGTATTTCCTGTTTTGTACTCCCAGGTACAAGGTGACCAGAATCTTCATTTAGGCCAGTGGAAGCTGGTGGCTGGGGTGGGAAGGATTAGATGCCCTGGAGGGGGCTTTTCTAGCCTGGAGGGATTAGGGGAGGGGAGTGTTAACCTCCTCCTGAGTGTCTGTGTTTTCAGGGAAAACTGGCCTAAGCGGACTAAGTTTGCTGGCCTTGACCTTTTAGGGTTCTGGGAATCTGAATTATGACTGTTCACCTTCTGTGCTTCTTCTTCCTTAGGGACACTCTCTGGAGGGGGCTGGGCAGGACCGGAGGCCTTTTGTAAGAGCACTGCAGGATTCTCCGTGGAAATGGACTCTGCTACTTGTCCCTTGTCCTAACAGGACACCTCCGGCTGCATCCGTCTGGACTGTCCACCTCCTCCATTCTCCCTGCGCCTCCCCAGACCCCACTTGCTTTGCTTTGAGCTGCGAGGGAAGTTGCTTGTGTGTGTGAGAGAGGACCCAGGAGCCCTGGGCAAGGGGCCCTGGCCCCTGTGCTGACTGCTGGGCAAGTCTAGAAAGTGAACTCCTGGGAACCAAGGGAAGGGGTCCGAAGCACAGTGGTGGCCATTCTGCCAGTGAAGAACCTAGGCGTTCTCTGCTTTTGTGGTTTCTGCCTTACATGCTTGGCTGGGGGCCGTGTGAACTCCAGGCCTGACAGTCTGACACCTGGCAGGTCACCTGGCAGGTCACGTAGACAGAGCACTCCTCAGGAAGGAGGTCCCTGGTGTGTTAGAGAAGATTCACCGCCCTATAGCCCATCAGTTTATGCTTTTTTTGAAAGTTGCTTGCTTCAAATCCACCAATAGAAGCCTGCCAACTTGCTCTTTTTGAAAGTTAATAGATAAACTGACCAGTCATGACTGTATGACTATATGGAATTGGCCTGAAGTGTGTAAGAACCCTGTACTGTTCACCCTCGCTTTCTTTTTCTGCCCTGCTGTTCCTGCTGCAGCCTTGGCAGCAGCTGCCCCTCCCCTGCCCAGCCCTGCGGGTGGTGGGGGGAGGATCTGGGAGACCTAGGTTAATCAGAATAAGCTGCCCTTTATGCATTAGTACCGACTTCAGACTCCTGATGATTTTCTGGGGATCACAAAATCTGGCACAACACCAGGGCACCTGCCCGGTCCCTGCTGTAGACCCTCGCTCCCAAGCTAAGGAACCTTTGGGGTTTTCCTTCTTTGTCTTGCATGGAACGCCTCCTCAGTTTTTCCCTCTTAATTATTCGTCTTAATGATTTGAGGAATGTTGATTTGCTTTTACGAATCAGCCTGTAGGCCTACCTGTCACTGCCCGTGGTTGAAAGATTAATGCAGCTCTTTAGAATTAGTGACCTGTGTTGTGTACACAGTGATAGGAAGGGTTCTGTGTGCAGCTGGGGATAGAAGAGGAACCATAAATTTTGCAGGAAAGATTTGTTTCGGTGCCCTGTTCTATTTGCTTTGCATCACATATTGTTTAAAAGAGCGTTTGCGTGTGTGAGTGTGGGTTAAAGGAAAAAGGAACTGTGTAGTTGAGATAAGAAGTAGAATAAAGTTGAAATAGTTGGTTTTTGTCATGTGGCTATCAGAAGGGCCTTATTTCTGAGATCACCCTGTTGTCTGGGTCGTTCCAGTGTTTATATGAAAATGAGAAAATACAAAGTATGGGCATGTCCCGAGATCTTGGCTAGATTTTAAGTTACAATGGCATTCTTTTTCTGGTGTTTTACAGAGCTGAACTCTATGAAATTTCAGGAGATTTTAAACAGTGGTGATTCAGAAACAATGAATACAGCTTTGTGAGGAGGTCTATACCCCATGTCTTACAGAGTGACTGTTAGGTGGTAGTCAGGTGTCAGAACCCAGAATGCAAGTGTGCCAGTGGATGGATTTGAGCTGGTTGCCTCTGCTTGCGGCTTGCAGTACCTTGGTTCTGGTGTTAGAGCCCTTGGTTCCTTGCTGCTGGGGGGCTGCCTCTGATTGTCTTGATGTGACCCCTTTTCCTTTCCTAAGATATCACGTGTTCTCTGGACCCGCAAGGTTCATAGTGGGGGCTCTCAAAACCGGGCGAAGTGCAGTCTGGATGCAGGGAGGCTACTCAGACTGCATCTGGTCACAGCTGTTCCCGAGCCGGCTCAGCAACTGGCCAGGCCCTGGTCTCAAAGCCCTCCGAAAGCCCAGCTGCCTGCCTGTTCTGAGTGTGCCGCTGAGCTGGCTCTCAGGGCTGGTAACCCCTACCCTTCTCCCTTCCCTCCCTGACGGTGGGTGTGTGGAGAGTTCAGAACGGGCTGTGAGCAGCTGAACACGCCAGCAGAGGAGCAAGGATGTGGAGGGTTTACTTCCTGGTGATTTTGTTTGTAAAGCACAGTTAGGGTGTTTCACCTGGACGTCTGTGGTGGGCTGGCCCTCGCCCAGAACCTTTATCTAAAGGGAGGGTTTTGCATGGAGGCCATTCCTAGTGATTGTTACGGAAGGCTGAGGCCTGAGGGCTTCAGAGGTGTACAGGTGTGTGAATGAGGTAGCAGACACAGCCCTGCAGCCCCTGCCCTTCGTGTGCAGCCCCTCACAGGGCGTCCAGAGCTGCTGTGGGCTGCTTTTAGACCTTTCACGGCAATCTCCAGTGCGGATTTTTTTTCCTTCTCAGTTTTGTATGGATTTTCTTTCTAAGGGAAACTTGATATCTTTCATCAATCAAATGGTTAATAACATAATATTGCCTTTTCTGTCTTCTGGCAAGGTCCTGGGCATGGTGTCAGGGTGCCTGGTTTAAAATCTGCTCTGTTGCTTACCTAGCTGGGTGACCTTGGCCAAGGTACTTTGTATTTCTGTGCCTCACGTTCCTACTGTGGGCCATGGGGAGAGTGATAGAATCTATATCCTAAGATCCTAATCCCCCGAAAAGTATGAGGATGAAACATGTGAGTGTATGTGCCGGGCACACACTCAGTTCTGTGTTCAGGTTATTTGCAGGAGGTGACTGGGGTGCCCTGTGGGCATCTCAGAGGGTCTAGGGAGCCTGGAAGTACAACGCTGGCTTGTTTTCTGACCTGTCTATCTCTTGGGACTTCTGCTGTCACGCCTGTAAAACGGAGAACTTGGACTTGAACGTGCTTGGAAAAGACTCCAAGCCAAGCGCTCAAACTAGGGACAGCCCCGGGTAAAATGATAGAACCTTCCAGATCTTGTCCTGGCTTCAACCAGAGCAGCTTCTTGTTCAGTTTAGGGATTTTGGTTTCTGTGAAAAAAGCTTTTCTTGGGCCTGGCACAGTAGCCTAGTGGCTAAAGTCCTCACCTTGAGTACACCAGGATTCCATATGGGTGCTGGTTCTAATCCCGGCAGCTCCACTTCCCATCCAGCTCCCTGCTTGTGGCCTGGGAAAGCAGTCGAGGACGGCCCAAAGCCTTGGGACTCTGCACCCGCGTGGGCGACCCAGAGGAGATTCCTGACCCATGGCTTTGGGTCGGCGCAGCTCCAGCCATTGAGGCGACTTGGGGCATGAATCAATGGAGGGAAGATCTTCTCTGTCTCTCCTCCTCTTTAAAAAAAAAAAAACAAACTTTTCTTGTGCGTGTGAGGGAGAGAGAAACTAAACAGAGACGTGTGCACATGGTTGAATGAGAGAACCTGAAGAACCTTCCAGGAGGAAGTGGGTGGGGGATGGGCTGGTGGGTGACCTGGGGCTGGGCAGAGGGATTGGCCGACCTGACGTCACATGGTATGGGTGAGTTTACATAGCCTGTGGGTAGTGATGTGGTGCAGTGCTCTAAGCAGTTTGGTCCAATTTATATGAATTATTTATTAGGCAGGTTGGGGAAGGTCTTCATAAAGTTCGTGGAAAATGAATATTATAAAAGCCATAATTTGAATTTTTTTTTTCTTGGATCAAAATAAATCTCTTCCATGAACTTTATTGTTTTCCAATGGCTGTGCATGGTGAAGCGTGGGGCTACTTGGAAGAGAAATTAGGGGTGAGAAAAGTGGGAGAAAAACGAGCGTGGCTGTTCCCTTTGCTGGAGGTCTCTCCGGCTTGCATGAGGCAGCCGTTGCCTTTCGCCAGAACCTCAGCCAGGCGGGGTCCTCCAGGAGTTCATGCTGTTACTTCTTCTTCCATGTTGTCATTCCTTTCCATTCTAATAATCACGAGGAATTTCCCTGACACGGATGCTTGTTCATTCATCTGCATTATCACTGGGAGATGCTGACTTGCCAAGTGGAAAAACCATTTACAGGCTGAATCAGAATCTGCCCCGGGAGGAATTGAATACCTCCTACTGTCTCTTGTAGCACCGCCCCACCCTGCTGCCAAAGACTCAGGTATTTATTTGAAAGTCCGAGTTTTCACGTCTTTTCATCATCTTTTGGTTCACTCCTCAAGTGGCCACAGTAGTCAGGCCTAATGCAGACCAAAGCTAGCGGATCCAGGAGCTTCTTCTTCTTGGTCTCCTAAGTGGGTGGTAGGGCCCTAAACACTGGGACCACCGTCTGTGGCTTTTCTCAAATCACTAGTAGGGACCTGGATCATAAGTGGAGCCGACAGGACGGGACTCAGTGACCCTATGGGATGCTGGTGCTGCAGGTAGTGGCTGTAGTTGCTATGCAGTAATGCCTAACACGTTGTCTTATAGTTTTTTTTTTTAAAGATTTATTTTATTTTTATTACAAAGTCAGATATACTGAGAGGAGGAGAGACAGAGAGGAAGTGGAGCTGCCGGGATTAGAACCAGCGGCCATATGGGATCAAGGCAAGGACCTTAGCCACTAGGCCACGCTGCCGAGCCCGTCTTGTAGTTTTTAATACAGGATTTTTTTTTTTCCCTTTGGTCAAAACTGGAGATTTGATTATTTGTATCTTTGTAGGCCAACTTGTCCAGATTGTCCTTTCAAGATCCAACTCTGTAGTTAATAAATATGAATGGATAAGGAAAATAGGGTATAGATACATAATGAAATGTTTTTCAGCTACTAAAAGGAATGGAATTCTGTTATTTGCCGCAAGATGATGGGAGGCAGAGGACACATCCTGAGTGAAGTGCGGCAGACACAGAAAGACAAATACTGCACGTTCTTCCATACGTTTGGGAGCTAAAATGAAGTCCTCACAGAATTTAAAAAAAGAAAGGCCTGCTTGGGTCAGTTTCACTGTATGGATAGTGTTTTGTCAAATCTTGTTTGAAATCTTTGTCATACAAATGGATAGGAATTCCGTACAACTAGTTTTAATGATTTTGCTCTGTTTAAAAATTTATGTGCCTGAAGTGGAGCGTCTTTTCAGTTGATTATTGTTTATAACCCTCAGCCATGAAGGTTTTGACTATAATGTAAACTGTAGATGTTAGCTCCAAAAAGTAAATAATAAGCAGGAAAAAAAGCAATAAAAACCAACAAACAAATCAGAGCCTAGCTTGAGCAGGTTTCATCTGGCAGCTCCTCCGTGGAGACCCCAGTCCACTTCCGCTTCCTCCTGCACCTGCAGTTTGGTTTTATAATCTCTCTGGTTTGGCGTTTGGCTCCCCTGCTAGACTACCTGCTCAGTGAAGCCAGGAACCACACTCACTTTTCTTCTTTCTTTTTTTTTTTAAAACTCCCAGTAACCTTTTCTCCCTCTGTCTCCGAGATCAAAGCAGCGGAGCCGGTGTTCTTGACTCTGTCGCCAACAGCTGTTGCTGGCGATCATGCCTGTCCACTCTCCCTGTTGTGAAACCCCGTGCCTCCTGCATAGTCAGGAACCAGCGGGTACTTGGCACTTGGCTGGAGAGTGTGGATTGCAAAGTTTCACGCGTGAGCTGTGCTGTCAGGTCATTCATTGTGTGTGGCAGCTGAGCCAGGGCTCCCTGGAGTTCGTCCAGGTCTAGCAGACTGTCCAAGGCAGGGGTGCTGCCTCATTCAGCTGCGCTTCGGGAGCCCTGCTTAGTAGGCCTGAGCCCGCGGCAGGTAAGCAGGAAGAGTCAGGTTTACAGAGCGATCTGCACATGGGAGGGAAGGGAAGAGCTATCCGATTTCGCGCAGGCTCACTGCCCAGTTCCCAGGAGGGTTTCCGATTTCCTGCAGCAGTGCCATCTGGCAGGGCTCGAGAGTAGCTGGGAATGAGCGAGGAGTTAGGACTGTGTGGGTGGGCCGCGGGGGTCTGGGTGAGGGCTTAGCGTTTGGAATTGGAAAGATTAGGAGTCTGGTGGGACCTGGGGGGCCGTGGCATGTGGGTGCTCAAACTCGGAGGCCTCTGTGGAGGTGGGCCGTCACCTGGTGAGAGGTGGTGGCCTGGCTGTGGGCCATAGTCCTTAGCCTTGGCGATGAGAAAGAGGGGCACTGTGGGAACCTGCAGGCTGCAGGTACTTGCCTAAAGGGGGCAATTGCCAGGCAGTTTCCTTTGTTGCCTTGTGAAAGTATAGTCCTGGGAAAAGCCAGGGTTTTCTTTATGCCCATGTCTCTGAATTTTTAGAAGCTGGTGATCAGTGCAACTATGGAATCATGCCTGCTGCTGCCATCTCGGAGGGCATGGGGCTGGTGGATGCTGTAGGCTGCTGGGACAAATAACATACGGGCCGTAGATCAGATTTGGTGGGTGTTAGCCACCGTCCAGATGGTCGTACCCTAGGATCATTGCAGAAATGGACATGCCTTGCTAGACAGGAGGACCAGGTGCCAGAAGCTGGCATCAAGAAGGCGCTGATGACAAAGGTCGAGTTCTTTGCCCACCAGAATGCCTCCTGTCCCTGTCTCCTCCCCTGCCCTGCGCCTCCTTGAGTGAGGTTGCATGTCCCGGTCCGGCAGTGGGGGACTCCCATGCTCTGTTTCGGTGGGACACCCTCTCCTTGGTGGCTTGGAGCTCGTAAGAGGCTGCCATTTCTCACTGCAGTGTTCTCACCCGTCTCCCTGACGCCCCCTGGATATGTTCCCCGCTGTGGTTGCTTCAGACTGGTGGGTGTTCCGGGTTCTTGCCCATAGGTTCTTTCCCATGTGGCTTGTGCTGCTTCTCTTTCTGGAATGATTGTGCCCCCAGTTTATGGAAATCTTACACCCCACTCAACCTTCACAAGGCTCTGCACAATAGACACAGTTCTCCTTGCAGCCAGCTGCCCTGCCCAGTTGGTAAATTTGGGGTAAATTGCATCTTTCTCTCAGCTTCCAGCACTTTTCTGCCTCTGCATCAGTGCCCTGCGTCACAGTGGTTCTGAGGTCTGTCTGTTTGTGGATGACAGAGTCATAGCGGAAGGGTCACGCCCTGCTCATCGCCGTGCCTTGAGCGTTTGGCTCAGGATAGCAATCAGAAGGGTGTTCTTGAGTTGGACCCTGCATGGTGGGGTACAGAGAACATCAACTTGCAGGAAGTGCATGGACCTCATGATCTTACCTGAGCAGGGTGTCTCTGGTCCCCCAGAGTCCGCATCCTGTTGCCAGTCTGACTTACTGGCAGTGACCCAGGCAGAATTATTAACTTCCCCACTTCAATCTCTTCATCTGTAAAAATGGGGTAGATGAGACTTTCGCCGTTGAAGTATGATTGTGTGTTTAAAGCACCTGGCATGTTGCCCGACCTGGATGGGTGCTTGGGAACTGGAGGTTCCTGTCCTTGCTAACTCTCCGACATGGGGTGATTCTCGTGGGGCACTTAGGGGGCTGTTCATTGAGGTACGTCCATAGGGCAGAGGCGAATAGGTGTGTGTCAGCCCTTCACTCCCCAGGACAGTGCACTTCCCCCACGCCCGGGCTGCTTCAGAGCTTTGTGGGTGACTGGCCCCCAAAGCTGTAGGGTCCAGGGATCCCTTGTGACCTCCGGAGGCCTGAGGTCAGACGTTCTGCTTGTGTGGGGTTGTGACGTTGACTCGTCACTGTTTTCATCTTTGTGCACTTAAGTGCAGTGGCTGCCTGCCCTCCAGGGGGAAGCTGCAGCGCTGTGGGGCTTGTTACTGTTTTTTTTTAAGGTCTTCCCTGGAGAACTGTGAGATCCCAAGATTGCAGGAATCCGTGGTCTAGGCTGTGGATGGAGGCAGGGAGGGTCCCCAGGTGAACAGACGAGGCATCCAGTGCTCGTGGTATTCTCCACGGTTGCACTGGGCTAGCCACTGAGACATGAAGGAAACATCCTGGCTGACACCGGGTTGGATTCTGTCTCACATTTCTGGAAACACAAGACCGTCTTGGCTTACCTTTGCACTTTGGGTTTTTGGTGGAGGCCTGAGCCCTGGGAAATGATTATCTTCTGATGGAGAAATAGAGTTGGAGAGTGTCTCTGTCCTCTCTAGTGGTGGTGCCAGGTGTACCCTCAGTGCCCCTGTATTCATGGTGCCATCTGCTCTTGTGGCCAGCCTAGGAATGTGACCCCCGTGTTGGTCCATCGTCCAAGGCGTTCATGCAAATCTGGAAGCCTAGGCTTTTCACATGAAATGTCTGAACAGTAACTTAGATGTGTTTTACAACAGCAAGCCTGATTGAGCTCCCAGCCCACCAGTTCCTAGTGGTTCTTTAGCCCCACTGTGGAAAAGGAAGTGAAGGCTGTAAGTCAAGACCCCTGCAGATGAAAGGTGGTTTGGAAGTAATGAACGTGTGAGTGTGTGCTGCTTTGTAGTGCATGGTGCATGATTCTGTGTGTTGATTCATTCCCTAAGTGGCCGCAACAGCCGGAACTGAGCTGATCCAAAACCAGGAGCCTCTTCCGGACCTCCCACGTGGGTGCAAGGTCCCAAGGCTTTGGACTGTCCTTGACTGCTTTCCCAGGCCATGAGCAGGGAGCTGGATGGGAGGTGGGGCTGCTGGGATTAGAACCAATGCCCATATGGGATCCTGGCAAGTGCAAGGCGAGGACTTTAGCCGCTAGGCTACCGCGCCGGGCCCTGAAAGGCATATTTAAAGAGAGGAGAGACAGAATCTTCTATCTGCTAGTTTATTCCCCAGACGGCCACAGTGGCTGTGGCTGAGCAGATCCAGAACCAGGATCTTCCTCCAGGTCTCCCACGTGGGTGCAGGGACTGAAGAACTTGGGCCATCCTTTGCTGCCTTCCCAGTCCATAAGCAGGGAACCGGATTGAAAGCTGGGACACAAACTGGTGCCTGTATGAGTTGCCGGTGCTAATAGAAGGTCAGCCTGTTGAGCGGCTGTGCTGGTTCTGTGTCTGTGTATGTTTTAAATGTTTATCATTTTTATTTGAAAGGCAGAAAGACACAGGTACATATTCTGTGCCATGATTCACTCCCCCAATGCCCACAGCTAATCTGAAACTAGGACCTGGCTGTCAGTCTGGGTCACCCATGTGAGTGAGAGGGGCCCAACAACTTGAGCCTGCCACCTGCCTGCCAGGAGTGCTGGACTCAGAAGTGGAGCTGGGACACCCTGATTTAGAGATACGGGTATCTCAAATGACATTGTAGCTGCTGTGCCAAGCACCTTCCACCAACTTGTGTTGGAGAGCCATACACGTTTACTGCACGAGACAAAGAAAAGATGAGCAGGATGCGTTTTGACTTGAAGTCCTGTTTTGGCCTCTTCAGGATTCATGAACATCTCCAAGGGAGAAGGTCTTTTTCTTAATTAGAAAAGGAAGCAGAATCTTGATGGCGTGTTCTTCGGAGCCTGAGATAGAGTTGGGAATGGAAGTTCTGGACATCCAGATGTAAAACAGATTAGTGGCTAGGAATGTCCAATTTTTATCTGGACAGATGTTTCATTTTTTATGGGGTTGGTGGGGAGTCAGGAATGGGGACAGGGTTTTATTACTTTGGGTCGATGTTGGAGTGAGCCTGAACCACATGCAGTAATGACAAACTATTGGTAGTCAGTTAACAGAGACTTCATGATGTAGGGTTCTGTTTCTCCTTCGTGTCAAAATAAACCGGAGGCCCGAGTGCCCAGGTTGGCTTCTTGTTCCTTCCTGGCCCTGACCTCTACTCTCTGGTCTCCCTGCAGTCTGCAGAGGCTGCTGCTGCTGGAGCTCCAGCTCACATCCAGGTGGATGTCAGCAGTCGGGGGAAAGCTGTGGGTCGGGAAGGCTGCCTCGCTGCCCCAGCTGTCTCGAAGCTTTGCTGGAGGTTCTGTGGGATGCTTCTGAGTTGGCTCCACTGCTCCCATCTGAGGCACATGCGCACAGCTAGCTTTAAGAGAGACTGAGACGCAGCACCCTCCCCCCATTTTTTTTTTTTCAGAGAGAGCTTTTGCGTCTGCTGCAGCTTTGGGTTCACTCCCCTGATGACTGCACTACCCCAGGCTGGGTTGGGCTGAAGCCAGGAGCCAGGAATTGCAGAAGGGTGCTCTGTGTGACTGGCAGGGTCCAAACCCTTGAGCCATCTCGTACTGCCTTCCCACGTGCATCAGCTAGATTGGAAGCGGAACCAGTGGGATTCAAACTGACCTTCTGATATGGGATGCCAACATTGCAGGTGGCGTAAGCACCGCACTGCCGACTCCCCCAAGTCAGCCATATGTAAAATTAAAGCCAGGAAACACTTTACTATGAAAGAAGAGTGTGGTTATTGTCTGGGCAGCAAGCAGTGTTTTCTTTCTTTCTTTCTTTTTTTTTTAAGATTTTATTATTACTGGAAAGCCGGATATACAGAGAGGAGGAGAGACAGAGAGGAAGATCTTCCATCCGATGTTTCACTCCCCAAGTGAGCCGCAACAGCTGGTGCTGCGCCGATCCGAAGCCGGGAACCAGGAACCTCTTCCAGGTCTCCCACACGGGTGCAGGGTCCCAAAGCTTTGGGCCGTCCTCGACTGCTTTCCCAGGCCACAAACGGGGAGCTGGATGGGAAGTGGAGCTGCCGGGATTAGAACCGGCGCCCACATGGGATCCTGGGGCGTTCAAGGTGAGGACTTTAGTTGCTAGGCCAAGCTGCCAGGCCCTACAAGCAGTGTTTTCAAGGTCTTGTGGCAGGCAGGCTGTAGATGTTTGTAAACTGGCCTCCTTCCCATCCCTCTGCTGACCTTTACACAAAAGACCCCCTCTTTGTTATACTTGGTGACCGTTGCGCGTTTGGTTCTTGGGATACAGACTCTTGTACAAATGGAGGAGTGAGCCTGCCGGGGACTGTCGCCCAGGCAGAAGGTGAGTTATGTCCAGCATTAGAACAGATCTGGTTGTGGTGTCAGGAGACCTGGGGCAGCACTACCTCTGCATGGGGCCTCGGTCCACTCCCTTGAGTGTGTGAATAGGATGTGAGTGGCATGTCCTTTGGACCCACTGGCTTGGTGCTGGGGACAGCCTGAGTTGAACTGTGAGGCATGCTACTATTGGTGCTGCTTTGTGGAGCTCATGTACTTGAAGCAGGTTTATAGGGAGCGCCTGAGTTCAGTGGGGTTCCTCACCTGTGAACTGGGATTACAGGGCTGAGTGAGGGTCTTGAATAGACAGGCCTCTGTGGTTCAGCCTGAGTCTGGCTCAGCCAGCTGGGTCCGATCCCGCCTCTGCTCTTGGCCATCTGTGGGTATGAGGACTGCAGGAAGGGAAACCTGTGTGAGATCTTCCTTGGCAGATTCCCCATGTCTCTGTTAGAGGTACTGCCACAGTGAGGATGATTCCAGAGGTTAAAGATGTGTAGTATGCGCACGGGTGTCTCCCCAGTGCAAGCTGCTGGCCCACCGTCGCAGGGCTGGGACTTGGGCATGCTGAGTTGGCATGTGTCAAGTACTGTCTGGCTCATGGCATGATCCCTCCACCGCCTCGTTGGGCTGTGTCAGAGATGGTGTCCCTCTGCCTGTGTCCTAGCCTCGTCATGAGGCTGAAGTGAGGCAGGTGTGGGTAGTGTGCATTCCCACGCCCAGCTCTCAGTCAAGGTGTGGCAAGTGGCTGCTGTTGCTGGTGCTGCGTCCTGCTGGGCAGCGTAGCCTGGGCAGTGGAGGGTCACTTAGTTCCTCAGTGCCTCTTCCTGCCCCCTGCCAGGAAGCTTCCCCTAATGTGGTTCCTTTTTTTTGTTTTTTTTGGATGAAATTCTCATCCCTGAGCTCTGGGCTTGGTAGAGTTGCAGGATTTAAGACATTGTGAAACAGGATGTTGGGGGGAGAGGAGCAGATGGGCACCCCGACCCAGCTAACCCTTGGGCAGCCACAGGGACTCCTCACCTGCATGTCAGGACTTCTATCGGCAGATTTTGTTATTTGAGGTTGAGAGAGAGAGAGAGAGAGAGAGAGAGAGAGATGCATATGGTGACAGAAAAATAGAAAGGGAGGGAGGGAAGGAGAGAGAGAAGAGAGGTCTTATCACTCACAGTTGGTTCATTGCCCGGATGCCTACACTGGCTGGGGCTGGGCTAGGCTAGGCTGACGCCGGGAGTCAGGAACTCAGTCAGTCCAGCTCTTCTAATGGGTGGCAGCGACCCAGTTGCTTGAGCCATTCCCCCTGTCTTGCAGGGTCTGCATCGGTGGGAAGCTGGGGTGAGGAGCTGGAAGTGGTTGTTGAGCCCAGGCTCTCCACTGTAGTCATCTTCCTAGTTAGGGTAACCCTCCGCTGCTTGTAAAGTTGATTGAAGGCGTTTTTTTCCCCGGGCCTCAGTTGTGGTGTGATTTTGTGTCTTGAACCTTTGTCTTCTTGGACCTCTAGATCCATCACCCCTCTAGCTGTTTCCTTCCTTACACATGTTTCTGCCGCACTACTTGGTGTCACCACCTATTTATGTGTTGGGGATATTGCCATGACTCAAGCAGACCAAGCGCCCTCTGTCGTGCAGTGTGCCTTTGGTGGGGAAGATAGACAAAAGTGTAAACAAAGTTTAACATCACACTGTGAAGAACAGTGAGACAGAATAGAGGCGTGCGGTGTGATGAGGGTGGACTGGGTGGCATTTTACACGGGGAGGTCAGGGGAGATTGGAAGCTTGCAGGTGTAAAGACCCAGAGGCAAGATTGGTTTGTTTGTAGAATGGCAAGGAGCTGCTCTTCAGGATTACGGTGAGATTGAGGGAGTGCATGTTGAGCTTCGGAGCTCCGTCTCCATGGAGATGTTGGACAGTCTGTTGGAGCCAGGAGCCTGGAGTTCAGAGAAGACATTGAAGCAGGGATTGCCGGTCTGAGAGGCTTCTGTTGTGTGAAGTTGTGTGTCTGGCTGAAGTCGTCATTGTGCTGGAGAAAGTCCATGTGCCCACACTCATGTGCCCGGGAGTCCGAGTCCCTGCCCATCTGAATCTGGGCAGAGTCCCGAGCTGTGGGATGAAGTACCTGACTGTACAGGCGTGGAAATCCCTTCGAGGATGAGATGGGTAGTGTCGGTGATCGCTCTGAGGGCCCTGCAGAGGGTGGGTGGGCCCAGCAATGGTTGCCTTTCAAAGTCTGAGATGTCAGAGGAGAGAGTGGAGGGGCAGGGAAGGGACCCACCCAGCATCTTCCTGGACCTTTTGTTACTGGTGCCAGAGACAAAGCCTGTGACCCAGATAGCTGAGGACTCAGCAAAGGCTCCTCTTCAAGGCACTGGGGGGCCCGTGAGAAGTGGGATATGGATCTGAACCCCAGATATTGGCGCTGTTGGCTGTTGGGAGTGGAGTCCTTCGCTTCTAGTGGGAAAGTCACCCATACACCTGGTCCATGTCTCCATTCTCCTCTCTTTTGGCCTGGTCCATCCCAGTGTACGCATTGATTGTGGCCTTCCCCCTCTCAGGGTGGCACTAGAGGGGCTGATGATGTTGTGTCATGTGTTAAGCTGCCACCTGCAGAGCTGGCATCCCACCTGGGCACTGGTTCAAGTCCAGGCTGCTCCAGTTCCAATTCAGCTCTCTGCTGAGGAGCTGGAAAAGCAACAAAAAGTAATTTGAGTGAGTGCTCAGGTCCCTGCACCTGCTTGGGAGACCTGGAAGAAACTCCTGATTTCAGCGTGGCTCAAGTGTGGTTGTGACGGCTATTTATGGAGTAGGCAAGTGAAGGGTGAATCTCTGTTTCTCAGTCTCCCCTCTATCTTTGCAATTCTGCCTTTCAAATAAATAACCCTGAGAAGGTTGGGCTGTTGAGAACTGGGCTGTGCAAGCCGAGATGTCAGCTAGAAAAAGAACAAATGGTTATTCACTCAGTGGTTCCCGTCAACCAGGCCCCTCCCCCTTTACCTTAACAGGAAATCTTGAAGGAAGGAGGCTTTTCACGCCAGCCTTGGGATTCAGGCTTCCATTGTACATCTGGAGATTCTGTTCTGCTTGGGTTTCTGTGAAAAGATTGAGTAACGTGGTGGATGTGAAGGTGTTAACACAGGTTGTAATGATGACTGTGACTGTATGGAAGAATGTTCCTGTTCCCCAGGCCCCCTTGGCTCATCTTGGTCCTGTTGATATAGCAACGCGTCAGCTAATGTCTGCTTGTGTGTGTATGTCTGTCCATGCACACATAGGCACATGTACACACTATGTAAGTGCTTCACACGTGTGAGCTCGCTGAATTTTCACAGTAACGCCATCTGACCCACGAGGAAGCAGGCACAGAGAGACTTAACAAAGGTTATCCGTTCTGGAGCTAGGTTTGGAGCCTGGGAAGCTGTGTCCAGACCCTCACTGTGTTGCACTCTAAGGCCTGTTGGTTTCCCTGCAGATCCTTATTGAAGAAGCGCGAGCTGACTGCGTGAGTAACTGTTGCTGTTTGCATGCTGTGTGCCTCCCCGTGCTGGGCATCTCAGATGTGTAAGGAAGGATCCTCATCTCTGCTGGGTGGTCCAAGTCCATTGTACAGAGCAGGAAATGAGGGCCCAGTGTGCCCGGGGAACTTGCCCAGCATCCGATGTAGAGGAGTGGGTGTTGCATTCAAACTTGGGGCTGTCTGGTTTTTGGGTCCTGCTCTTGGCTCAGCCCTAGTGTCCTGCAGGACTAAACCACTCTCCTTCCCTGGGGACTCAGTGCACCTGCGACCTCCTGCATAAGATACACTTTGTGGCCTCTGAGACTACCCCAGCCCCTCCTAGGGAGGCCAGCAAAGCAGAGCTTGGCTCTGGAAGGTGTGAATCCCTCTGCCTGGGCCCCTCGAAGCCCCTTCCTCTACTTTCACCCTTGTGTTTTTCTGAAGCGTTGCAGGTCACTGGCTTTGCTGCACACAGACAAGGCTGGTGTCGATGCCCAGCGTGTACTGTACTCTGCGTCTCGGTGCTGGTCAGCCTGGGGCTGAGCACTTCCTAGTGAGGTGCCTGGGCCTGGTGGGCCCTGGACAGGCAGGGAGACTATCCTTGCTCCCCTGGAAGGGGAATTGTGGTTTCTTTCTTTTCTAGTCTATGGGAAAGAGAGACTTGTGTCTCAATCGAGTCTTTGTGGCGTTGTATTACAGTCACAGAACATGTTCTATGTAAATGACTATGTGCCCTGATTAGAGCCTCAATAGGCACCATTGTGTCATATTGCTATTATTGGCGATTGCAGGATACTAGATGATAGTCTCATCAGCCTGAAAAACTTCAGTGTTAGTGGCTGAAGCTCGGGGTTAATTATCCCACTCTGAATTAGAGCAGAGAACCAGTGGTGGGGCGAGCAGGGCTGCTGCTTCCCGCCCCTGTCTCTTCAGGGTTGCTGCTGCCGGGTGGGGGGGGGGGATCTGATCGGAATATTTTTAAACTATTTTTCTAAATTTGTCCTATTGGCATTTTGCTCCCGGCTGAGCTACCCTGTACCCTTTTGGTGCCAGGAAACACAGGCCCGCTTTATAGGACAGTTGGAGAGGGGGGAGAAGTGGTCTACTTAATAGTGCACTCTTTTCAGTCAATAGCCGGGAAAAAATAGCGCCGAGCTTGAAGTCTTGGGGGAGTGCCGGGCTCCCGTGAGGGGCCTCTTTAATTTTGCTCTTGTCTCTCCTGCCTTTGAATTACCGGCTCCTCTGATTCCCGTGCACCTCTTTGAAGAAATGACACACTGACCTACATCTGGCCTGCTCCTTCTCGGTGCTCCCAGCAGGGCGGCCGAGGCAGCTCCTCTCGGGTTTCCTGCCCTTGGGTGAATGGCTGAGATGACTCTTCCCCACTGTAGATGTCTTGGCGTTTCTTATGTCTGCCAAGCTCACATTCCTCGGATCAGGCCTAAAGCTGTGTGGTTCCCCCCATTCTCTATTAGGTAGGGGGTTGAATGTAATTCCAAAACCACCTTTCAAAAGGGATTTTTGGTGGTGACCCTGGAGTGGATTATTTATTGTGTGTCATTACTTAGCTGCCTCACTCTTCTGGATGTTTAGCTCAGGTCCTGTCTTTTTTTTCCCTCCTTTTGCTGTTATTAGTCATGTTATATTGGCAATTAGCCTAGCTCGGATCCCTAGAAAGGAGAGCGCTGTAAGATATGTCAAGCTGTCTGCAAACCCAGCGCTGTTCCTGTTGCTCTGGTTAACTGTGTTGTCTTCTTACTTGTCAGAATTCTAGAACCTTTCCGGGGAGACCAGGTGCAGACTGCCTCATGTGGACAAGCTGACTGCTTCTTATGCAGGTGGCCTCTAGGGAGTTGTTCTGGAATTCATTTTCTTTAAATATATATATATATATATATGTGTGTGTGTGTGTGTAGTTTTTCCCCATTTTTTCTTTATTTTTGACATTCTTTACATAGTTAATTAGGGCAAAAAGGTTCAAGGTCTACAGGAAAATGGGTAAGACTGTTATTTCCACATTATTTTTGTCATGTATCTGGGATAAAGGGGGAGATGAAGGGAGAAGCCCCACCCAGCCTCCCACCCATCCCAGGTCCCAGATGTGGGGCATGCTCCGAGGGTCTTGCTCAAGTGGTTTTGATAGTTCAGCAGTTATGAATTGCTGCCAGTCTCACCATTCCAAGCACGACGAAGTTGCTGCAGAATGCACTGATTAACATAGTCCACCTTAGAGTCTCCGTTTGCCCAGTTTTTCACTGCCATCATATGACTGAGGTGGTTGACTGACTGTTAAGAAATATATATTTTTAAAGATTTATTTACTTGAAAGGCACAGTAATAGAGGGAGAGACAGAGAGAGAATGCTCTTCTGTTGGGTGGTTTACTTCCTAAGTTGTAACAATCATTGGGACTGAGCCAGGCAGAAGCCAGAGGTTATGAACTTCCTGGGGGGGGGTCCCCCATGTGCCCCAGGTCCCCCAGAGGCCTCAGCACTTGGGCCGTATCCTGCTGCTCTCGCAGGTGTGTTAACAGGAAGCTGGATCAGAAGCCGAGCAGTAGACACCTGGACTGGCACTGCAGTATGGGGCTGCTGGTGTTGCAAGTGGTGGCTTGATCCTGCGTGCCACCCTGCGGGCCCCTCTCTTGGATGCTGGCTGCCTTTGCTATGGTTTACCTCTGAGAGGCTGTGCTGGCTAATGTCTCTGCCTGGGCTGTGCTTCCCTTAGCTCTGTCCGGATTGTCAGGAATGTGACGTGTCCCTTTCAGTCAGCCTTTGGCCATTTCCTGGCTTCCCCTGTGCATCCTGTGCCTAAACTTTTCTAAGGCCTCCATGTCACTTATGTTCTTTGGTGATGGGCCGTAGGTAGCTGTCACTTCTCACTAATGTTCCTGAAAGCACCGGAACTCTGCTGCAAGTGCTCACAGTACTGTAGCTGGGAGCGCGTGGAACCAGTGACAGGTACATACTAAAGGGGAGTGAAAGGAAGTCTTTTCCTTAGTCACACAGCTCTTACGGGCAACCACTATGTTGTTCTAATTTCTTCTTTCTCTCTGCCTCTCTCCCTGTCTTTACAGCTTCAATTGCTTTATTGTCCATGCTTCTACCACCAGCCAGAGAGGTGTTTGCAAGATGTGGATGGGATGATGCCACCTGCTATGGGAGAGCCCTGCCTGGGCTCCAGTGGCCCAGGCTGATGGCCTCTTGGCTGCTGGCATCTCCAGCTTCTGGAGGTTCCCCTGTGCTGGCTTCAGTCGCTCCTGTGGCTGCACCACCCTGCGCCACCTCCTCTTGCTTACTACCCTTGGCCGCTTTGAATATGCTTGCTAGTCAGGTCTGTTCAGGGGCTACTCTAGTGGTAGCCCTCAGCTCATGGCCATGTTCTGTTGCTCTGTCTCTCTGCCGAGGAGACCTCACCAGGCCTTCTTCTTCTTGCACCTTCTAGCTCAGCACATGGCCCATAGAAGGACCTCAGGACCCCAGTGGGTGTTGCATGATGATCAGTGTGAGAGCCCAGGAAGATGGAAATCAAGCCTTTCTTATTCTTTAGGCAGTCCCGAATTTGTATAGCTATCATTTATTGAATGCCTACTGTATGCATATAAGTGTGTTATATGCCAAGAGTCTTCAAAATAGAAATGTATATTATGGAAAAACTAGGTGTGGGTTTCAAAAACATTTTTTTTTACGTCAATAGGTTTATCTTTTAATTTTATTTTTCACAGCCTTTTTAATTATTATTATTTTTTAAAGATTTCAGTATGTGTTTGAAAGGTAGGGTTCCAAAGAGAGGGAGAGACAGAGAGATCTCTCATCTGTTAATTCATCCCCAAATGGCCACAGTGGCCAGAGCTGAACCGAAGTTGTGGATCTTCCATATGGGCTCAGGGGCCCAAGGACTTGAGCCATTCTCTGCTGCTTTCTCATATCATCAGCGTGGAGCTGGATCGGAATTGGAACAGCTGGGATTCCATGTCGTGTCCGTGTAAGATACTGGTGCTGCAGGTGGAGGCTTGGTGTGCTGTGCTGCTGCACGGGTCCCTGTGAGGTCTTTCCCCTTCTGTGCAGCTCAGTGCATGCTTTCTTCCTGGATCTGCAGGGTCATCACTACCTTTACCAGAAAGACAAGGACATAGGGCTCTGTTGGTTTCTCAGAGAAGTCTTCACTATAAAGTTGGTCATAGTTTGGAGCATGCCAAGCACTTTCTGAATTTAAAGTTGAAAGGCCTCATCCTAGAAACTCAGGGAAATATGGTAATAATATTTTAAACATCCTTTTAGGTACTTGGGTCTTGGAAGATTGCCAGTTGTGCATTTAAAAAAAAAGGTATTGGAAAGACAAAAAGAAAGAGAGAGGGACACAGACATCTTCCATCCTCCAGCTTACTCTTCAAATGCTTGCAACAACGGAAGCCAGAAATCTGCCAACCCCATCCAGGTGTCTTGAGTGCATGGCAGGGACCCAAATATGTGAGCCACCACCTGCATTTGCTGTTTTCCACGGCGCAGTCAGGAGGGAGCTGGAATGGAGAGTGGAGCAGGGATTTGAACCCACGCACTCATCTGTGGGATGTGGCATCCTCTGCAGTGTCTTAGCTATTGCACCTGAAGCAGCAGAGGGCAGGGGATGCTTCCTTCCAGCAGTTCACCTGTGTATGCAGACCAAGTTGGACTTGTTTAGTCTCTCTGGATCCTTCAGTGTGGGCTGTTGCCATTAGACTGAGCTGAGCACACAGGGCTGCTGGCTGGGGCACTGTGGTGGACAGCTAGCTTATAAGGGGTCTCTTCAGTGTCTTCTGGGTCATATGAATTTGATTTGCTCAGCAGGAGAGTACGGAGGCTCTGAACAGACACAGAAAACATCTCTCTTGTGTTTTGCTCATGAATAGAACACGCTGTGTCTGGGATCGTTGCTCCGCTGGGGCTGGCACGTGGTGTGCTCTAACGTGTGAACCCGTGGGCTTGCTTGTCCTGGGGCCATCCAGGCGGCGATTTGCTGCCGCTTCTGTGTGGCAAGGAAAGCGGGCTATTCTCTTGCTCTCTTTCCCTGCGAGTTTGGAAAAGTGCATTTGCAGTTACATGACTCACCGT
The DNA here is from genome assembly GCF_030435755.1 of Ochotona princeps. Classification (NCBI taxonomy): domain Eukaryota; kingdom Metazoa; phylum Chordata; class Mammalia; order Lagomorpha; family Ochotonidae; genus Ochotona; species Ochotona princeps. The sequence continues at coordinate 14,171,307 of NC_080835.1, read as the reverse complement.
AGAAAATTCATTAGGGATTGATGTTCTGCCAGTGATTAGTGAGTCTTTTCTCTCCTTTCCTGTCCCAAACCCGAGAGGTGCTGGGTCCTGGAGTGACGGGTAGTCTGTAGCAGAGGACAGTTCTTCACAATGGGGGAGATATTTGCAAAGCTAGATCTGACTCTCAGCGTGCGCTTCTGCCTCTCTATCTCCTCTGTCTCTCATATGTCAGACAGATTGATTGGGAGGCTGTTGCGCATTCCTAAAATACAAGACCTGAAAGAAGTGATAGACAGCTGTGTCTTCCACTCCTGGAATTGGGCTTGACCTCTGGTAAGAGGTTTTGTTTCCTCTTTTTTTTTTCCTCTTAAGATGAATTTATGTATCTGAAAGAGTTATGGAGGGAGAGACAGAGAGAGGTCTTCTATCTGCTGGTTTACTTCCCAGGTGACTGCAGTGACTGGAGCTGGTTTGAAGCCAGGAGCCAGGAGTTTTCTCCAGGTCTCCCATTTGGGTGCAGGGGCCCAAGGCGTTGGCCCGTCCTCTGCTGCTTTCGCAGGCCACAAGCAGGGAGCTTGATTTGGAGTGAAGCACCAGGACTTGAACTAGTGCCCATATGGGATACGAACATTATAGGCAGCAGCTTTATCCGCTATGCCGTAGTGCTGGCCCTAGAAGCTTTCTTATGATTTGTAGGAGGTTGAGTCAAAGTATAAAGGCAGCAGGCATTCTGTCCAGCAGTTAGGTTGCCTCAGTCATACATCAGAGTGCCTGGGTTTGATTGCAGCTCCTGCTGCCTGCTCAGGCATATCCTGGGAAGGGTCAAGTGATTGGGTTCCAGTCCTGGCTCTTGCCTTTGGCCTCTGTCCAGCTCTGGCTTTTGCAGGCTTTTGGGGAGTGAACTAGTAGATGTGGCCATCTGTGTCTCAAAAAAACAAAACAAAACAAACAAGAAATCCCCAAAACCAAAACCAAAAATTCAGAAACCAAACCCAACAAACAAACAAACAAACAAAAACTAGCAAGGCCCCAAGCAGCAGTGGTTTCTGTCTTTGCCAAGTGCAGTGTGGTCGGTAAACCAAGTGGCACCTGTGTCAGAATGGGGCTGCTCATGCAGAATAGGGAAGGAAATGGTCAAGTGACTTTTTTTCCCCTCTTTTTTGGGTTTCTTATTCCCCCCCCCCCCCCACCCCGTGAAGAGGGAGATTTTCAAATTGACAAAGTCCAGTGGTGGGCGGGGGGGAGTGGGAGAAGCAGGCAAGGGCAGGAATACTGTGATGACCGAGCGCTTGCTCTATTGTAAGGTCCTGCAGAGGAGGAAGTGGGGCTCAGGGTTGCTAAGCAACCTTCCTAGTTAGTACCTGCTAGCCAGTGAGTGGCTTGTCTGGCTGGAGGGAGGAACCTTTGGCATCTTAAGGGCATGTGGGCAACTCTCTGCTCCTCCCCACCCCCTGGCCCTGGCAGAGAGTGGTACAGTTCTTGATGACTATTCCTATACTCTGGGAAATTCCAGAACCAGGCAATCAGGAAGGACTGAGCATCTGCAAAGGGCAAGAGGAACTGGGGATGCTGGGAGCTGTGGGACCTTTGGCCTCTGCTCACACCGCCTTCACTGGGGCTGGGCTGGGGTGGAGTGAGGTCCACAATTGGCTTTTCACTTGTGCTTGTTTTGAGGTCAGAATGGTTCTTGCTGGGGTGGGGTTGAATTACTTCCTCACCCAGATGGGCATGGGGTTGACTGCCCCAGGAGGCTCTGCCTGGGGACCAGGGCAGGCAGGAGATATGGCCTCAAGGACCAATCCGGACCTCAGCAGAACTGTGGGGGCTTTTCCAGTGCCGGCTGGCTTGCGAGGACTGTTGGACGCAGGAGTAACTGCCTGACTGACATGATGTTTTCCTCCGCTTCAGCTGGACTTTGGGTACCCAGCCAGGCAGCTGTCCACCCCCTTCATGCCTGAGAAAATGGAGGCTTGTGGATGGACACTGGGTAGCTGGAACAACTTACTTTCCCAAGTCTGGTATTAGATGCTTCTGTCAAAGCCAGGTTAAGGACGCAGGCCAGGTCATGCAATGGGTGATGGCAGCTGTGTGTCAGGTGTGGAAGAGCAAGCTGGGCTCAGCGGGGACAGAGATGGAGTAGAATCTTTCATGACTGGTGCTGTTCTTGCTTGCTGATGAACCTTAAAGATTTATGTGTGTTTATTTGAAAGGCACAGTGACAGAGAGAGGAGAGAAAGTGATCTTCTGTCTGCTGGTTCATTTCCCCAAACCATGGTGGCCGCTGGCCAAGACCTTCATTTGGGTTTCTCACTTGGGTATAGTGGCCCAAACACTTGGACCATCCTCTGCTGCTTTCCCAGGAACATTAGCAAGGGAGCTGGATTGGAAGTGGAGCAGCTGGGACTCAAACCACTGCCGATGTGGGATTCTGGCATCTCTGGTGGTGATTTCACGTATTGTGCCACAATTCCAGCCCTTGGAAGAATTTCTTAGATCTGGGGAATAACTTCACTTGCCGAACACTTTCTAGAATTTTTTTCCTTCTCTTTTTCTTTCTTTAAAAAAAAGATTTATTTATTTATTTTTTAAATTGGGAAGACAGATTTGCAGAGAGGAGAGACAGAGAGAAGGATCTTCCATCTGCTAGTTAATTTCCCAAATGGCTGCAACAGTTGGAGCTGTGCTGATGTGAAGTCAGGAGCCAGGAGCCCCTTTTGGGTCTCCCACACCAGTGTAGGATTCCAAGGCGTTGGGCCATCCTCGACTGCCTTTCTAGGCCACACACACAGGGAGCTGGAAGGGAAGTGGAGCAGCCAGCAAATGAATTGGTGCCTGTATGGGATCCTGGCGCTTGGAGGTAGAGGGTTAGCTAGTTGAGCCATTGTGCCAGGCCCTCCCTTCTCTTTCTTGAAAAATATTTTCATTTGAGAGGCGGAAACCTGGAGAGTGAAGGCAGAGACTGAGAGAAAGCTCTTGGTTATTTGTTCACTGTGCTGGGGACCAAAGCCTAGGAAGTGGGAACTTAACTCCAGGTCTCCCACATGGATGGCAGGAACCCAGTTACTCAAGCCATCCCCTTTTGCCTTCCTTGGTGCATGTTAGCAAGGAGGTGGAATGAGGAACAGGGGCCAGGGTCGGGGATGTGGGTGTCCCAAACAGCTGCTTTCCTCCTGTGCCAGGTGTCTGCCCCTTTCCCTACTCGTTGCAACTCTTTCCTCTCTTAGCCCATGAGTGGAGACAGGTCTGAGCGGTGTTCTTGGGATAACCATCCAGTTCCATTCCCTCCCCAAATTGTGGGGACCTTGGGGTTGTCTTGTGGAAGAATTAGCTTTTAGATGTAGTGTGTTCGCATGGGTTTTGAACTTGGCTTATAGTACAGACACTTTTATCCTGCAGGGAAGCCCTTAATTGCCTCTTTATAGGCTGTTACAAAGAGCAAGTTCCAAAGAGGCCTTGGGCGAGCGATCGTCTGGACATCCTGCAGGCAGGGCTGAGTTTGAACCCTGCTCCCCTCCAGCTTTCTCTGCTCATGTTCCACCAGGTGGCCTTGGACTAGGAACATGGACTGGGCATGTCCTCTGAGATTGAGTGGCCTGGCTGTGGCCACACGGTGCAGAGTGGGCAGGAGGATGGGAATGTCTCTGTGGGTGACAACTGGACACCATTTGCTTAGGACTCTGACAGCTCTCATGGGTCTTTGCTCTGAGAACTTGATGGTTACGCTCCCCCTGGCTGACTGGGCAGTGATGGGGAGAGGTGGAGGAGCGTGCGGGAGTTGGAGCAGGACAGCTGTGCTGCAGTAGGTGAGGAACCAGATTCCTGGTCCCTCCCGGGCTCAGGCGGGGGCCTGTGATTGGTTGGTTGGCCTCAAGGCCTGCCTGCTGCAGCCACCTTGCACGTTGTGCAAGCTTGGTTCTGCATGCATTCCTCTGAGTGAAGGAGAAAAATGAGAGTGCCACCTGATCATGGACAACAAATGTCCCACCATTCTGGAGATTTCTTCTGCGCATGATCTCTTCTGAGTCGTTTGAGAACAGGATTGCCACTTAGTTGGCAGCAGTGTAGAGGCCATGGGCTGGGTACATTCCCATCGCTTGGTCTTCACAGGAGTGCAGTTCCGTCGCTTTCCTTCATTTATTTGTAAGCAGAGAATAATTGAGCATCTGCTCTGTGCTGGGCCCGGCCAACTTAGCCTCAGTAGAGAGACTGAGAGGTTCCTGTTGTTGAAGAGCCTGAGAAAAAAAGATCCTTAAAATTTTTTTTGTTTATTTGAAAGGCAAAGTTAGAGAAGAGGGGGAGAGGGAGAAAGAAAAATCTTCTGTCTGTTTGATTCACTTCCTAAATGGTTGCAATAGCCGGGGCTGGGCCAGTCCAAAGTCAGGGACCAAGAGCATCATCTAAGCCTTCCACATGCAGGGGCCAGGGGCCATCCCGCACTTTCCCAGGCACATTAGCAGGGGGCTGATTTGGAAGTGGTGCATCAGGGGCTTGAACCGACAACCATATGGCATTGCAGGTGGTAGCTTTAGCCACTATGCCACATGGTAGAGATTACTGAAGATTAAAGATTTTTTGGTAGCGTTTTGAGAAGTGGGTGGGGTTTTGGGATTGGAAATTGGCGAAGTGGTTAGGATTTAGACTATGTTGCTCAAATGTTTTTCAATTTTTTATACATTTTGAGTTTTATTAATTTGAAAGACAGAGGGAGGAGAGAAAGATCTTTCATTGTGTGGTTCACTTTCCCAAATGCACACTGGGGCTTGGCAAGGGAGAAGCCAGAAGCCAGGGTCTCAGTCCTGTCTCCCATGAGGGTGGCAGGGACCCAAGCACTTGAACCATCTTCTGTTGCCTCCCAGGGTGTGTATTAACAAGAAGCTGGATTGGAAATTGAACTTGGACTTGAGCCCAGGCGCTCTGATATGGAATGTAGGTGGGCACCTCCAGTGGTGCCTGAATTGCTGTGCTGAAAGCCTGCCCAAGGCTCCCTCCCACCCCTGTTTTCAGCATCTTATTTGTTTATTTGAGAGGCAGGGTGGTGGAGAGTGATTTTTTTCCACTGGGTCTCTCCCCGGATACCTGCCATCTCTGGGGCTGTGCCAGTCCCAGTGCAGGAGCCAGGAACACCATCCACGCCTCCCATATGCATGCCTGGGACCCAGACACTTCAGCTGTTGTCTGCTGCCTACCAGACATACTAACGGGGAGCTTGCTTGGGGGTGCAAAGCAGTAAGGAACTGGTCCCAGCTGTTCTGATAGGGGGTGTGAGTATCCCAAGAGGTGACTCTGAACGCAGTAAAAAAAAAAGTTGCTAATGAGAGACATGGTCTGGGGCAGGTGTGGTTGTGGTTCTCTCTGGAAACAGAATTTCCACTTCACTTGCGGCCTTCAGGGGGGACCTTTGTAGGGGCTGTGTGCCTCCTGCCTCATTGGTTGTGGTCATTGATGGCCACAACCTTTTGTTGTGGGGGACGCCTTTTGTTTTGGGACACCTGTTTGGTAACACCTCTTGGGTGTTGCCTGCATGATGTAACTGGCAGATTGAAGGGATTGTGGCTTCTCTGCTGCTCTGCTCATTGGGCTCTACAGCAGAATCCTGGAAGATCCTTTTCTTGGATGGTATTGCCTTCCTACCACCAAATGCTGATCCGAGAGTGAGTGTGGTGTGGAACCCAGCTCTCCTCACCCAGCTTTTCTGGGGAAGCCATTGTTGTCATCTAGGCCATCTTTGGGGGTCAGGTAGTCCCACGGAGCCTCCCTAGCTGTTAGTGCTTCTTCCTGGAGAACCCCGAGCTGCCTCAGCTCTTGGCAGCCCCCTCAGGGGCCGTGCCTCTCTGGCTTCCCCAGGCTGGCACTGCCTCTTTTGTGGCCCTGACACTCGTCCCAGTCCCAGGTCTTTCAGTGCTTGGTTTCTCATGTATTTTGTGTGTGATGTGTCAGGCACTGGGACTGTCTCCAACACTCTGTGCATCACCTCAGCATTTCCTGCGTTGTCCTGAGAGACAGGGTGCCACGGGTAAAGGAACAGAGGACTTGGATGGAGTACATTCCTGTTCAGGTTCAGCCAGGCAACAGTGGGGGTTGGGTGCCCCCCAAAAGCCCAGATCCTCTTTGGGAGGGAGCCGACCCTTCCTGTGCTATGGCTCCAAGGCAAAGCTTTCTTAGCTTTCTGTTCATGACCTCGGCAGTCCTGACATTTGGGGGTCTCATTGGTCTTTCTTAGCTGGAAAGGTGTGTGTGTGTGCTGCCTGGTGTGTTGCTGTCTTTTGCCTGCACCTGCTAATGTCAGCAGTTCTCCTTTCTCCACCCTGCCCACCTGGGACACTCAGACTCTCATCATCCATCACCAAGTGTATCCTGGGAGCAAAAATAGCACCCAGTGGAGAGCTTGTTGAGTTAACGACTGTTTCAAACCCAAAGCTCCAAAGCCCAGATGAACAGGGCGTGGCATCTGAGAAAGGAATGATAGTTTAGAAAACTGGGCACACCCTGCTGTTTTAACTGCAGTTTAAGTCTGTGTAAGGGGGACAGGTTAGCAGTTAGCTGTATGTGGGGGTCACCTTTCACATTGGAAATTAGCTTCTACAGCCTGCCCTGTGAGACCTCCTCTGAAGCTCCTTTAAAATTCTTCCTATGTCGGGGGAAAAAGTCAGATTTATTGAAGCTTTGTGGTGCAAGCACATTTTGTTGAGACGAACCAGATGGAAACAAAGGGCCTCCTTCGAGCCCCCTACCCTAGCTTCCGCAGGCTCTTCTGTTGTCGTGGGGGCGGGGTGAGAGTATGCACCTGTCATGTTTGCCCTAATGCAATGGTTTTAAAAAGCAGTTCATTTGGGCCCAGCATGGTAACCTAGCCCCTAAAGTCCTCGGCTTGCAAGCGTGGGGATGCAATATGGGCACCAGTTCTGGTCCCAGCGGCCCCCGCTTCCCATTCAGCTCCCTGCTTGTGGCCTGGGAAGGCAATCAGGGATGGCCCTGGGCCTTGGGACCCTGCACCCATGTGGGAGACCCGCAAGAGGCTCTGGGCTCCTGGTTTTAGATTGGCTCGGCTCCGGCCGTTACGGTGACTTGGGGAATGAATCAACGGACAGAAGATCTTCCTGTCTTTCCTCCTGTCTGTATATCTGCCTCTAACAAACCAACCAATCAACCAGTTCATTCTTTCCAGTGGCATATGTGCATAGCAAAATGGAGTGGGAGGTGGGGCAGGTACTCACATTTGCTCTGCTTCTCCTCATGTCTGTTAGGATCAGTGACGCCACACTGACGTATTGCCACCACCAAAGCCAGTCGCTTGTTAGGACTCCATGATCGCTCTCCTCGCTGGGATGGGCAGGCCCTGTGTGTTTGCAGGTCCTGCCTCTGAATGCCTCCGTGCCTCCTGTGGGCCGGGCTGGATTTCCTTGGGGAGTGAGGAAGCACGAACAGCTGACCCAGGTGCCTTGTACTGAGGAAATCCAGCTTCCCCAAACCAGCCAGAGCCACACCCGGAGGAGCTTTTTTTTTCCTTTTTGGATGATAAAGTCAGATAATGATTCATTCCTTGGATTCCACGAGGCAGAGCGCCCTTCTGTTAGGTCTTGAATTGGATCCCATTGGCAACGCCCCTTAACACACGCTTGGTCTGCAGTGCATGCCTGAGCCCAGGGGTAGTGTGCCCTTCTGTCTCGAGTGGTGGTACTGGGGGTGGGGGTGACACCTAGTCGTCCATCTCCCGAGAGTGCTCACTTGCCAGCGCCTCACAGTTCTGTGGAAGCACCTGGTTTAATGTTTCTAAATTCCTGTTGCATTGCTATCATGCCCTCAGCCATAGCCAGTTAGCTGATGGCATCTTTTTTTAATTCCATAGCAACCATTCCCCCCCCCCCCCAGGGCAGAACCCCTATTAAAGGTCATAGTCATATTATGGGGTATCTGCTATTCTTAGATGTGTTATTAAATCAGAGATGCTAAATGCCCAGCACTGGTCACTGAGCAGGCCAATGGAGGCACTGGGGCTTCATTCCACACTTAGCCATGAGGCTGGCCTGCTGCTGGTGGGTGGTTGCAGATAGAGAACTGAGGATCGAGGTCAGCATTCCTAGCTTACCCTGCAGAGACGAAGTGCGTTTCCTTGTCCCTTCAGCCATTGTTTGTGTCGTGTCTGCCTCCTTCAGGGTCTCCGTGCTTTCTCATGTTGCCGATTGTGGTTTTCATGCCGTATATACTAGTTCAGCCTCCTTAGTGATATGTCTTATTTCACTGCTCTGTTGCTGGGCATATTTATTGTTTCAGTGTTTTCATTTTTTCCCCCAAGAGGTTGTGGCTGCTACAGTGCTGGGATGCTTGGGACTCCTGTGTGCATGCGAATGTCCACGTGTGTGTGCCCACATGTGTGTCTGCGCGTGTCTGCACACACAGGTTCGCAGCCCCGGGGCTGTGTGGAGGGCTCCTGTGATCCAGCTGAGGGCTGAAAGGCTCCTGTATTCTACTTTCAGACCAACTGTTTATGGCTGTGTTTTGAACTCAAGGGAAGTCATTTGATCTTGCTTCCTCTATCCCGTGACATAAGGAAAATGTGTGTTTTTTTTTTTTTTCTGGTTGTGTTAATCTGTAAAGTGGAAAAACCTGCTCCTGGTCGTTTAGTGAGGTTGTCCAGGTCATGGTGAGGCGAGTCTTGGCTGGACGATCCACGTCACTGCGTTCTCTGTGTGCACCACTCACTGTGAGCCACCCGGTGACCTTGCTCTGGGCATAACTAGTCCCCTAAATGCTTCACATTAGCCATAGGAGGGAGATGCCATCCGTTTTCGTCTGAGACAAGGTCGACCTGAGTCAAGTGCACTCTTGGGCTGTCTTCTGTCAGTGTGAACCCCTTCTCCCCGTCTTGCTGAGCCCTGCTCTTAGTATCCGCGTGTGGTTCTCAACTGGGGGCGATTTTGTGTCCCATGGGACATTGGGTGATATCAGGAGATTTTTTTCGAATGTTACGATTTGGGGCCCAAATTGAGGGTGCTGCTGGTGGCGGAGGGGTAGCTCAGCGTTCCGTGGAACACAGGCAGTGGGTCACCCCACCCTGGATGCCAGCAGTGCAGGGAGGTGGAAACCTACTGTAAGGGGACACCATAGAGAAAACGCCTGCTTCGGGGAAGCAGCCAGGAGGGGAGGAAAAGAAAAAACCCCAGGCTTGAGGATAGGCTTCCTCCTGGCTTCACTGTCTTGGTGGGATGGTGTGGAGGCTGGAGGCTGTTTTCTCACGTGGAAGCTGAGAAGTGGTACTCCTTGGGCATTTTGAGTGAGTTCTGGAGTCTGACTTCCTCTTAGCTTCTTCTGTGACTTTGACTTCTTTCTGTGTCTTCTCTTTCCCTAAGGAGGAGGCCTTGTGTGTGTTCTACGAAGCTGACTTGGGAGAAATGGCATCTCAGCTATTCTTAGGTGCCGGCTACGTGGCTTCGCATCTCAGTATAGAAACTGACATGGAGAGAGGGTTCACAAGCCTCGCTCAGTGGGTGAAGGGAGTCCCAAGACGGTGTGCCACTCTCAGTTCTCTGGGCTGTGTGTTTGTCTTCTCTTTGGCCAGTGTTCTGGGCCTTTCCTGGTGTCCCCATGCCCCTTGATGAACAAACACCGACGTGAGCTTCGATTCAGAGCAGCCTTTAGTTCTGCTCTGGCACGGAATCTGTTTTGTATCGGAACACGCGGCTGAGCTCTTGGGTGTGTGAGCTTTGTCACTTGTGAAATAGGACCAGTCCGCAGTATCCTGGAGTGTTTGGGGGAGGACCCAAGGAAAGGCAGCCATGCAGAGCCCCCAGCATGACGCCTGGCACGTGCTTGGCGTTCAGCAGACCCCCTCTGAAGTGGTCAGGACTTGGCGGGTATTGATGGAGTACTAAGGGTTCTTTGGCCGTTGGCCCTCAAGCGTGGCGTTTCCGATGCAGCAGTAACTCCTGAGGCCTGAGACTCCTGGCCTGCCGCCAGACGCCTGGGGTTAACATATCGTCAGCTGCGTTCTTCTCTCCTGGCCCTTGTTCTCCACCTCCCTCCCACCAGGGTGACTGTCAGAACGTCTCTAGAACGCTTCTGATGAGTTCTGGCCCCGGAGGGGCTTGAGTGCTGGTCTCCTGACTTCCACGTGAGGAAGAGTAGTTCCACCTCCCTACTTCTGATCCCGATGAGGGCTCCGAAGCTCCACACTTCAAGGTAGCATAGCTTCTGAGGCGGGTCCCCCTTCTGCCCGTGCATTTACAGGCCTGAGGGTCCAAGGGTCCTGTTCCACCAGAAAGCCCGAGTCACATGGTGAAGGGAGGTCCCTGCAGTTGGGGCTGGAGAATGCCGCTTGAGCCAGCTGGCCGCTGGCCCGTGAGGCCGGACGCAGGATCTAGCCGGACGCTGCTGGCTGACTTGGCTCGGCCTCTCTCGTGCTGGGAATAATGAGTAGCGTTGAAGACCCAGTGCATTTCAGCCCAGGGTACTCTGATCCCTTTCCAGGCTTTGGGAGAGTTTGCTTTCAGCTAGGTTACTTGCTGGCACGCCAAGAGGGCAACACACAAGGTGTTCTTGGAGAAGTTGGAGCTGCCTGTTGACTTTTGCTTCCTGGGATGTGTTCTGGGGAGGAAGTGGGTTTTCAGGTTGTGGTGGGTAAAGGATGTGGTCTGGGGGTGATTAGTGCCACACCCGTGGATAAAGTGAGCAAGGTTGGTGAGGTTTTGGCTCCTTTTGCACTCCTGGGGGAAGGCGCTTCCGAAGGAGCTTGGTGTATCCAGTAGGAGCCCTTGATGCTGCAGGCATTTTTTTAACCTGTTAAATAGTAGGTAGATGCACACAGCTTGCTTAATTTTATATGGGTAGTGTTTTTCTACCAAAGAGTATGAGAGACCCACGTTTAGATCCTGATTTTGGCACCAACTCGTTGTGTGTGAGCGTTAGCCAGTGTAGTCAACCTTGCTGTCTTTACATCCTTTTGTGTAAAATGGAAGCAAAAGCTCCTAGGCTTCTGTGCAGGTTCAGAGAATGTTTGCACAGAGAGTGCTTGGTGTGAATGACTTGGTAATGGTAGCTTTTATCTCAGTGATCAGAGAGGCAGCTGCCTAGGGTAATGATGATGGTGACGAGGATGATCATGGCAGTTGTCGAGTGCTTTCTGTGTGTCGGCTGTTCCTCCAAGTCACAGGTGTCAGGGAACTTATTTGTACCTCCAGGTAACCCGAGGAAGTAGATGTTGCCCTCTTATTTTATAGGTGGTACAGTGCAGGCACAGCAGTGACTTGGCCAAGGTGACCCAGCTCGTATGAATTGGAAGATCCGGGTGGCATGTGTGCATTCCTTGTCCTGAGCATGTGGCCTGCTGCAAGCCCTCGTGTCCGCTGCCCTCACTTCCCCCATCCTCCCCACGCTGTGCACTGTGATTCACTGTGAGGACCCGGATCTGATTAACTGGCTAGTTAGGGGGGTTATGAGCCTCCCAGGAGCCATAAAGTTCTAGATTAAAGTTTGTTGTTTTAAAGTGTACTTATGGTTAGGGTTTAAACAAAGCACCTGTTTTTCAAATGTATGAAACACTTACGAGGGAGGCACGGCCTAAAGAGGGTGGTGATCGGGGCTTGGCGGCGTGGCCTAGTGGCTAAGGTCCTCGCCTTGATCCCATATGGCTGCTGGTTCTGATCCCGGCAGCTCCACTTCCTCTCTATCTCTCCCCCCCTCAGTATGTCTGACTTTGTAATAAAAATAAAATGAATCTTTAAAAAAAAAAAAAAAAAAAAAAAAAAAAAGAGGGTGGTGATCAAACCATCACCTTTATCACTGATAAAGACTTGGTTGGAGGATGTGGCTTAGGTGTGGGACAGCAAGAGCCTCTGCATGTGAACCTGAGATTAGACGGAGGAACTCACATAAGCACAGGCACCCAAACACCTTTTCCCTGGTTGGGATGGGCCTGTGGTGGTGTTGGTGGCAGCCCCCAGAAAAACACTAAAGGGTGGGGGAGCAGACCCCTGAGTGAGCATTGTTCTTCCTGTGCACTGAGAGAACCTCGTGCAGGGGTAGACAGAAGTCAGCAGTATTGGGGAAAAGATGCTAATTTTTGTGACCTTGAACTAGGGAAGCATCATACTGGTCACACTAGTGTTTAAGGAAGTGTCCCTGTCGACTTCTGCTCACGGTTCCTCCCCAGCTGGTGTGTGGCAGCTCCATCCTTCTGCTCACTCACACCCAAGATCTGAGTCATCCTCGCCTCCTGCCTTGCAGACCCAGTAGCCAGTCCATCTGCCAGTCTCTGGGTTTGGCCTCTAAAGCAAGCCAGAATCTGTCTGCTTCCAACACGGCTCTGACCACCACGCTGGTGCAAGCCACCACCATCTGTCACCTGGTGTCCGCACAGCGCAGCCCATTGCTGCAGATCATTGTTCCTCTGAGTCTGTCCCATGAGGCACACAGGATGAACCTTTCTATCTTACTATTATTATTAGATTTATTTGTTTTTTTATTGCAAAGTCAGATATGTAGCAAGAGGAGGAGAGACAGAGAGGAAGATCTTACGTCTGATGAATCACTCCCCAAGTGACTGCAACGGCCACTGCTGTGCTAATCTGAAGCCAGGAGCCTGAAGTTTTTCTGGGTCTCCCACACGGGTGCAGGGTCCCAAGGCTTTGGGCTGTCCTTGACTGCTTTCCCAGGCCACAAGCAGGGAGCTGGATGGGAAGTGGGGCCGCCGGGATTAGAACTGGCACCCATATGGGATCCTGGCTTTAGCTGCTAGGCCATGGTGCTAGACCCTGTCTTATTTTTTAAAAGATCTATTTATTTGAAAGACAGAGTTGGGAAGGGGGAAAGAGAAAAGAGAAGAGAAAGAGAGAAAGAGAGAGATCTGCCTTCCATCTGTTGACTCACTTCCTAAGTGGCTGAGGCCAGACCATGGCCAGAAACCAGGAACTCAGTCCAGGTCTCCCATGTCGGGGACAGGAAGCCAAGGACCTGAGCCATCATCACTAGGGAGCTGCATTAGAAGCAGAGTAGCTGGGACTCGAACTGGGACCCACATGAGATGCCAGCGCCACTGGCAGAGGCTTAACTGCTACGCCTCAGTGCCAGACCCAGGATGAGCCTCTTTAAAAACTTTAGTTGGAATGTGTTCCTCCACTGCAGGAGGGCCTGCTTGAGTCCCTGTCCCACTCAGGAGACAGGCTATGTGCCACAGGTGTGCCGTCTGCTCCTCTCAGGACCCGCGTCCTTGACTTTTTCTACTTCCTGCCCTCTGTGTGCGGCCACATTGGCCCCAGCCATTCTTAGAACTCACTAAGTCCACACTTGCCTCTGGGCTTTGCATAGGCTGTTTTGTCTGCCCCCAGCACTGTCTCCCCAGGCACAGTGTGGTAACTTTCCCCATTTGCCAAAATGCTGGCCCTACCCTGGCTCTCCTCATTTCCCCTCACCCCGCTCCACCTTTTACCCACATCACTTCCTGCCCTTGGTATATGGCCCTCCCTCCCACCTTCCACCATAGGTTGCCTGAGGGTTCTGTCTGTTTTCATTGGTTGCTTTATCTCCAGACTCCAGGGCCAGTGCCTGGTACGTAGTAGGCACAGAATGGGCCTAGACAATTACTGGAGACTGTGCTGGGTGCACCTGGGGGAGCAGGAGCGAGGCATGCTCGTTGTTGCCAGGAGGCACAGCCCCTAGAAGATAAGGATAATATCCACTTACGTAGCTTCCTTGGCCCTCTCCTCTTTGCTTCCCTCTCTTCCTCCTCTCACTTTGTCCCCGAGCCAGATGCATCCGCTCCAGCCGCTCAGCATAGTGGCTGCCCAACTCACCTCCCTTTTACAGGTGAGAAGAAAAAGGGTTGAGTGATTGACCCAGGGTCACGCACCTGGTGAATGGTGGCGTTTTAGCCCTGGGTTAGCCCCGGGAGCCTGCGCACTCAGCCTTTGCACCTGCCTGCCTGCCTGATTCAAACCTGAATCACATTAAGAGCCATCAGGACCAGCCTGGGGCCCTGCAGGAGAGTTAAGTGTGGTTAATGGGGTGCTCTGTGGTTCCGGTGTTCTGGGAAGCCTGCCGTGTGGCCCGGCTCTTGTGTTCAGTGAAGACTCCCTTGTTAAGTGGCATGATGCCCCCCCCCCCCATTAGCTTGCTTTTTGGGTTAACTCTAATACAGCTCTCAAAAGTGAAGCTGTGTTAGTGTTCCTGTATCTCTGCCCCCATTTCTAGGCCAGGGAAGCCAATTTTTTGCTATTAGTAACATTCAAAATGATTGGGCTCCAGTGGTTACTGAGAATTCCAGAAAGAGATGGTTTAGCGGAACCTCTGAATGCACCTTTATCTTTGGAAAAGCATTTTTGGGAAGTTGTGTTTATAGCTGTTAACACGTGTGTGGTGTACACGGCTGCTGGGAACTGCTGCTGCTGCTTTCTGACTGCAGAAGTAGAAGCTTTCATGTTATTTTTTTTCTTCAAGTAAAAAAAATGCATCCAAATTCATGTTGCCAAACAAACAGCACAACACAGAGATCTGTTCCAAGGACAGACGTTGCCTTTACACACCCACAGACTTGGAGAGATGCGGGAGTGAGGGGGCGATGCTGGGAACCAGAGTGGGGGTCTCTGTTTCAGGGGCTCCTGTTCACTTTAGCTGAGCCCCCCAGGAAACACCTGTTGAGGGTTGAATTAAAAAAAAAAATCTTTGTTTGAAAGGTAGAGTGGTAGAGAGGGGGAATGATTGATCTTTCCTCTGCTGGATCCCATCCCCCAGTGGCTGCAACAAATGAGGCTAGGCTGGGCTGAAGGCAAGAGCCTGAACTTCATGCGTGTTTGCCACCTGTGTGCAGGGGCCCAAGCACTTGGTGCCTTCCCAGGGAGTTGGAAGTGGAGCAGCCGGGGACTGGAAGGGGTACTGTTTATTAACCCACTGTGCCACAGCGCTGGCCCTGATTGGAAAACATTTTGTTATACAGACTCATTGGGCTCCATTCCCTTGAGCAATCAGGAGCCCCAAGCCCGTTGGCAGAGAGGCAAGCCTCAACTGTACCTCTCCGTGGGAAACAGGCACTTTCAAGTCCCTCCCTGCGGCTCCAAGGGGCAGAGACCTCCTACTGGAGACATCTTGCTGTGGGCTGCGTGGGGTCTAGGCCAGCCTCTCCCACCGGGGTGGACGCTGCTGTTTTCCTACTCAGGTCCCTTCTCCCCAGCTCCTTCAGACACAGGCCTACTTCTCTTGGTCTCACACATGGAGGTGGCCATGGGACCCTGTCGGGGTCTTCCGTCCCGCAGAATTCACCCGACACTCCAGGTTCTATATCTTGAGGCACTTTATTCTTCCAACCAGTCCGTTTCCCAGCCGGTCGACTCGACTTCTCCCTTTTCCTCCCGTTTGTCTCTGCTTCATTCCCCAACCTCCTCGTCACCCCTAGTCTTCTGTCCGTCCGTCCGTCCCAGTAGTACCCTGTCCTCTGTCTCCGTCTTCCTGTCCTGGCCTGCTTCTTTCTGAAACCCCCACCGCTAAATACAATCCTAGTCCAATCAGCTTAAAGGTCACCGTTGCACGTGGCAGGCACGCCAATCATAGCTCTGATCACGTGTAGCACACGCGCTAAGCATGCAGCTACGGGCCAATCAGAAGGCACTTCCTGACACCTGTGTACCCCCAAGCTCTGGGGGGAGGAGAGGTCTCAGCGCCATCTTAGGGCACACGTGCAGTGCTCCCAACAGGACCCTCTCCTGGCAGGTGATGGTTCCAAGTTGTCGACACGAGTGGGGTTTCCAGGGCATCTCCTGTGGCGTGACCGAGGGTGGATGCTGTGACTTGGGGGTGCGGCAGCAGCAGGGCTGCTTCGGCTGATAATTACATGCAGAACTGGTATAGCTGCGACACCCTTTTCTAAATCTTTTATGAACTCGTCTAGTCCTCTCAGTAATGCGACACTGTGCAGAGGATGAGAAACGATGACTGTGCCCCATTCAGGGCCACACCCAGGGTGTCAGAGCATCTGTCACCTCTCACAGAGGTGCGAGGTCCCATCCCAGAGGGAGGGAACCTTGAAGAGCCTGGAGCATCTGCAAGTACCCTGGGCTGCTGAGTCTCGAGTCCTTGTTATTTGAGGCAAATGAGTCTCTTGCTTGTTGGTAGGGGACGAATGTGGGAGCACTCTGTATCATGGACCTTGTGCTCCCTCTGGGTCTTTGCATCTGTGACATGGGGGAGAATAGAGCACCCACTTAGAGGCTTTTTTTTTTTTTTTTTTTGATTATTAGGAAAGTGCCTGACATGCGCCCAGTCCTCTGCTGGGCCACGCCACCTGCAGGCCATTCAGCTCCTGTTGCTATCCTCTGTGTCTGGCTCAGTGAGCAGAAAGGACCTCAGAGTGAGGGACAGGATGTTGGGAGAGCATCGAGGGGGAAGGACTGGGACCACCTTGCCCCTGGGCACCTTCATGCCCTTTCTTCACTTAATCATCCAGTCCCTGCCAGCTGTGCCTCCAGGCATGTATCTAGGTGGAGCTCTGCCTTCTGAGCCCTTGGCCCTGCCCGAGGCTTGTCCCCAGGGAGGCTGTTCAGGTCCACACCTGGATGGATGTGGGAGCAGTGCAAGTGCCTGGCGTGCTAAGCAGCTAGCTGCCTCTGGAGAGCGAGCGAGATGGCAGCCAGTAAGAGTGGATAGGCATTGGCTGGCATTTTCCATTTGTGTCTCACGTGGCCATTTGGATGTGTCATCGAGAGAACAGATGCTGTAATTGAATAATCCAACATGGGAGAAGTTAGCGCCATCAGGAGTAGGGATGCTCTCAGATGGTGACTGGCATGAGTAGGTGCCCAGGGAACACTGGCATAAGGAATGAACGAAAGGAAATCGGCGTTTGCCGGGCAGTTGTCGATATCAACGGGCCTGGCTTTCACTCCCCAGTGGTGTGGTGTCTGAGAAGTCTCTCCCTACCGACTGAGGGAAGTGTGCATTTTTTAGCTACTTTTGTTCTGACTGATACACTTGGCTGCCTAACGAAAAGCCAGGGAAGAACGGAGATGCTCTAGTGTCCTTCAACATGCTTGCCATTCCTCTGGCTTTGCGCAATCATGAGCTGGTTGTTTCGGGTTCAGGGAGAGGTCAGAACTTGGGCTGCAGGAAGGAGGTTCCCCTTGGTTTATGCTAGGGGAACTTTTTCCTTCTTGTGTTTATTTTACGCAGAGGCTTCTGTTTTTCTCCCTAAGCTGAAATCTGGCACTTGTTGGAGAAAGTTCTCAGCTTGTGCATGCCACGTGCAAGAGTGTGTGTGTGTGTGTGTGTGTGTGTGTGAAGAGCTTGTTTTTGGTTTTAGCTTTGGTTGTAATGATTTTTTCCCCTGCCTATAAATTGAGAACTGGTTTTCTGCTGTTTGTACCAGCAGCTCTGAAATGGGTGCTCAAAGTTCAGTTTCAGTTTTAGAGGTGGTTGAAACTCCTCTTCTTTGGCCTTCTCAGGCTACCCCTGGCTTGCTCCCTCCTGTTCACGTGGGACAGGAGCTTTTATCCCTGTCCCTTCGCCCTCATTGTGTTTTTCATGTGTGTTCAACCCCATGGGTCCTCTTTGACCTTGTGGGTAATTTTGGGTGTAAAGGGGGTGCAGAAGGCCCCTTGAGCCCTGGCTTTGTCACAGCCCTTCCAGCTTAGTGCACAGAGGGGAAGGGGCTGATGTGTGTGTGGAGGACACAGAAGGGTCATGGCTGTAAGGTCAGCCCTAGCTGGTCACATGTCTCTCTGGGCATTTGCGGATCCTACAGCTCTCGGGTCTTCAGATCGTTATCCTGTAGAGCAGAGGGTGAAGAGGGAGGCCTGGCAGGCAGCCCCAGCTGGCATTTTCTAAGGGGATGTGGGAAGGAGGCTCTCCCAGCTCAGCAGGGTTCAGATTTGCTTTCCCTGGTTGCTTGGCTCACTGGTCCTCTCTGCTGCTGTCCTGAGCCTCATGGAGGTGGGGTGGGAGGGGCCCCTCTCCTGGGAGGAGTCCATCTCAGGGCCTATGCTTCTCCAGCCGCTTTCCCCTGGAGCTGCGCTTTCCCCTGGAGCTGCAGGAACAGTAGAGGGGGAGTACCATCAGCTTTCCCCTTTGACACAGTTTGCATTTACATGTTCTGGAAACATCTGTAAGTCTTTTCCTGTTTGTAAGTCCTATGTCTTCTGTTAGACTTAAAAACTTGCATTTTTTTAAAAAAAAAGATTTATTTTTGTTGAAAAGACAGAACTAGAGGAAAGACAGAGACAGATTTTTCATTTGCCGGTTCACTTCTCAAATGGCTGCAGTGTGTGGAGCTGGGCTGGTTTGACACTGGGAACTGGGAGCTTCTTCTGGGTCTCCCCTGTGGGTGCAGGGTCCCAAGGACTTGAGCCAACCTCTTCTGTTTTCCCAGGCTGTAAGCAGGGAGCTGGATGGGAAGTCAAGCAGCTGGGGCTTGAACTGGAGCCCATAGGGGATGTTGGCATTGCAGGCAGAGGATTAGCTTGCTACGACATGACACTGGTCCCTAGACTTAAACATTTTTTTAGAGTAAATGTCTTTCTTGGCTGCTGTGATGGGTGTGCACAGTACTCATGTAAATATCACTGTCACGCAGGACCCTCACGCAGGATTGCTTGGGAGCCAAGCCCCATTCTCAGAACCTTGGTGCATGCCGGGTCACTGCACCTGCTGTGGTGAGAGACTGAAGGGAGACTGAGGCTGAATAGCACACTCCCATTTTTGCCAGTTAAAGAGGCTGGGATTTGCAGGCAGGCAGTTGATTTATAGAATTGTAGCATTTAACCGCTTAACCTTTGTGTTCCTGGGTTGGATAGGGAGATCATTCCTCATTTACTTTCCCAAAATGAAAAATCTCTCTGGAAAAAAAGAATTCAGAAGCAGTAAGTACAACAGGAGGCACACAAAGCAGAAAGCAAGAACCCTCCTGCTTGCCCAGTGTTCTGGGGTAGAACAGCCTGTTCACAGGGCTCCTCAGTGGCTCTCCACGTGTGTTACTTGTGTGGTTTCTGCATCCTTTGTACACACCATTACCCCAACACCCCCCAACACCCTTCCCCCACCATCCCACAGGTGCATGATGCAAGCTCAGTTTTCCCGTTACATGTTCCATGGAAGAGCCTGCACACAGTCCACTGTATAGCCAACCTCCTGGAGAGCTGGTCCGGTGCTGGTTTTTAGGAGTGCTCCAGCCATGTCGTTGACAGGTGGTCTTCCACATAGACATGGTGCCTTCCAGGTTTACAGCAAAAAAGGGAATTGACTTTGGTGAAGGCAGAACAATGCAAATCTCCAGTTTCAGTTCAGAAAATCTGCAATTTGTGGGGATATAGAAAAGAAGGAAGTCGAATAAGCTCCTGCCCCTCCAGCCCCCTCCTCCTTTCTGTGCTGAGAGAAGGGATTAGAAGGTGTCCTGGATAGGAGTCCCTTTCCGGTGATAAAACCAGCTGCCTCCCTTCCCCCCACCCCCCCAGGGCTGGAGCAGAGACTCGCCTGCAGGAGACAGACTTTGCAGACAATGGGGGGAAGGAAAGGAAAGCAATGAGCCTGCCAATGGTGTGGATGACTTCCTCAATGCCCAACTCCCAGCTTGTGCAAATCCCCACTTGGAGGTCCCCTGGTAGGATGTGCCTGTAGGATGTGCTTTCACTCTTGACTTCCCATGGTTCAGGAAAGAAAGTTGCAGGCTGCTGGGAAGCGCTCCCGCTGTAAGTTCATAGGGAAGTGTATGAGAGAAGGGGAACCTTACCCTAGGAAGCCGCTCTCTTTTTCTGGATTTGACTCAGCTGGGCAGTGGCAAAGATGGAAGCCGTAGCTCTACACCCAGAGGCAGAGCACAGGAAAATGACATCGGAACAGCCGCGGTACACTGAGGCATCCCTGTGGTGTGCATTCATGTGTTTCTCAGAAGAGAGTCTTCAGCTGGCGTTCTCAAGTCTGGCCCAACAAGTGTGTGGCTCTTCTAGTGTCCCATCTCGATAGGCCCGGCATTAGAGGCATAGGAGAGGCCTGGAAGAACAGGTAGCCTGCGTGGAGGGGGGTTAGGAGAAACTGAAAAAGGAGAAGTGGGTGCTCAGACATGCCTGCAGTGCCCAGGGAGCCTTGCAGGCAGAGTTTCTAACATGCATGCAGGAAGCCTGATGCTCAGTAGGCCTGGAAAGTGTTAATCCAGCACAGTGTGGACAGTCTGTTAACAACGTGGCTGGACATCCTCAGCGGTCAGAGTGATGGAATTAAACCCTGAGCATGCCACGGAAGACCAAGCAGGTTGATACATGCACATCTCCATGGTCTTTTATCTCTCAGCTAAGATAGCTGCATCTAGATTGATTGATTATCCACTGAATGGCGTGAACATTGAATACTTTTTATTATTTTATTTATTTGGAGAGAGAGAGAGGGAGAGAGATCCTATCTGTGCTAGCTCGTCGCCTCAAAGTTTTGCAACAGGCTAAAGCTGGGAGCTAGGAACTGGGAAATGAATCCTGGGTCTCCCAGGTGGGTGGCAGGGCCCCAGTCATCTGAGCCATCCCTTCCTGCTCCCCAGGGTCTGTACCTACAGGAAGGTGGAATTGGCAGTGGAGTGTGGGCTCTATCCTGGGCATTCTTGTATGCGACGCAGTCATCCCAAGCTGTGTCCTAACCACTGCACCACACACCTGCCCCCGAAGGAACATTTTTACTTTATTTATTTATTTCGATTAAAAAAATTATGTGTTATTTTTTACTTGAAAGAGAGGGAGAGACACCCATCTGCTGGTTCACTCCCCAAATGGCTGTGACAGCCAGGTCTCTCACTTGGGCTCTCTCTTGCTGCTTTCTCAGACTATTAGCAGGGAACTGGATGCCAAGTGGAACAGCCAAAACTTGAGGCGGTGCCCATATGGGATGCCAACTTGGCAGATAGTGGGTTAGCCAGGTATGCTGCAATGCTGGCCACCGGAGTTTAGGTTCCTCACCGAAAGTTACTGCTGTGTCACGAATGAGGCTTGGTCACAACTGTGAATGAAAACCATTCCTCGAATCATCCTAAACTGCAATGCACGAAGCCCTGTTTACCTACTCCATCCCTCAGTGACCTTCCCAGAGCCATTTCTCCTCCAGGGCTGAAGTAGGTGTGCTATCTCTGGTTGGAGCCAGAGATAAGACAGTGGACTAGGAGGGATGGATGAATCCATATTCTTAGCTGTTCAAGCAGTGGCTCTTGGGTCTGGCATTCAGGGCATGCAGAATGGGCTTAAGTCTGTGCAGGCGCACTGCAGGGTGTGGGTGAGGAGCCAGCACTATTTCAGTTACTTTGGTTTTACGGCCTCCTCCTGCTCTGCAAGTGTGGTCTCAGTGCCGTGAGTCACCTTCTTATCTGATGGTGGCTCCCAGCTCGCCTTGGATTCTTTTGCTTTTGTTGGGGATCTGATATGGAATGTGGATCTGCCATGGCCCACGGCATTTATTCTTTGGATTATTCTATGTGAAAAATTTCTTTATTAAACTCTTGGATTATACTTCATTATCTCCTGGCAGTTTAGCAGCAGCAGCAGCATTGGTGATTCCTATTGAGAGGGGCAGAGCTATTTTTATATTTTTCAATCACTAGTGGCTTTGACATTTTGAGCTATCAAGGGAAATCTGGTAATTTAATGTTACAGAATCCTTTTTTTTTTTTAAATTAAAGATTCGCTTATTTATGTGAAAAAGTTACCGGGGAGTGGGAAGGGTAGAGAAAAGAGAACAGAGGAGAAAGGAGAGAGAGAGAGAGAGAGAGAGAGAGAGAGAGAGAGAGAGAGAGAGAAAGAGAGAGAGGAGACGAGACATGGAGAAAGATTGATTCTTCTATCCACTGGTCCATGCTGAGATGGCTGTTATGGCCAGCACTGGACCAGACCAAAGCCAGGAACCAGGAGCCTTATCTGGGTCTCCCATGTGGGTGCAGGGGCCCAAGCACACTTGAGCCTTCTGCTGCTGCTTTTCCCACATGGAATGCTGGTGTTGCAGCCGGGACTTAACCCATCTTTAGCTGGTCTGAACGTCACTTGATTGTGTGCTTGCTAGGAAGTGTTTTATTACCTGTTTTCTGGGGTGGTGGTGGAGAGTCTTGGTTTTTCTGAGACTGTATGATTCCTGGTTCCCTAGAACCACAGGCAAATTAAGAGAAGGGTTAGAGGTCATCTTGTTCACTCTTTCCGGTGCTGCTAAGCTTGGACAAGGTGTGGATGGGTAGAGTCGCTCCTAGTAACACTGACCGCTGATGGACTTCTTGCTTTGACATGTGTCTGACTCCTACCCCTTGTGTCTGCGCTTAGACTTGGGAAGACCTTTCAATGATCCTACAACTACTCTAATAGAGATAGCACGGTCTCATTCCCACCTGTAGGTGAGAAGATGCAGGGAGTCCAGAAACATCTCATTCAGGAACTGTAATCTGTTTATCTTGACTTTTTCTGTTTTAGGATTCCAAATATATCAGTCATTACCACTTTTTGTATGCAGTATGATTTGGGGTGCCATACAAATGAATATTTATTTAGTTTTTTAAGATGTACTTACTTGGAAGGCAAAGCAACACACAGAGAGATATAGAGAAATACCTCCCATTCACTCTTTAAATGGTTGCAACAGCTAGGCCTGGGCTGGGACAAAGCCAGGAGCTAATAATTCTGTCCTGGTCTGCCAGGTGGGCGGCAGGAGCCCAAACCCTTGGCCATCTTCTGCTGCCTTCCTGGACACATTTGTAGGAAGTTGGATTGGAAATGGAGCATACGGGACTTGAACTGGGAATCTGGGATGCTGGTGTCAGAAGCAGCTGTTTAACCTGCACACTGGTCCCCAGTCGGAATGACTATTTAACAGTCATCTATTTTGATACATATTTGTAAGAAACCAGAAAGCAATGAATCTTGTCATTCATCTCAGCAAAAAGAAAATTGCGTAGGTCAATTTAAAGAAAGAAAATAGATGATTGTACGTGTGGATGGTTTGTGGCTAAGACAAAATGACAGTGATGGTAATTAATGTTGGAAGTAATTTCCGTCACGTGTTGTTATTGCCAGCCGATGGTTGGCGGCTTCTATGGGTCAGAAAGTTCTGCAACATAGTGGCTTCCCTGTCTCTGCCTTGTGCCTGCACACATCTCTGCCATTGCCTCCTGTGTGTTCTCCAGGCCGCTCACCCCGCCCTGTGCTGTGGGTCTGCCTGCCCCGCTGCAGCCCACTGCCCACTGGCTGTGTCTCTTCTGAGCTGTGGACATTCCACACTAGGGCAGAGGTGTCACTTGGAGGGGGATGCACTTCCTCCACAGGTGCTGCAGGGCAGGCCAGCCTCTCATCCATTTTCCTACCCCCCATCCTGTTCTTGAGAAGTTCCCCTCAAGTTTTCTCAGTTTATAAGATGGGAAGAGATGAGCATAAGAGCTCAACTTAAGAGCTCTGCCCAGACTCAAGTTATGCTGCCTTTGCTGCTAGTGGGTCTTGCTGCTGGATTTTGGCTTTCTGACTGAGTCAGTAAACCGTAACTTGAATGTTTTAAGATTGAGGGCTTTTGGCCTCATAGTGAAAGAACGCCTTCCCAATTTCTTTGATCATTTTTTTCCCTTTCAAATTAGAAAAAAAAATTACCATCTTTTCACTTTCAAGTTCGGTTTCTTTCTTCTCCTTTTTTCTGGGTACTATTTAAAGTCATTGTTTTAAAACCTTTTTATGTACATGTGATATGAAAGTGAATCCATGAGCTGAAAGTGTCTCAAAGGTTTTTCATGCATCTTTGGTTGATCCATTTACTTTGCCAATTCTTGCAGCATTTTCTGTATTATACTTAAATCATATTAAGTTCCTTTAAACCATTGATGAAGAAAATACTAAATTTTAGAAACAAGGTATTTAAGGTACCTTAATTTTAGGGCCTTACATGTCATATATGTTTTCTGTTTTTATTATTATCAGTAGTAGTATTTTAGATCTATTTATTTTTATTGGGAGGGCAGGCAGATTTATAGAGAGAAGGAGTGACAGAGAGATCTTCCATCCGCTGATTCACTCTCCAAGTGGCTGCAATGACCGCAGCTGAGCCAATCTGAAGCCAGGAGTCAGGAGCTTCTTCGGTGCCTCTCATGTGGGTGCAGAGTCCCAAGCTTTGGGCCATCCTCTACTGCTTTCCCAGGCTATACGCAGGAAGCTGGAAGGGAAGTGGAGCAGCTGGGATACAAACTGGGATACATATGGGTCAGGTATTTGCAAGATGAGGATTCAGCCATTGAGCTATTATGCTGGGTGCTATTTTCTTTTTTATTTAAAAAATTTATTAGTATGAAGATAGCAGATTTCATGCATCTGTGTTCTTAATGTGTTTTTACAGCAGTAATTATTTCAACCATCTTTAGTACAAGCATGTTGCACATTGGACTGATGTATGTCTGCGTATGTTCAGAGCCTTTTACTTGAGAAAGAGCATGTAGATCATGGTTGAGTTCCTAATGATGTAGCCTGGGAATCAAATGAAGATACCATGTTTAGATTCCAGGCAGCTATCCATCACCTGACTTGGTTTGGATGGTGGTAAAGGATCTCCTTCTGCCTGCTCCATGAACGTGGGCAAGGCATGAGCTTTTCTGTGCCTCTGTGTAATGAGGCCATTTCTCCTTGGGACTGGGAGGGCCATTCGTAAAAGTGGTGTGAACGAAATCACATGCCAGACCAGTGCAGTGTGAGCGAATGCAAGGTGCATCGTGGAGACGGACTCTTATTCCTGAGACTGTTGTAGGATGTTGTTGTAGGGAGACTGTTGGTGAGCTGTGCGAAACATGACAGCAAGCTTGTTTCTTGTCTCACACAAAAGAAGTGGACCAACTCGAGTTTGCAAAGCAAGATTTATTTAAGAAGAGGGAAAGTGGCTCCTGCCCCAGTGGCAGGAGGGGTTTCCAAGGGAAGAAAGACCCGAGGACAAGATGGAGATGGGGTCTTTTGTGCACCGTCTCAGGGAGGGGGTTCACATGAGTCATCCAAGGGCAGAAAGAAAAAAAAGACTTATTCGCGATGGGGAATAATTTCTGCCGCTTTGCCCCAAAGCAAAAGGTGAGACCAGTAGCTTCCTCCCCCCATCCTGAAGATAAACTGAGGCACCACTTCTTTGACTGTGACCAAAGTGGGCCAGTCTCCTTGCTAAGGGGCGGGGATTGGTATGTTGATTCTTTGTTCCCTCTTTGGAAAGAGTAGGGGAATGGGGAAACTCCGTTTTCTTAAGAAACACAATTAACATCTTCAAGGAAACTTTGCCCATCTACCTCCTGTAAGACCAGTGTTTGATCCTCATGTTTGATGTTTTCGGAAATGTAGAATGTTACAGTTTTTGGGTGTTTTTGAGGATTCTTGAGCATTTGCTGCAGTGGTCAGTGAGCACAGGCGATGTCACCAGATTCAGCCTGTGAGTCAGTGCTTCCGGCGAGGAGGCTTCGCCTGTGTATTTTCTGCATGTTTTTGTGCATGAAGCTCAGAGAGGAATGGGGGCAGCTGTTGATGCTGTGGCTGGGCTTTCTTTGCCGATGGTACAGCTAGTGAGGATGTCTCAAACATGACATTAGCTGCAAGAGGGGGAACATACAGTTGAGAACCAGTAATTCTATATTTCAAAATATCTAGGAGAGAAAGAAAGAAATGCGGGGGCTGGTGTTGTGGCAAAGCAGGGAAGATCACTGCCTGTGACATTGGCATTCGATAAGGGCACCGGTTTGAGTCTCAGCTGCTCTACTTATGCTCTGCTTTCCCGCTAATGTGCCTGGGGAAGCAGCAGAAGATAGTTCAAGTGCTTGGATCCCTGCACCCATGTGAGAGATAGGGAATAAACTCCTGGCTCCTGCTTCCCCTGCCTGGTCCAGCCCTGGCTGTTGCCGTTATTTGGGGGAGTGAACCAGTGGATAGAAGATCTCTTTTTGTCTCTACCTTTCTTTCTGTAACTAAGTAGTGCCCATCAAATAATTAGTGTAAATCTCTATTAAAAGGAGAAATGATAAATATTCATGATGATGGATATGCCAGTTGCTCTGATTTGATCATGAAACAGTATATACATGTATCAAAATATCAGGTTATACCCAGTAAGTAGGTACAGTTGCTATGTAGGGGTGAAACATTAGCAACAACAGAAATAGTTGAGGAGTATTGAGTGTTGGGGCTTTGTGGAGAGCTAACAGCTCAGTTCCAGCTTTGGAGCATGTTTCCTAAGGGTATTTGCTCGGGGAGAGCCTGTCCTTAGCTGCTGCAATGCGCTCTCAGGGGTTACTGCTTCCTGCTGCATTCCTCTGCCATTCCAGTCCATCTGCCATGGCTCTTGCAGTCTCACTCCCCTAGTTACAACCCAAGTTCTTGTTCAAGGTGTACAGAAGTCTGGTTTTCTGTTTGAGAGCAGATGTCTGAGCCGTTTATGCAATTTTGTTCGCCCTCCTTGGCTAAGCTTCCTAATGCCCTGGTCATCCAGTTTCCATCAGGGGTCCCCCTTGTTCGTGAAACTCTTGTGGTGTATCTCCTTACCTCCTGTTGCATCTATCTGAGAACCACCCAAAGGGAAGCTTTTGGTGCCTTGACTTGCCTTTGAATCCCACCTGTTCACTTGAGCAGTGGTCATGGTGGGTTAGTTTGCGTTCTCATGATTGTGGCAGCGGATTCGTAACTCCCAGGAGACAGCGTAGCCGGAGCACCTGACACAGGCCTGTTGTTGGGACCTTCTCATCAGACCTGGGTGTGACGATGTTCTCAACAGGCCTAGGGCGTTTTCTTTGTTTTGTTTCCCTCCTGGTAGTTTCTCATTCACTGTTACATTATGCTGTGTTAGTAAATTATCATCTTATACAAGATGATAGCACCTTGTCTTATTTTTAGTAGCATTTAACTTTGTACCTAACTCAATGTTTTGCTGCTAGCCCTACAGTCGGATCGATGTGGAACTGCTGTGGGTAAAGGGTGAAGTCGGGGAGCGCGTGTGTTCAAAGGGCCCCTTCTTCCCCTCCTGCATCCTTGTGTCGCTGTCTTCCTCCCCATCTTCTAGCTTCCATTTTTATTTCCTTTAATGTTGAAAAAAGTGCCCGGTTCACTTCAAAGACTTGACTTCAAAGCCCCTCAGCCCACAGATACTTGCCACTGAAGCCAATAGGAGTTGGCGTCAGTGGAAGACCCTGTGGCGCTTGCATTGAAGGATTTTTCACAACTTCTATTTTTGTAATCCCTTTAATGGGGAAGGGGGAAAAGCCATGGAAACATCTGCTTCTAAGCCAGTGCACTTCCAGAAAACTCTCAAGATAGCCTTAAAAAAAAAATCTTATCATTGGTAAAAAAGAACACGCCTTTTTTTCTTGAAAAAAATACTTTCTCAATTTTGTTCTAGTTATAAGAGCGTAGGACAGAAATACAGCCTTAACCTTGTGTTCAGTGTTTCCCAAGAAGGCGAAGTGGGGTTGCATGTTGTGTAGCCAACAGCAAGGCTTGGGCCTGGTCTGTCCTCATGGTCTACTTGCCCTTGAGGCGTGGGCGTGGACTGCAAGATGAGAGGGAACTGGAAGATCAAAGTCCTCCTCCCTGGGCTTTGGGATGCTCCTTGTTTTGTGACATTTTTTGAGGCTCAGAGAGAATGACTCTTTGAGGAATAACAAATGGAACCCTTCCCCTCTTATGGGAACCCCAGCATGTGCTTACCAAAGGTCTACTCCGTGTCCCAGCCCAGTGCCAGCCCCTCCCACTGCCTGGCGAAGCCCGCTACACTCTTCAACATCTGACATTTTGCTTCTTGTCATACATACCCACTCTGCTCCATCCCATGCCTTGGGCACACATCCTTCTAACCTAAAGACGTCTTCCTTTGCTCCCAAACCTTGATCTCCTAGGGGATGATGAAACCTTGGTCTCTCTCCAATACCTGGGCATGGAGCTTTCGATTTTTCCCTTTCTGGAGCTTTCTATTTTTCCCTTTGTTTTCCAAGTATTTCTCACTTATGAACAAATGCTGGAATTGTCTTATTCTATTCTAATAGTTTTCATTTCCATAGTTCTTATTGCAGCTGAGTGAATGACGAAGCAGGTGGCATAGGTATAGAGACCAAGATGGAAAACCATCAGGAATTTTTTTTAAAGATTTATTTTTAATTCTTTTTTATTGGAAAATCAGATATACAAAGAGGAGGAGAGACAGACAGAAAGATTTTCTGTCCGATGATTCACTCCCCAGGTAAGCGCAAGGGCTGGTGCTTGCTGATCCAGAGCCAGGATCCAGGAACCTCTTCTAGGTCTCCCACACGGATACAGAGTCCCAAGGCTTTGGGCTGTCCTCGACTGCTTTCCCAGGCTACAAGCAGGGAGCTGGATGGGAAGTGGAGCTGCCGGGATTACACCGGTGCGCCCATATGGGATCCCGGCACATTCAAGGCCAGGACTTTAGCCGCCAGGCCATGACGCTCATCCTGTCTGAACCAATTTCATCAATTTTACAAATAAATTACATCTATCTTTATAGAATTGACTCATCTCTTGTTTAAAACGTTCCCTGGGCCCGGCACAGTAGCCTAGTGTTCACTGAACACTGAACAAGGTGAGGCTAAAGTCCTCACCTTGCATGCACCGGGATCCCATATGGGTGCTGGTTGTAATCCAGGAGGCACCAGGAAGGCTGGATAGGAGATCATTGCTCTAGTATAGGAGCAAGGCGACAAGGGTGTAGGCCCCACTGATAGCTTGCCACCTGTTTTCTACACAACCCTTGAGCTAAGGATACTTTTACATTTTTTGAATAGTTGAAAAAGCGGGAAGAATAGATTCTGGGGAATTCCAGTATCACCATCTGTAACTAAACTTTTATTGGCACATGGCTATGCTCATTCATTTATTTACTGTCTGGGCTACCTTCCTATCATCGTGCCAGCCTCAAGCCATTTGTGCAGGAGAAAGGGTAGGGCCTGCACAGTTGAGTGTGTTTACCAATAGCCCCTTTACTGAAGAAGTAGGCTGGCCTCTGGTGTGGTACTAGCAGGGAGAGGGAGGGCGTGAGCCAGGGGCAGGATGGGAGGAGCTGCCAGGTTAACAGAAGCAGCAGCATCCGGGGAACTTTCCCAGGGAGCTTCTCCTTCGTTGTAACCATGTCTCAGCGGCAGTGCCCTGCGTGTGGGCCTTCTCAGGGCAGGGGAGTGCAAAAAGACAGAGGAGGATCTTGCTTTCCTGAGCTGGCCAACCCGTGCCACATGGCTGGCGCCAGGGCCACTGGGAGTGTCTTGGCTGGACAGTTTGCTGCCTGCTGATGATGTGGGACAAGACTGGGATGAGTGTCCAGTCCAGGGGCCCACGCCTAACGCTGGATGGGGCTTCTCGGGGGCCAGCAATATTCTGTGGGTTCAACAGGAGTAAGGCCCTGGGGTGCTGGCTAGCTGCCTTCCACATGACTTCCCAAGGCTGTGTGTGTGTGTGTCCTAAGAGTTGGAGCGCTTTGTTTCCGGCTGGTCTTGATGCCGCTTTTCTCAGCCGTTGAGGATGAGAGGGAACCAATGACTCCTTTATCCCTGGGAGGTTAGTGTATCTGCTGTCTGTGCCTGCCCTGGCGGGGGAGGATGCCCGCTACAAAGAGGAAGCCAGGGGTGAAAAGAGAGGACACACAGCCCCTGGGGGCAGCTCCCCAACTGGGAAAGGCATGACAGGTCACCCAGTGCTGGGGAGTTGAACGGCCTCTCTGATGCTGGGAGTGAGTCAGAGGGAGGGTGCCCGGCAGCCCAGGACGGAGTCTGGGGACTTCAGATCTCCTCCTGCTTTTGGGAACATGGAGCCCTGTTGTTTTAGAGGTTTTAGCAGGCCTCTGGTGAAAGGCCAGACGTCCAAGGCAGATGTTGGTGTTGGAGCTTGGGTGTAATCTCAGTCCTTTTACTGTGATTACTGCTAAACGGGTGGTAACATTTCAGGTGCATGCCATGTGCTAGGCTCTGCCAGATGTGTTCTAGGCAGTGTTCATCTTCGAGGCAGCCTGGGAAGTGGTTATTGTCACTGTCTTACAGATGATGAGGCTGGTCCACTTGTTTGTGGCTCAACAACGAGTAATGGTAACTGGACCATTCCTAACCACTCTAACTCCAGGGCTGGTGGGCTTACTCCCCAAATGGCTGTGAGGGCTGGGTCAAGCTGGAGCCAAGATTCGGGAGCTTCTTCTGGGTCTTCCTTGTGGGTGTAGGGTCCCAAGGCTTTGGACCATCCTCCTGTGCTTTGCTAGGCCACCAGCAGGGAACTAGATGGGAAGTGGAGTAGCCGGGACTCAAGTTGGTGTCCACAAGGGATGCAGTACAGGCTTAATGCCAGCCTGAAGAGCCTGTGTTCTTACAGAAAGGTACACATCAAAGCATTCAGAATGACTTCCTAACTCTATTTCCAAGCAGTGTACAGTCTGCTGTGGTTTTCCTTTCATTCATTGAACGTGTGTTATGTGTCTGAAAGAGGTCAGGATGGCCCAGGGTTAGGAGGGGAACAGGTTGAACGCTATCTTGGCTTTGACCAAGTCAAAGAGAATGCCCAAAGACCAGCCAATCTAGGGATGCTTGTCTAGGCTCCAGTCCTGAGGTCCCCTTCCTGGATGGCTGCACCTGACCCCACCCTAGGCAGAGCTGGTTTTTTCCACCTCTGAGTTTCCCTGGGACCTTCTGTTATGTCTTTAGCATTTACTGTGTGTTATGTCCCCCTTGTATCCTAGGGCGAAGTGCATGTGCTGTATATCTGGGTATTTCTATTTCGTTAGCTCAGGGCCTATTGGGCACATTCAGTAGTTAGTGGACGAATGAATGAGAACACGAATAAACATAGACCTGGATCACCCTCGAGTCTCAAACCTTATTATTTTGCCAGTCACTTTAGGAG
This sequence comes from Ochotona princeps, assembly GCF_030435755.1. NCBI lineage: Eukaryota > Metazoa > Chordata > Mammalia > Lagomorpha > Ochotonidae > Ochotona > Ochotona princeps. Next base: position 14,140,519 of record NC_080835.1, on the reverse strand, counting down.
CTTGTTCAAGAGTCAGACTGCTTCATGACCAACCACCCCAGAACCTCAGTGTTCCAGCCCGGCTGTTTCTGATTCTTGCAGCAGCTCTGGCACAGGTGCCCAGGATTCTGGAATAAAGACAGGGATGGAGCATTAAAAATAGCCCTGCAGTCACTGGCTTGTGCCCCAGCTAAGGCCCCTTTTGCTGGCGACAGGTCCGGATGTGGGTCAGTCCTCAACCCCGGGGAAATGAACAGCATCTTCCCCGTGGTGCTCAGAACACTCTGAGTCAGTGGAATGTGCCGGCCAGGCCTGCAGGAGGGAACTTCCACTTCTTTTTTAAACTTTGGTGGGAACCATGCTGGCAGGGCTAACTGGGAGGGAGCAGCAGAAACTCCACACGGGCCTTGTGGGCTTGGCGGACGTTGCAGGAGCCCGGCTGGGTGCCCAGCGCCGTAGCTGTATCTGCCCTCTTCCTCTTGAAATAGTCATGACCCCGGCTGCCTTGTGTGTTGGTCCCTGGCCACAAATGCATGGCTCTTGTTCAAGGAGGCCTCCTGGGATGTTAAAAAGAGAGGATTTGGCCGGCTGTGGCCAGGGCTTCCCAGGAAGACAGGAGAGCTGGTTTTTCCTCTGTCACACCCATGACTCTGTCAAGTTGGGCGGGAGGGGCTTCTGCACCCCCCAGCCTTCTTTTCCATCTGTAGAATGGGTGGGGCGAGGGGGAGCAGGGCAATAAGGCTTCTTTCTTCTCCTGGAAGGATGTTTCCAGGCCTCTGTCCAGACGGAACACAGGGCTCTGTTGTTGCTTCGGTGCTCTTGATAAAGCCCCAGGAAGCTTGCCGGAGAAAATTAACTCTTGCAGGGTGTGTTGGATAGCAGGCTGCTAGCCTTAGGCTGCTGACCATCCCTGAGAATGGAAACCCCAGGGGTACGGGACCTGTATCCTCACTGCTTAGGGCTGGGCCTGGCACGCAGGGAGCTGTGCAAACATGAATGTCTGTAGAACTGATTGCTGCACGTAGTGGTATTTGCTGAGCTTTAGGAGCTGTCTCTGTCTTGGTCATAGGTTGAATTGTTGGAGAAGGTGGAGCACTTGAGAAGCAGACATTTGAGATTTTAAGACTTATTTATTTGAAAGGTAGAGTGACAGAAAGGGGTTGAGGAGAGAGAGAAATCTTCCCCAAATGCTGGCAACAGCTAGGGCTGGGCCAGGCCAAAGCCAAGAGGCAGGAACTTGGTGCAGGTCTCCCTCCTGGATGTGGGAAGCAAGCACTTGGCCATCCTAGGATGTGCATCAGCAGGCAACCGGAGTTGGAAGTGAAGCTGACACTTGAACCCAGGTGCTCTGTAATGGGATGCAGGCGTCCCACGGAGCGTCTGACCCCTCGTGCCAAACGCTGCCCAGAAGCAGCACATTTTGGAAGGAAGACCTTTTACCTTTGATTTTAAAATTTTGCTCAGTTTCTAAGAGTTGTTCACTTTGAAAGGCAGAGTTACGTAGAGGGAGAGAGAGACACACACAATGAGACCTTCCAGCTGCTGGTTCACTCACCAACGTGGTACAGCATGTTTTCTGTGTGGATGCAAGTTTCTGACCAGATGGGCCATCTTTTGTTGCTTCCCAGGAGCATTAGCAGGGAGTTGGATGGGAAGCAGAAGCAGCTGGGACAGGAACGGGCACTCCCACGGGCTGCCAGTGTTTCTGGCAGTGGGTTGACTGCTGTGCCACAACCCCGGAATCTCAGGGTCTTTTCACCTGAAAGAAATATCTGAGGTTGAGGAAGTGGCAAAGGTTTGCTCTGTTGGAATGAATCCCATAGTAGTTGATAGATGTGTCAGGTCGGAACTTCACCCCAACCCACTTTACTTGTCTGAACCCTCCCCCCAGGAGTCAGGAGAGGTTGCTGCGTGCCAGTGCGTGTGAGCTATATGGATGCAAGGGGTTGTGCAGGTGGTCCTGTGTGTGTGAGCAGAGAGTGTGTGGTGAGCCCTGGGAGGAGTTGAGGCCTCACTCTGAGGTCAACTCTGAGGTGGCCCCCTTCCAGAGCAGCCGGAAGGGGAGCCACCCTCCATGGCAAGATCTCAACTCTGCTCAGGCACTTCCCTCCCCTACTCCGCACCCGCAAGTATTTCGGTATTAAAAGAAAAACCCATACTTTATTGTGAAACCTTAAATTAGCAAATCTCAGGCTGGCTGAATTAGGCTTCCCAGGCAAACCACATCCCCTGTGTGCAAATGTCTGGTCACACACTGCTCCCTGTGCTCTGCCTCTCTCATGAGCTGCAAGAGGTCAGGCCTCTGTTGGGCTCCCTGCTGGATTCCCAGCTCCCTCCTCGCCCACCCACCCCTTAGCCGGCACATGGTGAGTGCCCAGGAAATCTTTGCGACATGAATGAATGAATTAATGAACGAATTCTTACATGTGATGCCCTGTCTCCTTAGTCTAGACCACGGATTCTCAAAGAGAGATCCTGGCACTTCCTTGTGGGAGTTGACAAGGTTAAAGTATTTTCGTGAGAACAGTAAACTGTTAGTTGTCTTTTCATTCTCTCCGATGTGCAGATCCTGGTGACCTGGGATTTTCCAAGTAAACAATGCAGCATGACACATAAAGGCATGAGGGATAAAAACAACCCTTCTCAGTGCAGTGCGTACGCACCATACAGCTCTGCAGTTTTTATTTCATAGTTAAACACAGAATAGCAACAGCACTGTAAGCCTATGGGTTTTCATGTAGCAATATGTAAAGTTCGCTGATGACTTCAGATTCCAGGTTGACTTTTATTTTACTTTTGTTACTTTAAAAAAGATTTAGTTATTTGAAAGGCAGAGTCATAGAGAGTGGGAGAGACAGAGAAAAGTCTTCCATCTGGTGCTTCATTCCCTAAATGACCACAAATGGCCAGAGCTGGGACTATGTGAAGCTGGGAGCCAGGAGCTTCTGGCTCTCCCACATGGTTTCAGGCGCCCAAGCACTTGGACCATCCCCTCCTGTTATCCCAGACACATCAGGGGGAAGCTGGGTTGGAAACAGAGCAGCCCAGACATGAACCCATGCTCGTATGGGATGCTGGTGTTACAGGTAGCCAATTTACATGCTATGCAACTGAAATGGTCCCTACAGCTAACTTTTACATAATTACTGCTCACTTGATGAATTCTGGTGTAGCATCGAAGAAAAGACTACAAAACTTCCCCCTTCCTCAATTGCATGTTTGTGTTAGTGCAACATTTCCCCATATACTTCATTCTGTAAACATCATCCGGGAACAAAGTGATGACAGGAGCAGCTGTGAGAAGTCAGGTGTGAAAGAGAGGCCAAAAATCTACAATAATGCCGTTCTTCTTGCTCACCTTCCTTCCTTTCTTCCTTCCTTCCTTCCTTCCTTCCTTCCTTCCTTCCTTCCTTCTCTCTCTCTCTCTCTCTCTCTCTCTCTCTCTCTCTCTCCATCCTTCCCTCCCTTCCTTCCTTCATTGCAAACCACTGCTTTCCAAAAAATGTTATTTGTGTTGTCAGGAGATAGGTTTTTGATACAGAAAAGCCCTGTGAAGCCTCAATAATCCAACAACATAAAGGGTCTCTAGGCATGGTGTTTCTGGAGCACTGCTTATGGCATGGCTCTGGCGACCGTGGGAGGGACCATGTGCAGGAGGGTTCTGGGAGCGTCTTCTCCAGTGGGTGCTTAGTGTTGGTGAAGCTCCTCTGTGTCAGGACCGCCTGTCTGGATGTTTCTAGACTTGTGCCTTTGGGCCAGCTGCTGCCTTTTAGGCATCTTGGTTTTGTTGTGTGTTACAGACTGGCACCGAGGCCCAGGGGGTGGGGGTAGAGTGGCTGGATAATGGGGTGCTGGGTCTCCTCTGGTTTTAATGTTCTCATATTCAGTTCTTGTAATCCATCTGCCAAGATGGCATGAACATTGGGATGCGGGGACTGCTGCCTTTTCCAGGTGCAGACCTCAGGCCCTGAGTGGTGGGCCATCAGTTAACCTTCATTGAGGCTCCCAGATCGTCTCAGCCTGCACCCTGAAGCTTTCTGTCCTCACCGAGTGGCCAAGATGACAGCAGTGACCCAATGTGGAGTCCTTTGCTGGGGTTCTGGCGTTGTGGAGGTCGTTGGCCTTGGGCCTTCTGCCTGCCCCTACTGACAATGACTAGTTAGTTTGCAAGGAAGACACTGAGAGTGTTTATTTCTATTGCTGCTCTATAACTTCCTGTAGCCCTCCCAGAGCACTGGTGCTTTAAAAAGAGACTGTACTCCACCCCCCCCCCCACATCCAGCCCTAAGCCTTGAGCTGTGAAACTGATTGAAATCTATGTTTTCCTGTTCTGAAAATATTCATGTATCATTGTGTCCTTGGAAAACAGCATGCCTTGGTAGAAAACAGGCAGAAGTTTGGGGAATTATAGAAACCCACCCATGCAAAGCCCTAAGCAACTTGCTAGGTTCAAAAATAAGAATAGTAATAATGATAATAAGAATAATAAAAACAAACGGAAGTAGTGCATGATTGGGATAATTCATGCTTTTCTCTTTAGCCATCTAGATAGTTGATTTGTACAGCTCACATTTTACTAGCCTATTCTGTAACTGCAATGCGTTGTGTTCTCCCTGTATGCTAGGAAAAGCAGTCAATTTTATATCCCAGGATGAATGTGATTGTAAGTGTGTATGATGGTGTGTGGGCCAGTGCACACACTGTGGAAAGTTTCCAGTGGTCTGTGTTGAAAAGGAGAGAGGACACTGTGCTAGTGGACCGAAAGGATCGTCTTTCAATAAGAATATAACCTGTATTTTTAAAAAGGAATTTCATTTTAATTTGAAAGGCAGAGTTTAAGGAGAGACAGATCTTCCATCTGCTGCTTCACTCCCCAAATAGCCTCAATGGCTGGAGCTGAGCTTCTCTTAAGCCAGGAGCAAAAGGAGTCTCCTCCCGGTCTCCTACGTGGGTGCAGGGTCCCGAGGCTTTGGGCCATTCTCTGTTGCTTTTCCAGGCCATAATAAGCAGGGAGCTGCATTGGAAATGGAGCAGCCAGGACTTGGACTGGTGCCCATATGAGATACCGGTGCCAAAGGCGGAAGCTTAGCTCACTATGCCACAGTGTCTGCCCCGTGACGTTTATTTTTTAAAGGGGGGGATTACTTCCTTTTGTGAAACAAGAATGTTAGGAGGTGGTAAGTACCTTTTATTTGGCAGAGCACAAAACACGGTGTGCATCATGCCTGAAACCGCTTTCCTCTGTGAAATCAAAACTGCTGGTAGAGAAAACTATAAAATGTCAGGGTCGGAAGGGATTGCGTCAAGGCGCATGGCCTGCGTTTACAGGAAGAGAACGTGAAGCTCAGAGAAAGCATGCGACTTGCTCAAGGTCACACAGCATGTTCGAGGCGGCCGAGGAGGGTGGTAGGAGGGCTGCGTTAGAGTCAGCCCCAGAGCTGTGTGTGTCCTGCTTCTGCCACTCAGAAACAATCTCTCGTCTATACCGCTGAGGTTCACACAGGATTGAATGAGCTGACTTGAATCAGGAGATGGCTCAAGAACCAAGGAGCTCGTCTGTCTTCTGCTTGCCACTTCCCCTCTTCGTCATTGAGGCCTGGGGATGTTTGGTGAGTGACACTGGTGTTGGATTTTATTTGTAGTCTTTGCGTTGACTACTTAGGATGCTGAGTCGCTCATGTTGTGTTTTCAGCCCTCTCTGGGTGATTTTTCTCAGCTGGTGCATGACTTGAGAGATCCAAGAATCGTTTTGGAGCCGCCTCTCACAGCCTCCGAGTGCCTGCAGTCCCGGGCTCCAGCCTTAGGTGGATGGAGTAGAGTTCTGCCCAGCGTCCAGGGCTGTGTGGACAGCTCACTCTTCCCTTTCCAGAGTGGCCTGCCTCCCTCTCCCAGGTGATTGACAGGGACAACGTCCAGTCACAGCACTTTATTTCTCTCCTGGGGAAGACAGCTTTCTAAATGGATGACTGCAGGTAGTGAGCGTACAGAAATGCCCGTGACATTCCAGAATGTCCTGTGCCCCACTCCCCCCCGTGCAGCCTTGTCATAACTGACATTGACTTTCTTGTGGGAAGGGAGGGGCCCTGGTCTTGGCTTTGCTGTACCCAGCTCTCCTGATGGTGGTTTAGCAGCTCCATCTGTTCACCCTCGGAGGAAGCACGCTGACTTGGCAGATGGCCCCAGCCGTCCCTGGCTCGCACGCTCAGGATTGTCCTTGAGACCTGGGTGTGGCAGGTGATGCATGCCCGCTGTTCGTTCATGACTTCCTTCGGGCCCTCTGTAGGTGGTGGTTCTCAAGGTGCGGTTCCCAGCACAGGTGCTGGGGCCTGCTCTGTGCATGTTACTGGAGTATCTTCTTCCATTTCTTCCATGTTCTGCAGGATATATGAATGAGATACCGCAACACAGGCGTGTTTGCATGTGAAGCTGTCTCCTCTCCTTCCTCCTCTAGGCGATGAGAACTCTCACGTGCTTTCTGTAGCAAAACTTACTGTGCTTGGCCGGGGGCTCGTGCTAGCAAGAGCAGTGTGCGTCCTGGCCTGTCTGATTAGCATTTACGCTGTGTTGGCTTCAGCCCAGCCAGCTGACAGGTTTTGCTTTAATAACTCTCTGAAGAGTTTATCATCTATTATTTATTCAGGTAACTCATCCTGACTCTTCATTTGGGTGCTTCTCCATTTGTCCTTCCTGGTTAGTGTGCTGCGGGACCAGGAGGGCTGGCTGCTGTTTGGAGAACCACTTGCTGCATTTTTATTTTGTCCAGGTAGATGTGAATTGGAATCAGATGAAGCTTCTTGTTATTTATTTATTTATTTTTAAGTTGTAAAAGAAAGTGATGCTGCGCACAATTGTGACCGTGACCAGCAGTGTGGCCTGTTGCCCACCCCCCGAGGAGGTCATTACTGAAGACTCAGCCTGTGTCTTTTCAGGCTTTTTTTGAATGTTTTTTTTTTTTTTTTTTTTTTTTTAAAAAAACTGAGTTGATGCTATTGTGACCATCTATACATTTTTCTTTAAAGATTTATTTTTACCGGAAAGGCAGATATACAGAGAGGAGAGACAGAGAAGAAGATCCTCTGTCGACTGATTCGCTCTCCAAGCAGCCACAACGGCTGGAGCTGAAGCCAGGAGCCTGGCACCTCCTCCAGGTCTCCCACACAGGGGCAGGATCCCAAAGTTTTGAGCCATCCTCGACTGCTTTTCCAGGCCATAATCAGGGAGCTGGATGGAAGTGGAGCTGCCGGGATTAGAACTGGTGCCCATATGGGAGCCCAATGCATGCAATGTGAGGACTTCAGCCGCTGGACTACTGCGCTGGGCCCCCATCTATATATTTTAAAATGATCTATATAGATGCATTTTGCTTGAAGGATCGTTATGAGAGTAGTAAATGTAAAGTGCTTAGCTTTTTGCTTGGTCCCCAGTGCCCATCACAGTGAGCAACAGGCAGTTTTCTGGCAAAATGTGGAGCAGTGGGCTGTGCAGTCAGGCCTGACTCTTCTGCAACCTGGCCCTGAGCCTTGACCCAGCCCTTGAAGGGCAGTGCTTGTGTTTCCCTGTCGGTAAAATGGGCCAAGTGAATCATCCCCACCATGTGTGAGGCCTTAATGAAGAGTTCCTGTTAGAGGCCTTGGAGCAGTGCTGCCTTGCAGTCAGCTTGCAGTAGGTACTGCTGTCTTGCAAATAAGTGAATCAAAACCAAAAACAACCCACCTCTGGACACCTGCGATACGTGGCCAGGTAGTTTTCATTTTTCCCTTACCCCTTCCAGTCACCCAGAAGAAGGATGTGTTCTGGCAGGAGCCAAGTGCACAGGACCTCTTCAGAGACAGACCCCTGCCCTGAGGTGGCTCCCTGCATCTCCATGGTCCTCATGGACCAGTGAAGGGTGCCTCCTGGCCTTGTGGGCTGGTCTCCCGCATGCTGGAATGCTCCCTTGATCAATCCTGCAAGAGAAACCACCCTTCCCCACAACAGTGCAGTGGCCTGGAGGCCGCTTGGTGTGGCTTGGACCACACCTTCTCCTTTTCTGAGAGGAGCAGCATCACCCAGGGCTTTGGGTTTCCCTTGGTGCTGACACCTGCCCCAGGGCTGTCAATCATCTGGATCTACCTGCCTGAGCACATGGCTGGGCCGTGTTTCTTCATCCTGCAGGTGCATTCTCCTCCTGACTTGTAGCATTCCAGGAATCACACCCTGACTGCCCCGCTCTGGGGCTTCCCAAATCCCAGACTGTGTAGTTAACACATGGCGTTGCAGAGTTCATGCAAGGCATCTGCTTGTTTGCCGCAGAGGCCAAGTTAGGAAGGGTGGGGGGGAGAGGAAAGGTGTGTGTTTGTGTGTGTGTGTGTGTGTGCCCTAGAGGCCAGCCTTGCCTTGGGGAAGAGGGCTCTGTGTTAGGCTTAGTGCACTGAGAGATACAGCAAAGTTGTATGGGTCCCTATGTCTGCACCTCAAGGAGCTGATTTGTAAAGTGGAGCTAAGAGCATCGTCCTGCTGCGTCTCATGGGAGTGTTACTAACATGTTGGAATAAGTTGCCTGGGATATAGGAAGAGGCCTGCTGTCCCAACAGCATGATCATTGTCACCATAAATTTGCCTATTTGATTACTGTGAGAAGCAGGTGGGTCTTGCGTAGTTACAGTGATGGTGGCGGAGGTAGAAGTCCCATCTCCAGCTGTTATCACCCTTACCACCTCCGGGGAGGCGAGCCTCAACCGGCCTCCTGTAGAGAACAGCGTGTGGCTGTTGATGTGACAGCTTTCGCCTTGCTGCTGTGAGCTGACCTTTTGTTCCTAGAGGTGTACTGACAAGCATCTCGGAGGTGCCTGGCTTCCCCAGGGTCCGTGTGGAGACCCCACCGAGTGAATACCCCCCCAGAGTAATGGCAGTGCTTGGAAAACGCCTTCTGAGAAACCCTGCTCTCCATTTCTTCCGAAGCCGGATACCCCCTTCTCCAGCACGAGGAAGCGCACAGCTTGTTTTCGGGGGATTTGGTGTGGGCCGAGTGTGCCAGGGTCGGGACTGGGGTCTGAGCGTTGCTCCGCTCTGGGGTAGACTGGACCCTCTGCTCTGAGGCTGTAGGCTGCAGTCTTAGCAGCCTGAGTCATTATTTCTGGGTTCCCATGGGTGCTGTTGAGAAACACAGGTGCTGCTCGCCATGGAGAGGGAGTTTCCACATCCATGAGCCCCATAGCTTCCCTTTGAAAGATGAACAGTCTGAGGTACGTGCTTTTGTACATGGGGACATTCTGTGTACCACTGGAAGGGTGAAGTTTGTAAGAGCTAGTCTGTGCCATCTTCGTAGATCCTTAAACATTTGGGTGAGGGTGGTAGGCAGGAATGGCAAATCTCATTGCATTAGATCCAAGGGATGGAACAGATAGATCCCGGAGCAGGGAGCCTGTCTCCAGACCTACAGAAATTTCTTCCTTTTCTCTTACATTGGCTTGTAGAGTACGAAGGTGACTTTTGACCCTGTTACCTACCCCCTGCACTGTGCCATTTGCCCCTCATCAGACAGCCTTCTTACCCAGTTAACTAGCCAAGCAGCCCCCTGCACCTGACTGCTAGCACTCCCTTTGCTGTCCCTCAAGGCTTCCCAGAACGTTCTAGCCTCCCTGAGGCTACACCATGTGGCCCTGGTTACCTGGGTTATAGATAAACCTGCCCCTTCCCCTTCTTGGTAAGAACCTTGTTGGACTAATGACAGCTGTATGGAGACAGCACAACTTTGGCAAGAAGTCAAGCATTTGTGAGCTTGTTAGTAGCAACTGATGGGCAGGGTTTCTAACGACGGGTGGCACTTTATCTTTCTGTTGTCACCTGTCAGCTGAGAACCAAGCATTCTAAAAGTCAGTGATTAGCTGCTGGTTGGAAAAAGCTGCTGTTTCAAGGATATTCATGACTGCTCCAAGTCAGTGTATAGTAAGGATCTACCTTCAAGGACGGCATATTATTGTTGAGGTTCCGATGCATTTCACTTACATGTAAGGGCACTTCAGAAAGCTCCTGGAGGGGAGTGAGCATTTAACCTAGTGGTTAGGATGCCTGCCTCCCACAGGTACCTGCATTCAGTTCTTGGGTTCAATTCCTGACTCTGGTGTCTGGCTTTAGCTCCCTGCCAGCGCAGACTCTGTGAGGCCCCGGCGATGTCTCAAGTAACTGGATTCTTGCCATCCACGTGAGAGACCAGGATTGCGTTTCTGGCTCTGGCTTTGGCCCTGGCTCAGATCCAGCCTGTGCAGGCGTTTGAGTGGGAACACTTTCTGCCTCTCTAATAAATAGATAGAGAGTTGCCTTGTATTCAGCCTACAGATATTAATTGGGCGTCTACTGTGTGCTAGGCCCCCTAAGGGGCCAATGGAAGGGATTAGGATGCTCCTTAATGTACATTGTAGTTGGGGAAGCAAAGCAAACACCTAGCTAATGTAAAAATGAGGCATTGGGCACAGTGGAAAGAGTGCTGGCCAAGAAGGAGGAGGTTGATGTTTTGGCTCTTGCCTCCCACCTACCTTGGGCCGGTTGGTAGCTTTCCTAGTTTTTCTGGTGTGTGATTGGAACAATGCCTGCCCTTGAGTAATCACCCGGTGCATGTTAACTGCTGTTACTGTCCTTGATGATGTTAGCAGTAGACCGTGTTGGTAACTGAAAGATTGTCATCACACAGCATTTGATAACCTGAAAAGATAGTTGAGTTACAATAGTAAGTACAGCAATGGAACAATGCATGGTAGGAGCAAAGTAAAATGTGTGAAGCCGTCACCCATTTTTCTCCTCTGCCTGCTGCTTCTCTCGCCTGTTCTTGCCTGCTTCCCAGCAGGTCACCAGATCCTTATGTTTGTGTCTCAGTGTTCAGTTGTCTTTGGTACATCTATACGCCTCTCCAGGCAGTCTGCTGTTGAGTTGTGCTCCCCAGGTCGTTGTGGTGCGTAGTTTTCGGTGACTTGCTGCCTTCTTGTGGGGCCTCTTTCGGATGCTCACTCACCTGGCAGTGTTGTTTAGCTAATCTTGCCTGAGTAATGGATGTGTGCCTTTCCCCACGTGTTTGGCTGTTACACATAATTTCACTGTGAATGTTCCTGCCCACGACTGCTAGTGCGTGCTGAGAGTTGGTGTGGGCGTGGTAAGAAAACTGAAGACTTCTCTTGGCTGATTTCCAGTGTTCAGTGCCATAGTATTATTAACCGTAGTTAGCTAGCAAGATTATTCATCCTGCATGAATGCTGTTGTGCCCTTTGACCTATGTATTCCCATCTCTGTCCTCTGCTTCTACTCTGTTACTAAGAGTGATTTTTTTCAAAATTTGTGTTTTAAACTAAGAGATCCTCCGTCCACTGGTTCACTCCCCAGATGGCCACAATGGCCATGCTGAAACCAGGAGCCAGGAGCTTTTTCCCGGTCTCCTGGTGGATGGCAGGGACCCGAACATGGGGACTGTGTTCTGCTGGCTTGTCCTAGGCCAGCATCAGGTTGCTGGGTTGGAAGTGGAACAGCTGTAACCCATGAAACAGTACCCACAAGGGGTGCTGGTATCGCAAGTGGTGGCTTCACTTGCCAATGCACAACATTGACCCCATATTTGACTTTTTATAGATGCCACATTCCTGTCGTAGGCCACACAATAGCATGGTGGACTATGTGCCTAATGGTGTCATCAGATTGTAAGGACCTAAACAATTCCTTTGACCTGGCGACCCATGGCATTTCTTGGTACTCAGGAGTGCATCCTGCTGGTGTGAAGAAGCGCACGGCAGGTCAGTTGTATAAAACAGTAAATGCAGGAAAGTGCAGCGCATGCTGCTTGATGCTGATAACAAACAGCTATTACTGGCTTATTAGTTACTATCATTCACATTTTTAAAAAGAAAGATGTATTTATTTGAAAGAGAGTGAGAGGGAACTTCCATCCACTGATTCACTCCCCAAGTGGCCACAACAGTTGGGGCGGAGCCAGGCCAATGCCAGGAGCTTCTTCTGGGCATCCCATTTGGGTGCAAAGGACCAAGTACTTGTGCCATTTCCTGTTGCTTTTCCAGGCACGTGATTAGGGGCCTGGACGGGAAGTGGAGCAGCTGGGAGTCAAAACTGCACCGCTAGAGGATGCGGCACTGATATCAGAGATCTAACTCAATCCCCCACAACGCCAGCCCCATACAGTATATTTTGGATCATTGTTTTAGGGCATATTCCTTCCGTTTATTAGAAGTGTTTATAGCAAAGCAGCGTGCTGTGTTAGACAGGCTGTCGCCTCCTGTGTCGCTGTTCAGTCTCCTGATTGAACCAGCAGGCCTCCTCCCATGAGCGGCCTGCATGGTCCAGTGTGTGTGAGGACTCCCTGTGATGTTCACACAGTGGGGAAACCACCGGGTGACTCTCTGCTCAGGGTACATTCCTGTTGTTCTTTGGCAGGTGACCGTGTAAATGGATCGTGCCGTACTTTCTGTTCTGCGTGTGGCTGATTGCACTGAGTGTCCTGTTCTCCAGGTTTATCTGTGCGCTTGCAACTGGCAGGAATACGTTCTTGAAGGCTGAATACTATTCTACTTCTTTAAGGCTGATAATATTCACATACACGCCCACCCCCCACTGCCATTTCTTTGTTTGTTTGTTGACTGGCACTTAGGTTGTTTCTGCATCTTGTCATTATTCTGTTCAAGCATTTCCTTTCCAGTCTGACTGCGCTAGGAGTGATCACCAGAGGCCTTTTCCGCTTTTGTTCAGATCATCCTGTGATTTTTTCCCTCCTTTAATCTGATACTGTAACAAAAGGTACATATTTTCTGTTTCCAAATTCCTCTTGCCTTCTTCTCATATATCAGCTTGGTTGTGATAGCATCATTTTTATGTATTTCTCATTTTTTAAACTAATGTTTGGAATGTATATGGTGTATAACTTATGTTGTATTTATTTTGATTTCAAGGTTACTGTGGTTTTATAAAATGAGGGCATGTTCTGCAGTAGGAGATTTTAGGAGTTCCTTTAGATGTTTGGGTCAATTTTTTAAAAAAAATTATTTTGTTTAGAGAACTTTTTACTTGCAAGACGGAGAGTTAGGCCAAGAAAGAGAGCTTTCATTTGCTGGTTCCTTCTCCAGATGCTGGTGAAGGCTGGGGCTGTGCTGGGCTGAAGCTTGGAGCGGGAAACACTGTCCGTGCTGTCCCAGGGCCTGAGCTGGCAGGAAGCTGGGTCAGGAGCTGGAGCTGGGGCTGCAGGTGTTTCAACCACTAGGCTGAGTGTCTACTATTCGTTCAGATTTTTTTAAAGTTATTTTTTATTGTTGAAAACTTTCCGCATTGGCAGTCATCCACGTGCATGTTTACTGCCAGCTGAACTTGATTTTATGATGTCTTTATGGATAAAACCCCTGCTCTTTACTTAATGGAGATGAACTGTTAAACTTGTAACTCTCTCCGTCGGCTGCTACACATCTGTGTGAATCAGAATTTTATTGATCCTGTTCCACCAGATGAAACAGAGAAAGTGTAACAGAGAATTTCAGATTCCTGTGTTTGCCCAAATTGCGTTTTTACAATGGATTGCTGATCTAAGTAGGTGTCGTCATTTGCAGTTTTAAGATGACGGCTTACCAATCATGTTGTCTGTTTTATTTGATTTTATATGGCTTTCTCACCACATTTAATTTCTCAAGAGGATTTTGCTGACCTCATATAAAAACAGGAAACCACGGCTGGCTAATGGTCCTGAGGATCTGTGATAAAGTATTCTTGGACAGTGTGTCAAGGTGAGCGGTGCAGCCTCAGACAGCCACGCTTGCCCGTGCCTGCAGGAAGCCCAGCCGCAGCAGCCGGCCTTGCCATCCCAAGTGAGCAGGTGTTGAATGAACTTGGTTCTCTCTCAGCCCTGCTTTTTCCCTGGTGGGTTGTTGGCTCCTGAGTAAGATAGATGCATGCAATCGAAGAGCTGTTAATAGCATTTACTCTGTCTTAATCCTTTTTAATCCCATTCATATTTCAGCGTCCAAAACTTGGCAGGATGTCAGAAGCTATAGTTGAAGTGGGAAACATGTCTTTGAACAACCAAGACCCAGCACAGTTTTTTCCTCCAGAGATTAATTTCTTAAAACTTAGGAGAATAAAACATTTCTTCTTGGGCCCCCCCCGAACGTGGTATCACCAAGAAACCTGGCCAAGATGACCTTGCTGGAACAGCTCATCTTCTGCGATTGAAACAAATGGCAGGAAAGCCACTGGGTCAGGCTTTCCAAGGATGAAGGCTCTCTGTGGCTTACATCTGCTGGGTGGGGAACTCACTTTGCCAGAGGTGGATGTCTGATGTCAGATGTGGGCGAGGGTTGGGGTGGGTTTGGACCTTGTACTCCTTCCTGATGAGGCATTAACTTCTTGCCTGGGCTTCTTGGTCAACTGGAACAACCTGTTACCTTGTAGATCAACTGTAAGGAATTTGGGGAGTCCCAGTGAAATGTGGGGTGGGCTTAGAGTCTGATCTCTGTTGAGATCTTGGGCAGACTTTTTGATTGGGCTTGCTGCAGTGGGTGTGTGAAGTTGATTTCCTGATGTGGTCCTTTAAGGCTATGTTCGATGTGCACTAGTTCTTTGTAACAGAGTGGTTGCAGATCGTGAGATGGGGCAGTAGCTTATGGGTCAACTTGAGGCTAGCAAGAGGATGGATGCGTGAGAATATGTGTGGTTCCTCCTCCTGGCCTTAATGCTCTAGTTTTGAGCCTTTACTGGACTGAAATGGTCTTGCCTGGAGGAGCAGCCTTTTCTACCACTTGACTTCTTTCCCAGCCTTGGGATGTGACCTGGACTGTGGAGCAGGGGAGAGCATCTACACCATTGTGAGAGGGAGGGTGGGGAGTTGCTGCAGGGGCCTGCAGGGTTTGGGTCAGTTGTGTCTTTAAAAAAAAAATGGTACCCACTTTGGGCTTGTCTGTGGAAGCAATTAGAGCCGTCACAGGATCGTTTCTGATTTTCGGTTCTGTCCAGTGTCTATTCAGAAAGCTAGAAAACAGTCAACTGGAACAGGGGATTATTTGAGCACACACAGAGTCCTGTTGTCTCAGTAGCATGCTCTCAGACAATTTGCCTTTTAGTGGAGTTGAAGCCCATGAAAAGAAATAAAAAGTGTTTTATTAGATGGCAAAGAAAGATGGACTGGACCTAGGAGACTTGGAGAATTTTCGCCATTTCTTTGTGAATGCAAACTTTGGAAGAGAGTGACTCTTCCTATAATGCGATTTATTTCTACAACGTGGTAATTATTGTTGGTAGTTAATAATTATCTTCAACTGGGTAAAATACCATGGTGTGTTAGAAGAGAGAGAAGAGAGGATCTTCTGTGTAAAGCTAGCTGTTGCTATTTGGGAAGAGTACCTTGAGGAGATCCTTGCTACATTTATTACATTGTACAAGACCTGGAAGTTGTGGCTTACCCCTAACCTGGGAAGTCAGGCAGCAGTGTTTTCTCCCTGAATACCTGGAAACTCAAGCTTCTGGGAAGCTTCAGTGACTCTCCCAGTGTTACCCAGCTAGGTGGTGGGCCGACGCTGGTGCCCAGCCCTCACTTCCGCGGCCTTCTCTGTAAAATGCTGACTCATGCAATTTAGCAGTGTTTGTGGCATTTCACAGAATATATTGACATCCGCCATGTCTTCTAAGAGTTGATGTAATTTCTTGCAAAGAACACAAAGCTAAGCCAAGAGATCCATGAATGTGACAAATAATGTGCTGCCGTGTGGACAGATGGTGCTGGCCCGTGGGCAGGAAGAGGATTTACTGGATGTTGAGTGACGGAGTGTTGGTCTTTCTGACCCTGATAGGAAAAACATTTCAAGTTGCTGGTCGGCAAGGAAAATTGCTCTTAATGCAAGTTCCTGCTGAGGCTGAGTAATGTCTCAGTGAGGGTTGTTGAAATTGGGAGAGAATTGGGAGAAGGAGTCAGAAGTTTGCAGGGGGTTGAAGGGCAGCTCTGTCCATAGAGGAATGATTGTGAGAGGCTGGGAAGGATGGCAGGGGATGAAGAGATGAGTGAGAAGGAGTTTGGGTAACAGGTATTAAAATACAGCAAGATGGGAGGAGCCAGTTCTGCTGTTGGCCAGAATTCACAGAAATTTGTTGTGTGTTTTATGAAGAACCAGGAGAGTAATAAGTGTTTTCACCACCAAGACTGCTGCTGTTGGAGGCCAGTAGGAACCTCCAGTGAACAAAGCCCGCTTGGATCCCAGAAGACCCAGCCCCTCCTGTGTTTATACGTGTTTGTTCATCAGAGAGAGAGAGAGAGAGAAAGAGAGACAGAGAGAGAGAGAGAGAGAGACAGAGAGAGAGACGGATCCCCTATCTTCTGGTTCATGCTGCCAATGCCTACAGTCTCCAGGGCCGGGCCGGGCTGAAGTCCGTAGCTGAGTACTCCATCTGTCTCCCACATCCTCCTTGGTTTTAAAGACCATGAAAATATGTCTTTCCTTTATTGAGGGTTTAAGGGTTCTTCAAACCACACCAGCTCCTAGGTTGCTCTCTAGACTTGTTCAGGCCCTTCCCGGCCTGTCACCTCTCTCAAATGCTTCTGGTGCATGGTTCTCAAACGTTACCGGGTGTTTGAGTCATCCACAGAGCTGATCAAGAGCATGGAGATCAGGCTGGTTGAAATAGGACAGGGCTGGGCCAGCATGTTTCTGCCAAGTTCCCCAGATGCCTCTGATAGCCAACAAAATGTGAGAACCACTTCCTGCGACTTCTCACCAAGGTCTTCCCCTCCCCCCCGCGGTTGCTTCCTCTGTTCTTCTCTTCTGCTAAGTTTCCATGCCCAGACACTCTCCCCACCTCATTCTTTCAGCCCATGGTTCTGCCAGCCACTGGCCGGTTTCCTGCAGGACACCTGCCAACCAAGTTCAGGTTCTGCTGAGCCTGAGTCCTGACAAGGAATTCCCAGCCAGGCACATGGACAGGGACAACATCTAGTGATGAGAGATTCTAAGGAAACCCTTACCAGGGAGTTCTGGGGAAGGGAGTTTGGAGCCATCGGCCTGGTAGAAATGAATGGATGGGAATGAATTGGGTAAAGGAGGGATTGAGGAAACTCTTGCTCTCTAGGTAGTAGAACCAGCCTGAGACACAGCAGGGAAAGCACAGCACACGTCGTCATGGGAATGTGTCGAACATAGATTCGTGGAAACGTGCACATGAAGCATGAGTCCTGCCTGGAGGTGGCTCATACTTTCCTCTCCGGAAGTGTTGACCACAGTGTTGTCAAAGTAGTGTGTGTGGTGAGAAGTGCAGAAGACCAAGACGAGGCACTGAGTGTTTGGGTGCAGGATGTGGTGCCCTCACCATGTCTCCCAAAGGCAGGGAGAGAGAGTCAGTAGTTTACTTCTGTGTCTCTCTTGCTAACCTTTCGTTCGCTTGAGGCTGTGTCCCAGGATGCTGGCCTCGGCCTGGGATGTGGAGCGGACATGATGAACCCGTTTCAGACCAACTCCTTTCCCTTTCTGGGCCTCTGTGTCATCAACTCTAAGTAGAGGCAGGAGGGTGTAGATAAATCCCAAGAGGTGACTGGTCATAAACGTCCCCTTTCTGTGTCCTCCAGGTCTGTGCAGCGCTACCTACAAAAGGCCAGCTCTGCCCCTCCTGGACATCCGCTTGAAGATCTGCAACCTGCCACTGTTGAACTCCCTGCCTGGCTCCAGAGCAGGGAAGGCATTGGGCAGGCTTGGATTGATAGAAAGTGTGTAGCTCTTTTTATCTGAATATAGATTTTTATTCTCCATTATGAGAGAAGGTGAACACACGGAAAAAGAAGATGGTTTATGTTGAATGCTGACAGAGAGGGTCAGGCAGCACGTGCAAGATGAGATGCCATGTCCCATTGCCCCGTCGACAGTGGACCCACATTTCAAATTATTTTATCTCCCAAATACCCCATATTCATTAAGAAAGACTTCCTTCCTTCACATGTCTTATCAGCCAAAGATTTCCACTTGGAAATTCAGGCTGGCATTGAGAGAGCCTGTGTTCTTCAACTGAGTTGATTGAAATCTAGCCAAAAGGAAAGAACGATGACAGTAAGAGTTATTCTCACTCGAACGCTTGCCTTGTGCTGGCTGTAATAGGATTTAATTCTCTTAAGTGCTCCAGGAGGATGCTGTTGCCCTCCTTATTTTCAGATGAGAAGATGGAGAGCTCAAGTGCTCTAACAGGTCCTGGGCAGAAGCAGGACTGGCCCCTGGAGCCTCATGCTCTGGGCTGTGGTTAGTCCTGCCTGGGGCCTTGACTGCAGAAAACACATGAGTTAGGGCAGGACTTGCAAATGAGGCATCATGGGCAAAGCTAGCAAAATACAAATGATCTTCACATTTATTATTTTATTAAAAGATTTATTATTATTTGTTTTTATTGAAAAGTCAGATTTATGGAGGACAGAGTGAAAGATCTTCCATCTGCTGGTTCACTCTCCAAGTGGTTGCAGTGGCCGGAGCTGAGCCGATCCAAAGCCAGGAGCTTTTTCCGGGTCTGCCACACAGATGCAGGATCCCAAGGCTTTGGGCTGTCCTCTACTGCTTTCCCAGGCCACAGGCAGGGCGCTGGAAGGGTAGTGGGGCAGTCAAGATACGAATCAGTGACCATATGGGATCCCAATGAGGGCAAGGTGAGAACTGTAGCCACTAGGTTACTGTGCCAGGGCCATAGTTTTATTTTTTAGAGATTTCTTTTATGTATTTGGAAGGCAGAGTTGGGGAGGGCAGGAGAGATGGAAAGGAGAGAGAGAGAGAGAATGAATCTTCCGTCTGCTGGTTCACTTTGCAGATGGCTGTAACGACCAGACCTGGGATAGGCAGAAGTTGGGAGCCAAGTGTTTCTTCCAGGTCTCCCACATAGGTGCAGGGTCCCAACCACTTGGACTGTTTTCCACTGTTTTTCCCAGACCATTAGCAGGGAGCTGAATCAGGAGAGGAGCAGCTAGGATTTGAACCAGTACCCCTATGGGATGCTGATATTGCAGGCAGTGGCTTTATTTGCTGTGCCACAGTGCCGGCCTCATTTCCTGTTGCTATTCTGCCCCACCTTGGCCCTTAGTGCAGTGGCAGCCAACAGGTTGGTGGTTTGGCAGTGAGGACCTCCATTTGTGGAACCTTGGAAGGATGGGACTGACTTTAGGACGGTGCTGTGAAGGTGTGAGCAGCACCTGAGGCTTCTCACGACACTTGTGGTTCATGTCACAGGAACTAACCTGGACCTTGGCCAGAGTGTTGGTCATGAGGGCCCCCTTCAGTGATTTTGTGGTCAGTGGAAGGCCGAATTGGTGAAGTGGTAACCCGATGCTGTGTTGTCATCTGGGGAGGCGTGGAGTCTGGGGATTCACAAGGCCTCGCGTTGAACAGTACAGAGGGATGATTCCAGAAGGAGCCAACCCGGAAGAGGGCAGGGTAGATGCCCAGTCCTGAAGGGAGGCAGGGGGACTTGGGCGAGGGGTGCAGTTTTTATTATTCAGATTCGGAAGTATGGCAGTGAAGAAACAGGACTCTTTGCCTGTCTTTGGGGGTAGGGTGCTTGGAGGGTGGGGTTGGAGTGTGTGAGCGGTGGGGAAGGCCAGGTCAGGGAGTTGGGAGAGAATTTCAGAAGAGGCAGAGACATTTGACCACCTCTGTGTTCATCGTGCATGCCTTGTCTGGTGTTGTCCGGAAGTCTCTTTCTGAGATACCAGCATAGAAAGTAAGCCGTTGGTTAATGATGGTGAAGGTCACAAGCTTGAAGTCTTCTGGGGGCATCTGGGGATATAAATGCATGGAAAAGATCAACTAATGAAAACGTCTTCCTGCCTCACAGTGACAGAGCAAACCAACAGTGTGGGCGCCATGTTGCTTAGCAACTGCCATTTGTCCTCAGCATGACAGTGCCAGGGAGTGGTGGCCGGTAGATACCAGGCACTTCCTGGGGTGGGGGTGGGGCTGGGGCTGGAACCCAGAGCTGCTGGCCAGCCTGAATGTGGCCAGGTAACAAAGCCAGGTCTTGTTTGAGGAACGTTAGGATTGAAGTGATCCTGTATCTCCTTACTTTTTACATATCTCTTCCAGGTTTAGACCAACATTGGGGGGAGGGGGGAATGGTCAAACGAAACATGCATGGGGGCTGGATTTGGACAGCCCGGGCCCAGTCTGGGACTCCCAGGTGTGGCATGGAGAACAGGTTCAGACGTGCTGCCCTCCCTGCGGGTTGTGGAGGAGCCCTGTGAGGAGGCAGGGAGTCGTGGGCTTGAGGTCCAGGCTGCTGCCTGCCTGCCTTCCTAGGTAGAGGGCCAGGGCGGGGGCGTCATGAGATGTCAAGCCATGTTCTTTGAGGTCCATCAGGGTGTCCGTGAGTATTTGCCTGAGTGTCTTAGAACAGGTTTTTCAGCTGTGTGTGTGTGTGTGTGTGTGTGTGAGTGAGTGAGTGAGAGAGAGAGAGAGATTACAGTGGAAACCTTTTCCTGAATGTCTGACACTGTGTTTGAATGCATCGGAGACCATCTTACCTCTGGCATTGAAATACGCCTTGAGTACATCCAAAGTCAGATCAAAGTAACTTGAACCTGCAGAAGCCTGCCCTTATCCAAGTCTGTATATACACACAGCATACATTCTTACACACACAGATAGTGTGGAACTCTACACATGTGTGTAATCCTTAAAAATTTTTCAAGGAAAAAATAGTTCCACTGCTAAAAATACCCATGGGAACTTTTGGCCTGGGACTCCCAGGGTCACCGTGGGCTGTGCGTCCCTCTGTTCACACAACCTCACCAAAATAGCCCCTGTGCTGGCTCTTCGCTGGGTGCTTGGGAAGAGTCTGTCGTGCCTCCTCTTGACCTGGGTTGGGGAGTGGGGAGGGATGAGCTGGTCAGATACTACCCAGCTCTTCCTGGGAAAGCTCACCTGGCATTACTAGAGCATGGGGTTATGGGTCATGCTGACCCTTCTTGATTGACAGAATTAAGTTCAGGGTGTTTTTTTTTTCCTTTGGGTAAATGAGCAGCGTGAGCCATGCTTGTGTCATCTTGCTTAGCTGAAAGTCTTGTGCTATGGGTTTGCCATGCTGCCTGTTGGCCTGTTCTCCTGTGCCTGTGGACCCTTGTGTGCTTAGGCCACCCCACAGTGCCACACCTGCCTTCTGGGAAGTTTCTGACTGTGGTGACAGTTGCCTGGCCCCTGGATTCAGTGCAGGGTTCCCACCCCACCTGCCATGTTCACGGTCAGTGATTAACCTTGCTGGGGGAGATGCCTGGGAACGAGGAAGAAAGATGGCCTTTCAGAACGGAAATCTGTCCGTGCTCCAACTCCCATGAAATGCTGTTTGATTTTCAGTGTTGCTTGAAGCGGTTCACATTTTGGCTAATTACGTCAGTGAGTAAAAATAACGATTGTCATATGGTGTGTGGGCTTGGTTTTAGGAGGATAAAGAGACTATTGTTACCCATTGTGCGAGGCAGTCACTCCTTACCCACACTTGAAGTCTGGAGGTGTCGCATAGAAAACCCCACAGTTTTGTCACTTGTGAAAATCCAGGCTGCTGTGGGGATTGGACTGCCCAGCCTCTGCTCCTTGGCATAGCAGTGTGCTGATGGTTGAGTCTGAACAGGCAGGGGTTTGTGACGGCACTGCTGCCGTGACTCTTGGTGTTCGTGGTCTCACGCATGCGCCTTGTGCTCCCCTGGAGTGGTGGAGGCCTTCAGGCATCCAGGGCCAGGCAGATCTGCTGTAGGCATCTGCTAGGAATTTGAGTTTTCCAAAGTTCGGTCTCTGGAAGGTGGGTATCAAAAGTCTCAATGACATGATAAACAGAATTCCTGCATCCCAGGGACTGGCCAGGAGCTTAGGACCCACTCTATAGTGTAACCAGTAGATTCAGTTAGCGTTACATTCCCACATGGGGCCACTTGTTAGGAGTTTTTTTCCCCGTCATCCTTTCTCTGCCTGTTTTCCTGAACCACCTGCACTCTCTGTCCCCTCCCTCATTAGGTCCCTGGGCCCCTCTGCCTGTTTGGCTGGGTAGCTTGTGGCTGCCTCCTCACAGCGCACTGTCATCTGCTGCGTCAATTTCCCTGTAAACTCCTGGAGACTGGCATGGCCTTCGGTGCCTTCTGTATTTTTGGCATTTGGCCCAGGCCTGCCAAGGTCACAGGAAGGGACTCCCTGGGGCTGGGTTAGTCATACAAGGTCATCCAGTGCATTGAAGGGTGTGGCCTGGGAGGTTTGGTGGGACAGGAAGCAAGTAGTGGGGTGGGGCTGGTTGGAGTCTCAGGGGTGTGCATTGCAGATGCTCCTCTGTGGTTTTATAATGGATGAGGATGAAGGTTTTACGAGTCCCTCTTCCGTGGCGGGGGAAGTGGAACCCAACCCTCTTGACCACGGTGGTCTGTGCCTCCCCATTCACAGGCCTTCAGCAGTGCTGTGCTTTGAGCTTTGCCCTGCTGATCCTCCACGCCCCTGCCTCCTCCAAGCAGTTGTTGACCTTTCTGTTCTGTGCTAGGGGTGCCCTTGGTCTCTGGCTGCCTGTGGGGCCAGTGCGCAAAGAGGGGGAGAAGCAGCCCTGGGCTTTGCTGCTACCAGCTGCTGCTGCCCCGGGATTCTCATGTGCCTCTGGTTGGTTTCCCTTACAGCCTTGGAAACAGATCCTTTTAAACTCTCATCACTTACTCTGCCGACTGTAGCATCTGTCCTTGGCCAGGAACCCTACTCATAGTGGCATATTTTAGAATGGAGTAGCCCTTGAAATTATTTTTCATTGTAGGTTGGAGGGAGGGGCTTGGAGAGAGGCAGCAGGGTATGTGGGTGGAGGAAACAAGGACTGGGTGTCACCTGTAGGGTTTGCAAAGACCCTGATTTCGGCTTGGCTGTTTTCCACGTGAGAGGTCATAGATGTCAACTCGCAGTAATACCCGCACAAGATTGAAACAAAATTATGTGACAGCCAAGGCAATGTCTTCGGTATGTCTGTGTGCCGTGAGCTTGGACAAATACTAATGGAAGTGGCTTCAGCCTTAGGATGGGGCTATTTCTTATTTATTTGGGGATCAAAGTTATGGGGACTTGGTCATAACATAAAAGGGAAGTGGAAGAGGGCTGGGTACGGCCACACCTTTAGGAGCCCATGGAAGAAGGAGGTGGCATTGCCCCTTTGCTTGCCTCCTGGAATGCCCGCATTCTGTATCTGAGTCTGTAGGACCGAGAGCTGCCTCCTGTCCCGGCCCAGCTTCCTGCTCGTGTGCTTCTAAGGCAGTGGATGACGGTGAGGTGCTTCCCTGGGGAGACCCAGATGCAGTTCCTAGCTCTTGGCTTAGCTTGGCTGTTGCAGGCATTTGGGGAGTTCCCTAGTGGGTGAAAAGTCTGTCTCATCCTGCCATTCAAATAAATGGAAAAATAATCTTAACCCCAGAAACAAAGTGAAAGGTGGAGTCAGTGTGCACTCCAGTTTGTTTGCGGGGAGAGGTTTCCCTGGGGCAGTCCCCAGGAGATGTCTGATCTGCTTTGATAGGTATACTGTTTCCATGTGGAGGCGTTGGGGAGAGCTTAGAGGTTTTAGGTGAGGGTAGCTGGTGGGGTCCCTGTACCTTGGTTGTCAAGTGGGAAGAATCTAGGGTTCTGCGTGGATCCTGCTTTTAGGGTTGCAGTTTTGGCCGAATCAGGGTGGCACAAATAGCAGCGTTAACAGTTCTTTTCCCTGAGGGGTTTGGCGGAGGATCCCTGGGACTCGGGCCGCAGTTCTGGGACAGTGCTGGTTCCCCTTGATGGTCTCTAGGTGATCTGGCTGCAGTCCCTGTGCTCCCGACTCTGGCTCCATAACTTTGTGCTGAGATGGGACTGAGAAAGCCCACTTCAGTGCCTGGCACCAATGTACTAGGTGCCTAGTCACCCCACGTTGGTTCTTTGCCTTCTTCCATCCAAATCCACCTTTTAAGACTTCCCATATTTTTCTAACAACTCCTTCTCCTACTCCAAGCTTCATTTCCCGCCTCCATCCCAGGGCCTGGAATGACATTGCCTACTTACTATCTATTTTAAAAGCTCCAGTGAATTTTATAGAACACAAAGTGAGCCATGTTCAAGTGCACTGTTCAACAGCATGCAGTCCATCCCTAACGTTGCGCAATCATCCTCTCTGTGTAGCTCCCCAGACGTGCTCTTTACCCACAAGGGGAAAGCCCTGCACCTGTTCGCTGCCACTTCCCCTTCCTCCCAGCCCCTGGTGACTACTGGTCTGCTTTCGGTTTCTATGGGGTTCCCCTTTCTGTTCGTTTTGTGTCAATGAAATCATCCAGTGTATGTGCTTTGGGGTCTGGCTTGATTGAGGTTCATCCCATGTTGGAGCAGGAGTCGACACCTCATTCCCCTAACGACTGATGGCTGCTCTGTGAAGTGGACGTATCGTACTTGGCTCATCGTTTATCTCGTGGTGTGTGGTTGGCTGCTTCTGCCTTGTTGCCCCTGGCAACAGCGCTGCTGCAGCCTCTGCGGTCCTCTGTGCCAGCGCTATCCTCTGAGGCGCTGGAGCTTTTGGTGCCCTCAGGAGTCCTAGTCCCAGGGTGGGCGTGTTCATAGTTCCCTGATTGATGAGTGTGCTAAAGGCTCAGAGATTCAGAGAGAAGGGAGCAGATCTTGAAGCCTGATAGGTCCCTTGGCTCTGTTTATCTTTGTCTACTTAATTTCCTTTTGAGGGAGATAGAGAGCAAAAAGAGCAAAAAGTGATGGTTTTCTAAACATTTCAATTTAAAAAAATGTATCTGTGAGAGAGAAGGAGAGAGAGAGAGGAAACAATAAATTGCTGGTTCTTTCCCCGCATGCCTGCCAACAGCCAGGGCTGGGCCAGGCCAGAGCTGGGAGCTGGCACTCCCCCCGGCTAGCCCATGTGGGTGGCAGAGACCCAGGCACTTTAGCCGTCACCTGGCGCCTTGCAGCGTGCCCGTTAGCAGGCAGCTGGAGTCAGAGCAGGCGCTGAACCCAGGCACTTGGGGCTGTCCTGTGCCACTTGCGTGTATTTTTTTTTAAAGATTTATTTTTATTGGGAAGGCGGATATACAGAGGAGAGACAGAGAGGAAGATCGTCCTTCCAATGGTTCACTTCCCAAGCTGCCGCAATGACTGGAACTGAGCCAATCCGAAGCCAAGAGCCAGGAGCTTCTGGGTCTCCCACGCGGGTGCAGGGTCCCAAAGCTTTGGGCCATCCTCAGCTGCTTTCCCAGGTCACAAGCAGGGAGCTGGATGGGAAGTGGAGCTGCCGGGATTAGAGCCAGTGCCCATGTGGGATCTTGGCGCATTCAAGGCGAGGACTTTAACCGCTATGCTATGGTGCCAGGCCCCACATGCATGTATTATGCGTCGACAGCTTGGAGTCACCTGAGCGCCTGTCACCTGCGGTGGTCACCGCCTGCTTGTGGGAAATCCCCGCTTCCCATGGTAAGAAGTGAAATCCCCTCTGCCTGCTGTTTTGAAATACACATTATTGCTCACTTTGGGCAGACGACCTTGTAATACAGCACGGGAACTTCTTCCTCCTTTTCTGTTGTCATTTGCAGCCCTTGAATAAGCTCTCCTCATCCTCGCCCCCGCCTGCCCTGCCTAGGCCCTGGTAACCACTGGTAACCAGAATGTTCTCCGCTTGCAAGAGTGGCTTTTATAGACTTAAGGACCTATTTCCATGGGGGTGCTTCTAGGGGTGCGAGCCCTATGGCCCTTTTGGGGCGCTCTTGGGAGGGGGAAGGAGCTGAAGGGGAAGGGATAGGAAGTAGGACTTCCTTTTTCTCTGCTGTTGACTTTGGTGTTCAATGTGCAAATCTGTGGAAACTGGTCTGCGCCCATCTTTCTCCTGGGTACAACTAGGCTTTAAGTTAACTTTAGAAAGATGAGTCTCTTGTCCAGCCCGTCTAAAGTGTCTGCTCGTATGGATAGTTTGCTGGGTGTGGTTATAAGTATATTTTGTCTGTGGGTAGGGGCAGGACCTGGCAGACCTGGGCTGGCTCTGTGACACTGAATTCTTCTTGGTTTTGCATTTTTTTTTTTAATCTGTAAAAATGAGACGTAATGTGGAAAAAAATTATCTTCTTTTGTTGTTGTGCCCCAGTGAGCACTGTTTTGTTGCCAGTAACGGTAACAAGAGGGGTGTTATTGCCCTAAGCATGAAATCTGGAGCAGGGAGGGTCTCGAGTTGGTTGACTTAGCAGCTCAAGGATCCTCATTGCTCTCAGCCATCTGTAGCAGGTGCATGTGTTCACAAAGCGGCTGCAAGGGCTCCAGATATTACAGGCAGATCCCCAAGATGGGGTGGTGTGTGTGTGTGTGTGTTTCTTTTCATTCCTTTTCATTCACGAGGAAGCGCTCCTTCAGGAGCCGCCTTACAGACTCCAAGGTCCGCTTCCTCTGTGTCTTGGTCTGGGTCCTCGAGTTCAGAGGAAAGTACTCCAGGTTCCTAGGGGAGGGCAGGCCTAGGGAGGAGAGGATGAGAACCGGAGAGGCAGAATGTGGAGGCAGCAGTGATGTGTGAGGGGGAGTGATACAGTGTGGATTTGCACCTGACCACTGCTTTGTGTTGAGCCCAGCAGGACGCAGCCACATCGCTTGACACCTAGGACCTTGGGCAAGGTTGCCAGGAGAAAGCCTGCCAAACAGCCAAGAAGCATGTTTCCTCTGCCCTTCTGAAGTGGGTCTTTATGTCTTCCCTAAGTCCTTGTACATGCCTCTCTGCTTGCTTGGCAGCAGGAGCTCACATAGCTGATGGTCAGACATGTGAACTCTGGAGGCCAAGTACAAGGTCCAGAGGCAAGCCCTGTTGCTCCCCAGCTCTCCGGTGACTTGCACGTAGCTGCTGGGTGGTGGGATGGTGGGGTGCACATGGCAAAGTGCTTGGAACAAGGCCCGGCAGTGACAGCGGCCCGCTTGCATGCCCTGAGAAGGCTTGAGGAAGCATATTGCAAGCCCTGAGCTTGCTCGCCTGGAAACTTGCCTGCGATCCTTGCACTCTGACCTCTTGAGCTCTCGGACACGTGATTCCGGGTAAAGACGGTCAACCTGTGTTAGCTGCAGTACTTGAGTGGGGTGCTTGACCCGTGCAGGTGTTCATGAGTTGCTTGTTAAACAGGTCACTGCTGCTTTCCATCTCTCACATCTTTGCCCTCACTTTCCTGCTGACAGGGTTAGTGTGGGAGCCCAGGCTGGAGGAAGCACTTAGACGCATGGATGACTGAACGGCTGCAGTGCAGGATCCGGGCAGTGGCAGCATAGGCCGAGATGACACCGTGGGAAGGTAGTGCCTCAGGGCCCTGTAGCTTTACGTTTTTCAGCTACTGGGCAGAAACAGGTTTGCTGTTGTGTGCCACTTTCCCGGGATCCTTCTGAGACTGTGTGGGTGGGAACACAGTGCAGGCGGCCGGGCAGGAACTGGAGGCAAGTGGATCATCTGAAACTGCTTAGGCCTGAGGCCATGGGGCCTCAAGGAGAGATGGAGGGTGGGATGAAAACTTTGAGCAGGGAGGAACCTCTCTTTCTTTCTCCAGGCTCATTTCCCCCTGTCTCCTATAGTACTGATTTGGTGTTTTCTGTTGCACAAAGCGTTGTGAGACCTCTGATGGAGCGGGCAGTGTAGTTGGAGGTGATAGTGCTGGGGTGGAAATGTGTGTCGCTTGTTTCCACCAGAAGTTAGAGGTGGACTTGTGGAGGAGGGGGCACTGGGGCCATGTCTGGGGCCGGATGCTTCTGGAGGAGAGAAGTAATATGTAAAGGCTGGAAGGGGGAGCCGACTTCAAGGGGAAGGGGCGCTGGGGACTGGTGGATTTTCAGCTTTGTTTCTTTCGGTCCTATTTTTAAAATAACATGAAGAGAACAGATTTCACAGAATTTCATAGGTCCGTTTCTAAGAAGACAATCATCTCTCCCTTCCTCCCTCGTCTCTCTGCCCCCTGGGTGTCAGTTTTGACTTGAGTGGGATGGGAGGGCAGGGGACACCCTTTCCCACCTGCCCCCCTTGGGATTATTTCAGTTCTTCTTGAGGGCTATACTTTGAAAAATCTCTCGCACTCCCAGGAAGTGTGTTGCCGAAGGAATAGAACACGTAAACTTGACCTCTCTTTGCATTTTGAACTGTGAGGAATGATCGACGGGTCCCAGTGAACGCTCCTGAGGACCCCTCCCCAGCTAAACATGGCCAAGGTGGAGACCCTGACTGCTGCTTGCTTTTTCCCAGGGTTGCTTCCCTAGGGTTAGAACAAAGCCTGCTGCCACCTACTGGCGGGAGGAAGAACAGCGATGTCCTCTAACTGCAAAGTCCTAAAGCCCATGGGGTTTCTTTGGCCCTCCGGCCAGGCTCTGCACCTGCGCTGGGGACTTGGAGGTAGCTCTAGGGAAGGAGGCGCTGCTTTGTCCTTAGGGCTCAGACCCATCTGCAGTGGCACGGGGGGCCGGGAAAGAAGTGCCTGTCCTGGGGCTGCTGCGTGTGGGGAAGCGCACTTCTACCCTCCAGCCTGTCCATTGCCTGGATGTGTTGCGGTCAGGATTTTGTAACTGATCATGGGTTCTTCAAGTCCCTGTATGTGGTGTGCCGGGACAGCCTTACCCTGGCCAGCAGGCCGTTGCTGACTAAACTTCTTAACACCCCACTTCGGTATTAAATCCTCCATCGCTTTGTGTCTGATTTGCGTTTCCGCGGCTGAATGAATCACTGACTTGGTTTTCTGTTTCTGTTACAGATCGCGTGCACAGGTGCTGGTGAGTACCGCATTCCTTCCTTCTTGCGTTGTTTGCGACTGCCCCCTAATGGACACAAAGCAACATGAATGGTTAGGTGAACATCATGGGACATGCTCATTGGTTGAAAGCTGCGTCCTTTCCATTTTAACAGCACATGGCAGAAAGAAAAAACAATTAACTGTGCACTCCTGATATATTAAAAATTGGGTATTTTCTGTGACTCTTTATCCCTGACTCGCATCCATGAGTGATTTAACTTCATGGAAGCTGTCATACATTATTTTATTTTTAAAATATATTTTGTGTGCTGTTTCCTGTAAGTATTTGCTCGTGTTGCTTCGTTGCCCTTGGGCTGCTACATTTGAGAATACAAGCTATTGGGTTTGTGTGACCTCTGGAAAGCCAGAGGGGACCTCACTCTGTAGTTTACCTTCATGGATGTCAGTTGCTGACGAGTGCTGGTCCATGCCAGGGTGTGTAGTGAAATAGGAACAGTTCGAATAAGATAAGCCAGTGTATGAGCATTCAGTTGAAAGCAGCACCCGTTCTGGAATTTAGTAATGTTTTGGTCATAAAATGCTTCTTCAGGAAATAGAGACAATATGTTTTTTTTCTTAATTTATCTCTGGAAAAAAAAAAACATTGGTAGCTTTTATTTGTCCCTCAAATTTGGAAATACCTGCTTTTTTGTGCTATTGGGAAAAGTATGAAAATCTGTGACCCATAGAAATTGCTCTCATGGTACCATGTAAAGGAGGCACATCCCGCTGAAACCTCCAGTAAGCAAACAGGAGGTAATTAGAGTGATTATACAAAGCTGTGCGAACAGTAGGTGTGTCCTCAAACTGGGTTTTCTCTGGTTAATCAGAATCAGAGGGTAAGATACCTCAGGCAGAAAAAGCTTCCATGGGTGGACTTACCTTGGAGATGGTGGAGTATTAGGGCTCTTGGCAGATTTGACCTGGGGCTCAGGAGTAATGGGGTCCATGGAAGGGTGACATGGGAGGTGGTCAGGGCAGCCCTACTGGGTTCCACAGAAAGCTCTCTCACAGTGCTGCAGCCTGGAGGTGGGAGGTCAGCATAATGGTGGATTGGGTCTCCTTTCTCCTCTTGGCTTGTAGGAGGCTGTATTCCCCCTGGGACTTCCCACGGAGGTCCTTCAACCTGTGTGTTGTCTGTGTCCTCATCTCTGGTTAAGGATACAGTCACATCCGGTTAGGGTCCTCCCAGGTGACCTCATGTGAACTTGGTTACAACTTAAAAGACCCTTAACCACTTTAAAATCAATCAGATTCTTGGGCCCGGCGGCGTGGCCTAGTGGCTAAAGTCCTCGCCTTGAAAGCCCCGGGATCCCATATGGGCGCCGGTTCTAATCCCAGCAGCTCCACTTCCCATCCAGCTCTCTGCTTGTGGCCTGGGAAAGCAGTTGAGGACAGCCCAAAGCCTTGGGATCCTGCACCTGCATGGGAAACTCGGAAAAGCTCCTGGCTCCCGGTTTCAGATTCACTTGGGGAGTGAATCATTGGACGGAAGATCTTCCTCTCTGTCTCTCTTCCTCTCTGCATATCTGACTTTGTAATAAAAAAAAGTAAATCTTAAAAAAAAAATCAATCAGATTCTGAAGATGATTGGGGAATGCAATGCCATTCATGATAACAGGCATGATGCCTGCCTCCCGGAAGTGGCTGCCTGACTACGGCAGCTCGGATGCCATTCTTAGCACAGACAGCAGCCTGAGCAGTCAGGAACCTGTGCTGTCCTCACTGGCTCCAAGAGCAGGTGTTGTAAGCTGGGACCACGAAGCTGTAGCCTGCACCACGGGGCTGGCTCTGGAGTCAGGCTCCTGTCACATCCATATTCCGGCTACGGGAAGGTGGGAAGCCAATAGCAGAGCTCTGGTCTTTAAGAAGATATTTCCTAAAAGTCATGCAGTGCTTCTGTTCATAATGGGTTGGCTGGAAGTTAGTCACATGGCTGAATCTAGCTGCAAGGGAGGCCGGGGCATTTAGACTTTATCCCCCATAGTAAAACTCTGAGAGGTACATGGTGAAGGGAAAGGTGGACATTGGGAAATTGGCTAACAGCATCTTTGGTACCAGCTCTCTAAAGAGAGACTCTGGAAGGCTTACTAAAGCATTCATGATCACGCAGCCAGGAGCGGCCAAGTTGAACTCCAGGGCATAAGCTCTTGGGTATGGGCCTGGGTGATCTTGTGTAACTTAAATCCCAGTGTCTGCACTCCTATTCTAAAAAGGCAAGTTTATTTAATTGTTTTGAGAGGCAGAAAGAGAGAGAGAGAGAGCGGGCAAGAAATCCCATTGGCTGATTCATAGTAGCCAGGGCCGGACTAGGTACAAGCTAGGAGCTGGGAATTCTATCCAGGTCTCCCATGTGGGGTGGCAGAGAGCTGTCACCTGTTTCTTCCAAAATGTGCATTAGCAGGAAGCTAGAGTCAGAAGTGGAACCAGAACTCCAATCCAGCCCTTGCAATGGGAGCCTTCTACCCGGCATCTCAAATAGGAGGCCAAATGGGGCCTGCAGTTCTGAGAGCAGCTGCTCTCTCCATGGCCACGAGCGCTGCTTTCAGAGGGACTCGCGTTGTGGGTGATGACGCAAAGAGGAGAGAAATAGTGACCAGCTGTCCCAAGTCTGCATTTCCTCGCCTTGTGCATGTTTTGGGAGGGTTGGTCAGTCCTGCCGTCTGCAGACAGTGTGACCCCAAGCCTTCCCTTTCTTCCCACAGTGCCTAATCCAGTGTCTGACTTCCAAGTGACGAATGTCAGCATGACGGAAGTCAGCCTAGCCTGGAGCAGCAATGACTCTGAGTCCTTTAGGCTCTCTGTCATACAGGATGGAGCTGGACTGCTCAGGGTGGAAAACAGCACCGACCAGAGCATCACCATCCGTGACTTAAATCCTGGGACCAACTATGTCTTTGAAATAGTTGCACAAGGACCAAATGGGACTGAAGGGGACCCACAGAATGTCTCCTGTACAACTGGTAAGGATGTGAGCTGGGATTTGTGTCCATTGGTGATGTTTCTTAAGGAAAATCAGCATTATGTGTAAATGGGATGCTTTCTAAATACTATTTCTGAGTTATCCAAGAAAAATATTAAAACTTTTGTTACAACAGTGCTGCATTTTTAGTACATAAAATACAGTTAAGTGAGAATTGAAAAAATTGCATAAACTGTCAACCAGAGATTCAGTCGTCGATAGCTTTTGGAGTATGATCTTTTACAATTTTAAGATATGCCCATATGCGTGCATGCGCACACATACACACACACACACACACACACACTTTTTCTTTTACAAACACTGAAGTCATCTCGCACATGGGAGTTTGTAGTCTGCTTCCTTCTGCCTCCCCACCTCTCACCTAAATGACTGAGATAGCTGGAGCTTGGCTGGTCTGAAGCCAGGAGCCAGGAGCCTTCTGTGGGTCTTCCATGTGAGTGAAGAGACCCAAGGATTTGGGCTGGCTTCCACTGCCTTCCTACCCACATGAGCAGGGAGCTGGACTAAAGTGGTACAGTTGTGTCTTGAACTGATGCCTCAACTCACTATGCCACGCCGCTGGCTCCAGATGGAGTGCTTGAAGCTGCAGACAGATGCTCAATGCACTACACCATGGTTCCAGCCCCCCGAGTTACTCTCTTACGAAAATTCAACATAGTTAGTGAAAATACAGGAAAACAATTCAAGGAAATGAGGAAAACGTAAGTGAGTATAAATAAAAGATATAATAAGATTAAATGACAAATTCTTTTTTTTTTGTATTTCATACAATATGGTAATATTTTATGTGACTCAAAACAAGCAAAACAAACAATAAATTACTTAAACACATACATATATCATAAAAATATAAAGAACAAAAATGATGGAATGATAAACAACAAGTTTTAGAGTAATTGTCATCCTAAATTGCAGGAGGCAGGGGTAGGTAGCAGGAGGAATACGTTTATAGTGAAGAGTAATTGGTAATGATCTGATTTCAGGGGTGACTGGTAATTGGTCATTACATCATGCTTTATTTTATGTACATACTCTTTTTTAAAGATTTATTTATTCATATTGGAAAGGCAGATCAAAGACAGAGAGAAAGATTTTCCATCCACTGGTTCACTTTCCAGCTGTTATGGCTGCAACTGAGCTGAACCACAGCCAGGAGCCAGGAGCTTTTTCTGTCTCCCACACAGGTACAGGGTCCTGAGGCTTTGGGTCATCCTTTACTGCTTTCCCAACCCGGAAGCAAGCAGCTGGATGGAAAATGGAGTAGCTGGGACAAGAACCGGCACCTGTATGGGATCCCAGTGCTTGCAAGATAGGATTTAGCCATTGAGCCATCAGGCCAGATATACATTATATTCCTTAGTACATACCAGGTACATTAGAAATGACAAAAAATGTGAAATTGAAATATTATAGAAATTGGTTAAATATTGTGATGAAAGAGTAAATATTCTTTTCTAACATTTTAGATAAAGAAAAATGATAAATTCTGATGGTGAAAATTCATAGCTTTCAGTGAGTTAAAAGAAGCCTGCAGAAGAGAGTGTAAAACGCAGAATTAAACAGGAGAAAGAATTTGTGGGGGCCAGTGCTGCGACACAGCCTGTATAGCCCTGGCAAGTCATATGTGGTTCCCAGTTAGAGGCCTGGCTGCCCTACTTCTGACAGCCCCTTGCTCATGTACCTGGGAAAACAGTGGCAGGTGTCTAAGTTCCCTGGGCCCTTGCATATCCACAAAGGAAACTTAGAAAAAAATTTCTGGCTCCAGATTTTGGCCTGGTCCAGCACT
Source organism: Ochotona princeps (assembly GCF_030435755.1). Taxonomy (NCBI): domain Eukaryota; kingdom Metazoa; phylum Chordata; class Mammalia; order Lagomorpha; family Ochotonidae; genus Ochotona; species Ochotona princeps. The sequence continues at coordinate 14,107,042 of NC_080835.1, read as the reverse complement.
GGTCATTATAGCTATTTGGGGAGTGAGTCAGTGGATGGAAGATATCTCCCTCTCTCTCTCTCTCTCTCTCTCTCTCTCTCTCTCTCTAACTGGCTTTCAAATGAGTAAATACATCTTTACAAGAGTTTGTGGGCTTGCGTATAAGTTACTGAAAATACTAGAGAAGAAGAAAGGAAGCAATAAAAAGCAGTGGAGAAAATGTACAGGATTTATGGGAGCGGCACCAGAAGAGCAGATATTCAAATTATCGGAGTTCAGGAGAGAGTAGGGGGAGAGAAATCGATGGAATGCATGTTTAAAGAAATAATAGAAAACTTTCCAAACCTGCAGGAAGATGCAAAGATCTAGGTGCATGAAATATAAAGGTCTGTATTCCTATTTAACGTAAAGAAGTCAAACCCAGCACATACTGTCCCAAATCAAAGGCAAGGAGAGGACCCTCAAGCAGCAGGAAGGCAGCAGGTAGCGTGCAAGGGAGCTCCAGTGTGCTGACAGCAGCCTCCTGCCCCGCTGAGGGTGACAGGCTTACAGACGAGAGGCAGTGTGGTGTCCAGAACACTGTGCCTGGTGCCGCTTCCCGGACGAAAAGCAAGGGAATGGATCAGCACCAGGCCTGTTCTAGAACAAGTGACCCGGGGAGTTCTTCAGAAGGAAAAGAAGGGCGATGTTATGAATACTGTGAAAACATCTGAGCATCTAAAACTGTGTATAAATTCAGAGTCCTCCCAGTAAAAACCATGGTGGTGTGTGTTAGCAGGAAGATGAAAAATTATAGCAAATTGCAACTACAGTATTTTGTTAAGGCTATTTAGCATAAAAAGACATAAATTCTCTCTGTGGGTCTCGTCTGGCCGCAACTATTCTGAAATTGGAGTGATAGAGAGAAGGTGGGTGTGGCCTTTCCGTGAGGATTGACACGCGGGTTCAAGAAGGGTGTCTGTCACATTTTTCTGTTGAACTCTTCTTTAGTAAAGCTGGTAAGCCTTTGACTATAATGTAAATTAAAAATGTTCTAAAAAATAATAAACAGTTAAGCAAGAACGTCAATGTGAGGGAGAAGTCCAGTACAGCTGTGGGCTTGCGTGCGTATGTGATCAAAAAAGTAACCAGTCACAAGACTTTTTGGTAAGCCTTTTGGCAATCAGAATAAAGACCTGTAGTAGGTGCACAGCACACAGACAAAACCCAAGAAGTCAAAACATACCACCAAAGAAAGATACTTTGCTACAAATAAGACAATAAGGAGAAAAGACCTTGCAGCAACTGGGAATAACCCTGATTATAAGTGGATCGAATAATTCAATCAAAAGTCATAAAATGGCTCAGAGGATAAAAGAAAGCATCCAGTTGCGTGTTGCTTACAAGAGATCCGCTTAGCCCATCAGGGTACAGGAGGGCAGGAAGTGCAGGACTGTGAAAAGAACTGCCATGCAAGGGAAACGGGAACAAGAGGAGCTCTACGTAGAGAAACCTGAAGTCAAAAACTGTAGGAAGAGATGAGGACCGTCATGATATAATGATGAAGGGCTCAATTTAGCAACCCAAGGTCAGGGAAATCCATCTTTCTGTATTTCAGTATTCATAGACCAGTAGGACACTCCACACCCCACTTGGAGCAGTGCGCAGACTTGCCCAATCAGAAATCTGGTAAGGAAGCCTTGGATTCCAGAGCTAACAGAGTCAACAGGCGTTTACAGGTCCTGCCATCTGCCAGCTGCAGGACCCATATTCTCTCAACTACATGTGAAACATTTCCCAAGACACAATGGATGCTGGGCCAGAAAATCAGTCTTCACAAATTTAACAAGATTGAATGTATCTTATCACAATGGAGTTAAAAAAAACACTAAAGAGCAACAGCAGGAGGCGCCTTGGGAAAGTGATGAAAACCTAAGCAGTTTTACTCTTGGTCAGTGGTCAACGTCCAGTATTTGTGTTTTTATTCTTTTGGGGTCAACCCCAAACTCTTTGGGAATAAAGTATCCATCTCCCGTGTTTTATTTTTTCTGTTTCTGGTTATTACTCTTTAATCTTGAGTTTAATAAGATGCATCCATTTTGTAACTATAATCTTAATAATCATAGTGGTTTCCATTGGCTTAGTATCCTGCAATCAGTGATTTCACTGAAGTATAGGGAAGTGAGATGATTTTGAATCAGTCGATTTACATAACTGATGATGGACAGGTTTGAGCTGTGAGCCCAGATTTTTTTTTTAAATGTCCAAATCCTTGATGGTTAGTAGTAATTCTTTGTATTTAGTACAGTGTGTTAGACCTGCCAGCTGGAGAACCGGTGTCCTGGAGATTTTAAGGGATTAATTCCAGGTTCACAGCTGACAGGTGGAGCAGGTCTTTAGGGGTGGATCTGGATTCATGGACCAGTCATTTTGGTTTTTTGCTGTTCTGCCTCTTGTCATCTTTATGTCAGAAAAACTGTTGAGCTGCCTTCTGATGTAAGGATTTATCAAAAGCAAGTTACCATTTTCATCTGCCTCATAGGCCGTCACAGGGAGACGTGTTTGCTGAGAATTGGGGGATGGATTCATTTTGCATCTTGGGTCTCTCATTGTATCAGCCTCTCCCTCCCTGTCTCGGTCACAGCAGTACTGGCCAGCTTCCGTCAGTTTTCGTCTCTTCTAAAGCCTGTGTTTCCATAGCCAGTCCCCATCCCTGTACTTCAGCAAACTGCTGGTGCCAGGAAGTCTAGGAGGCCAATAAAGAGAGCGAGTACTGTGTGAGATTCCTACCCGGAGAGTGGATATGCGCAGTGGGTCGGGTGTTGTTTTGTGAAATACCATTTATTTTTCTCCTTAAAAACTGTTTTTCAATAGGATCCAGTCCTGTGTTTGACTTTGAAGTTGCTTCTGTTGGTCCAACCAGTGTGATCCTAACCTGGAAAAACAACAACACGGCAGCTTCTGAGTACACCTATAGGATAAAGGATGAGAGGGACAATGAGTGGACAGTGACTGACAAAAACCAGACGAGGTGTAACATCACAGGCTTAAGTCCAGCCACGTCATACAGATTCTCCATCTACCCAGTAATAGGCAATGAAACTTGGAAACACCCTGTGCTTACAAATGTCACAACAGGTAAGATGCCTGGCTTCCCAGTACGATCATGAGGCACACCTTGTCCTAAAACCTTGTCAGTTCCTGAGCCTGCTGGAGAGAAATTGGATTTCACAGCCTGGCGGGGGAGGAGAGGTTTTCTGTTGTTCCCAACCCAGGAGTTGAGGACGCCCTGATCATTCAGTATTGAGGTTCCTTTGTGTT